>NC_044976.1:10210494-10510494 GCF_008728515.1 Papio anubis | reverse complement strand
TCCAGGGCCAGCCTTTTTCAGTAAGCCAGACAGTCTATGCGCAGCCCGGCAGAGCACCCCAGGCCTCCAGTGTCGTCACCATCCTTTCTCCCATCCTCGGAACATGATGGGAGGAGGAGGCTAATTATTACTGCCTCCCCCGGAGGTCCAAAGGGCTGCAGCCACCTTCTCAGGATCTCAGAGGACATGACCTCCTGCCTAGCTGGGAGTGGCAAGAGGGTGGGCGACAGGGAAGGGCCCTTCCTATCTCCCTACCCCCACCCCCAGCCCCGCGGCTGGGCTCCTCCACCCCAAGTCTGCCAGCGCGCCTGCAGCCTCCCCTTCCCACGCTGTGCTTTAAAATGTCCCCCAAAGTCTGGGCTCCGACCCCTGCACATCGATGGCGACCCCAGCCCCAGTTCGCGGCCGCGCCGCGCAGCCAGTTCAGGCCCGGCGGCCTGGGCCTGGTCGGTGCCGGGCCTCCCTCGGCAACTGCGGCCCGACCGGGAGCCCAGGAGCCTTCCCGGCAGCCCCCGCCCAGCCGCGCCCCCTCCCCGGCGCCCCCCGCGCCCCCTCCTGCCGGTCACCTGCGCTCGGCTGCAGCGGCACGATCCGCTGGGCCGCCCAAGCTGCACCGCCTGGACCTGCGCTTGCCGGGGAAGTGAGGCTCCGCCCCGGCCCTCCAGGCCCCGCCCCCGCGCCCAGGGCCCCGCCCCGCGCAGCGCTGGGCCAGGGACGCGCCCCCCGCCGCGTCGTAGGAAAATTACCTGGTGTTGGGGGTGGGGCGGAAGGCGCCTCCTATCCCCCGACTACGCTTGGGCCACCCGCCCCGCACCCTCGGCCTGACCCAGCCTCTCCCTGCCTCCCCTCGCCGCCTCCTTCCAGCAGTCCCCCAGGAGCGAGCTGGGAGATGCCCCAAATCGGACCCCTCCCCAATTAAACGAAAACACCTCCTGACCTTTCCCAGCCTCCTGGGTCCGCTGAGGAACCCGCAGCCCCAGGCCTCGAGCCGATTGCTGGGACTGCGGGGCGGCCGGGCGCGGGGCCAGAGGCGGGGCGGGGCGGGGCGGGTCGGGGGCCTTTAAGAGGCGCGGCCGCCGGGACCGACACAGACGCGGACAGCGCCGGTACTCGCCGCCCCGGGACTCGCGCAGCCCGCAGCGCTCCGGCTCCTCCTCCTCTCGCGACCGCCCTCCGCAGCGATGGACGGAGACGGTGACCCAGGTAGCCGCCGCCTGGACCGCTCGCTGCGGCGGGGAGGGGAGATGGGGTCGGCGGGCGAGCGCTGCACAGAGCGGAGTCAGAGAGCGAGGGGGCCCGGAGACCTGGCGCGGCAAACTTTCACGCCAGCGAAGTCCTAGAGGCGGTCTCCAAAGAGCACATATCTCTGCTATCTTGGTCTGGCGGGAGGCCTTGAGAGGCGACCGGCAGGGAGAGAGGACTCCTGGGTCCCATTTAGCCAGGAAGTAGCACGAGAGGACCCCCACATTCCCGCCTCCCAGCTTCCTGAGGGTCTGTCTGGCGGGCGCCTGGGATGCGTCTGGGACGGAGGCTGCGAGCCTTTTCTTTCATCAGCTCTTCCAGCTCTGGGCCTTGGGCCGCCTGGATCCCCGTGGGTTCCTTGGGGTCCCTGGCCTGGCCTCACCTATCCCTGCCTTCCTCCTGAGCTCCCTTGTCTGGAGGGGCGGCCCCTCCCCTCCCCGGCGTGGTGAGATCCCCAGTGGGGACCGGGCCAGCGGTGAGGGAGCATTGGGGGCAGCTTTGGCTGGTGCTCAGAGCCTTCCCAGGCTGCCCAGTCATCCTCTCTGGCACTCAAGACCCCTCACCCCCAATCGTCCAACTCCCTGCGGGGCCTGCAGGGGTTGCCTGCTGAGTCAGGATGGAAACAAGACCTGCCTGCAGACAGCCCTCACTCTTTCCTCATCAGGTCCAGCTCGGGGTGGGCATTGCTTGGGGTATGCGGTGGCAAACAGACTGATGAAAGCTCTGGCCCCCCCAACCCCCCATTCCCCCCACCTCCAGCCCTGAAAATCCCAGCTCCTGCAGCCCTTGCTCCCAATCCACGGCCTTCTGGCCACACCCTCTGTAGGGCTCCAGAACTGGCTCCTGCTTTTTCCCAGGGCTCAGCTATTCCCTGGACTCTGGGGCCCACTCCAGGTGAGTGAATCAGCCTCGCAGGCAGGCAGCTTCCAGGGGCCAGATAACTTTCGGCCGGCAACAATGTGGGGAGTTGTGTGTGTAAGAGAGAGGGTGGGGGGAGCTGTAATTGGATCTGGGGCCTTGAGTGCCAGGCCCCGGGGCCAGAAGAGGGGACTGGGTGAGGTGCACCTTTCCGGGAGCATCAGGTGTCCGATGGGGCCAGGGCCGGAGGGGAGGGCTGGAGAGGTGAGGACACTGGGCCCAGCTCCCCAGAGAGCTGTGGGCATCTGCCTGGGCAGGCGATGTGGCTTCAGGGCTTGGCATTTTCCTCTGTCTTCCTGCTGTTCTGCGATGTGGTCTGGGAGAAGCTGTTAAGCCCCTTTTGGCCTCAGTTTCCTCTTTGCCAAAGGGGCAGGTGTAAATCCCCACATCATAAAGATGTGGCCAAAAAAAATGCTAATAAGGAAGGAGAAGTGCTGTGTTCAATGTGGTTCACTCAGTAAGACTGACTGAGGACTCGCTGTGTGCTCTGGGCTCTGCGAAAGCTCTCAAGGGCGCGACTGTGTGTTGGGCAGGGAGGAGAAGCTGCATGTGAGGAGGTTAAGAGCTGGTGGGCCTGGAGACTTGGGTCTGGGCCCTGCCACCTGTTCCCTTCCCCAGTGCCTGACCTGTTCCCACCACCGCCTTGACTCTCCAGGGCCTAGCCCATGGGAGCTCCCCATCGTAGGTCTGAGAGCTGTAGTCTTCCTGATCGCCCAGAGTGGCCCTGTCTCCTCCTCACTGGCTCTCCCTCATCCAGGCATCTGGGGCACTCGGTGTCCACTTACTCAAGGCTGTGACGGCCCCACTGAAGCCAACTGGGATCCAAGAGACAGTCCGGCTGCTGCGGTGACATCTGCCTGCCTCCTTACAATTCAGAATGCTCTTGTCCCCCTCGTCAGGGGATTTGGACATCTGTCCTGTTTGTATGGCCTAGCACAATGATTACTCCCATTTACAGATGAGAAAACTGAGGGCCAAGGATGGGAAAAGGAGGTAGAGACAGTTTCCTTCCCCAAGGCCCTATGTCATCTCCTTGCTTGTTATGATTTATTTAAATAAGTCCCTCCTCATCCCCAAATCACACAATAGCTGGGGACAGCTGGGTTTCTGGGCTCTGTTCTCCAGCCCCTGAAGGCTCCAGGTCCCATGTCCCCTTCCCTAAATACTGGCAGTGTGTCCTTCAACAAGTCACTTAATCCCTGAGCCTGAATATTTGCACCTGCAAAGTCAAAATCCTGGCCTTGGTGCAGTGGAGCATGACTGTAATCCCAGCACTTTAGGAGGCCGAGGCAGCAGGATTGCTTGAGTACAGGAGTTGAGGCCAGCCTGGGCAACAGAGTGAGATCCTATCTTTAAAAATAAAAGTCAGCCGGGCGTGGCGGCTGATGCCTTTAATCCTAGCACTTTGGGAGGCCTAGGTGGGTGGATCACCTGAGGTCAGGAGTTTGAGACCAGCCAGGCCAACATGGCGAAACCCCATCTCTACTAAAAATACAAAATTTAGCCAGGTGTGGTGGCACATGCGTGTAATCCCAGCTACTTGGGAAACTGAGGCAGAAGACTTGCTTCTCAGCTTCCAGCTACCCAGGAGGCAGAGGTCGCAGTGAGCCGAGATCACGCCACTGCACTCCAGCCTGGAGTGTAGTGACAGAGCGAGCGAGATTCCATCTCAAAAAAAAAAAAAAAAAAAAATGTCAGAATCCTAACACTGTCTACTAATTCAGTGAATTATTTTGTGGAGGCTGTGGTGGTTTAAGATGGCTCTGGAGCCAGGCTGTCTGGGTTCAAATCCAGGCTCCAACCACTGATTAGCTGTGTGATCCTGGGCTGTTTCACCTCTCTGTGCCTCAGTTTCCTCATCAATGAAATAAGGACAGCAATAAGAGCAACCTCAAAGAAATGGTATGAGGATGTAAAGAGTAAATGAAGTTGAAATGCTTTGGACAGTGGCTAACACTTGCGGAGTACCCCCAAAACATGAGTTCCTAACAACAGACCAGGGAAAGTGCCAGATGCCAGGCACAGGACATGAAGCTGTGTTTTCCAGACCATGTTCTGGCCCTCATGAAGCTCCGTATGGTCCAGAGACAGGCGTTTATCATAGGATCACACCACAGGACAAAAGCTAGGAAGGGCTGTGAGAGGGTGTCATAGGGGGAAATCTCGGAAGGCTTCCTGAGGAGGTGAGGGGAGCAGGGATCTCAGAGGGTGGTTGGGAGGATGAAAGAAGTTCCGGTGTGAAGCATTGTACAGTGCTATAGATGGATGTCATTAATAATAAAAATATGATCCTTGCTGCCATCTGCCCAGGCCTGGGCTTTACTGGTCCAGCAGAGGAAACAGGCCTCTGAGGCACCTCTTTGGACTTAGGGGCTGATCCAGGGTTGGTCCCTGGCCCTGTGGCCCTCTTCCTTGGGCACCAGTCTGTAGTCACAGAATCTCCGACCCCAGCTGTGGATTGTCCCAAGGTGGGGTGGGGGAGGATATGGGCACATTGCAGTCCTGGGGCCTGGAGGGGTACAGGGTGGGTGAGGTACACAACCCCCCACCCACCCCTGCCTGCAGAAAGCGTGGGGCAGCCCGAGGAGGCAAGCCCGGAGGAGCAGCCGGACGAGGCGAGCGCTGAGGAGGAGCGGCCGGAGGACCAAGAGGAGGAGGAGGAGGAGGCGGTGGCCGCCGCGTACCTGGACGAGCTGCCCGAGCCGCTGCTGCTGCGCGTGCTAGCCGCACTCCCGGCCGCCGAGCTGGTGCAGGCCTGCCGCCTGGTGTGCCTGCGCTGGAAGGAGCTGGTGGACGGCGCCCCGCTGTGGCTGCTCAAGTGCCAGCAGGAGGGGCTGGTGCCCGAGGGCGGCGCGGAGGAGGAGCGCGACCACTGGCAGCAGTTCTACTTCTTGAGCAAGCGGCGCCGCAACCTTCTGCGCAACCCATGCGGGGAAGGTGAGAAGCCCTCGCCGGGCGAGCTCAGCTTCCCCTGCTGCGAAATGGGCCGAAATGGCGCCGGCTGGCTTTGAGGGAGAAATAGAAGCGCCTGGCTCAGTGCCAGCAATGGGTAGCCCCAAGGCTGTCTATTACTGTACCTCTCTGGCCACCTGCGTCCTGGGGTCTCCCGGCTCCTCCCACCCTCAGCCAGCTGGAGCAGGGCGGGATGGGGGACATACCTGTCAGGAGGCAGATTTGGAAAGTGCCCACTGGTTCACTCTCTCATTCATCATCTGCCCACCCAGACACCAAGTGCCACCTTTGCCCTGCCCACCTCCACATAGTGGCAAGAGCCAGCCCTGCCACAGCCTTAGCAGGGACTGAGTGACCAGGGTGGGGCTGTCGTGTCCCTACAGAGGACTTGGAGGGCTGGTGTGACGTGGAGCATGGTGGGGACGGCTGGAGGGTGGAGGAGCTGCCTGGAGACAGTGGGGTGGAGTTCACCCACGACGAGAGCGTCAAGAAGTACTTCGCCTCCTCCTTCGAGTAAGGAGAAGGGAGTGGAGGAGGGGGGGAGGGGGAGCGTCCGCTCTGTTCTAACTCCAGTTCTCCCAGGTGGTGTCGCAAAGCGCAGATCATTGACCTGCAGGCTGAGGGCTACTGGGAGGAGCTGCTGGACACGACTCAGCCGGCCATCGTGGTGAAGGACTGGTGAGAGGGCCCTGGGGTGGCATGGGGCTGGGAGGAGTGGGGTAAGGCAGAGGGGTGAGCCAGCTGGGGACCCCCCCCAGGGATGCTGCCTCCCCACTGCAGGGGTTGAGGCCACGTGGGCCACGGGTCTGCAAAGTTGACAGCTTCGGAGTATTCAGGAGAACCTGGAAACCCACCTCCCCTCCTGAGTTTTAATTGTTGGCAAATATATGCACATAGATATGTTTGTATGTATGTAATGTATATATTTCAACATTAGTCTGCGGTCCAAACCAAAGGCCACTCTGTGGACTGGCTTTGGCCCCAAGCTGGGGTCCGGCCAACCTGGAATGTAGTCCTTGTGTTTCCTGCTTGGACTGTCACTTTCTCTTGCTGGCCTTGTTTCCCTTATCTGTAAACTCGGAGCACTGGCAGTGCTGGCCGACAGGGATGTTGGGCGCACAGGAGGACTTTTGTGGAAATCCCTGTCCCCAGGACGTGTTCAGCAGGGCTGAGGCCATGCCCCCACCCCACCCCACCCCAACCCCGCTCCCCACCTCCCTCCCTCCCTCTGAGCAGGTACTCGGGCCGCAGCGACGCTGGTTGCCTGTACGAGCTCACCGTGAAGCTACTGTCCGAGCACGAGGACGTGCTGGCTGAGTTCAGCAGCGGGCAGGTGGCAGTGCCCCAAGACAGTGACGGCGGGGGCTGGATGGAGGTGAGCCTGGGGGACCCAGGGCGGAGGGGTGGGGCCCGGACGTGAGGGGCGTGACTTCAGGAGACCCCGCCCGCGGCGCGCCTGGGCTGGGCAGGGCTGAGATAGTCACCGGGTGGTGGAGAGAACTCTGAATACTGCCGAGAAACCGAATGGGGGAGCTGCAGGTCGGTCGGTGTGCTGGGGTGGGGCGGCAGGGGAGGCCTCTGGACCTCTGAGGCTGACTCTTCTTACCTCCGCCCCCAGATCTCCCACACCTTCACCGACTACGGGCCGGGCGTCCGCTTCGTCCGCTTCGAGCACGGGGGGCAGGACTCCGTCTACTGGAAGGGCTGGTTCGGGGCTCGGGTGACCAACAGCAGCGTGTGGGTAGAACCCTGAGCGGCCCGGCCCTGCCTCCACCCACCCCCAGCTGCCTGGAGGGGCAAAGGCCGGGGGTAGATAGGCCTTAACTTAGTTCATAGCGTCCTTGCCTTCCCCAAGCCACACATCCTCCTCCCATCCCTTGCTCCGAGCCCAGCCCCTGAGCAGGGAGAGAGAAGTTTTGTTGGCATAGGTTTGCTTAGGTAGCCGGCTTCTAGAACGTAGATCCGTGAGGGCGTGGGCTTGGACTGGACCCACTGCTGAACCCCTTGCATCTAGCACACTGCCTGCCACAAAGTGGGCTCTCAATAAATATTATTTGTCCAAGGAAGGAATGAATGAACAAATGGATGAACGCTGCTCCCTTCCCATCCTTTTCTGTCTCCTGAGGGCCCCCCGGCATAGCCTGGAAAAATACTTGGTAGGGCTCCAGTTGCTCTGGTTTCCAGCGGCCCTTGGGCCAGGCAGGACAAAGCTGGGATTGTGAGACCAAGGAAGGGTGAGCTGAGCCTGGCGCCTGACCGACACCCAAGCTGCCCAGAGGCCAGAAAAGGGCATGTTGAGGGGGCTGCCCTCCAGGCCTTTCCTGGTCCAGTGATTATCCTAGGCCTTGCTACGATCCCCCATCCTTTACTAAAGGCAGAGTGGGGTTGGGGGTGTACCAGTTCTCAGGGCCCAGGTGACCAATAGCAGCATGTGGGTAGAGCCCTGAGTGGCCCTGCTTCTACCCTCCCTCAGATGCTTGGAAGGGTAGAGGCTGGGAGTAGATAGGCCTTAACTTAGTCCATAGTGTCCTCACCTTCCCCAAGCCTACACAGCCCTTCATCAAGCTGGGCCCCTAGGGCAAGGTGTCAGTTCCTTTGTCTGATTGGCAACTGGGGTGGGTGTGGACTGTGCTAGGGTCTACAGTACCAGTTCTCTTGGGCCCAGGGATGGAGTTGAGGGGCCTGGGGTGGGGGATGGGAGGTGGGGATGGGGAAGCACAAAAAGGGTTGGTTTGGAGTTTCTCTTAGTTCATGCCCACCCTCTGGAGTCATTAGCATCTGGTCTCATTGGCCCTTTTCCAAGCCTGGCCCAGAGGTTGGCCCAGCCATTGGCCTGGGGGAGGGGAGGTGGGGAGGGCATTGTGCCAGACTCTGTGCTCCCGCACACTCCTTCTGGCCACCCCAGCCCCTTCCAGAGACTGTCAGCTGCTGGTCCTGGGGGCGGGCATTTGAAGAGCCTGGAACCCTTTGCCCTTCTCTCCTGAAATGGAGACCAATAAAATCACTGAGAGCCTCCAGCTTTGCTTTGGTTCTGAACCCTGATGCTACCTTCTGGTCTGGTGGGATTGCAGGGGTCAAGCTGGGGCCTGCCTGCAATTGTTCATTCATTCACTCGTTCATTTACTTACAATTCCCAGAGCCCCAACCCCAGGCCAGGTCATATGTGGGGGCCCTGAAGTTACAGCGGGGAATAAGAGACTCGTTCCCAGGAAGAATCAGAAGCCTGGCCACATGAAGGGTAGGACCCCAGGGGAGGGGGAGCCAGTGTCCTGGGCCCTCCAGTGCAGTGGTGGAGATGCAGCCCCTGCTCTGGGGACATCCTCAGTCTGACAAGGGAGACAAAACTTTGACTTCAGAAAACTTTCAGTTTCGAGGGAGAGGCATAGCCTCTTCCACAAGGACGCCCTCTGTCCTGTTTAGGGGATTTCAGTCTGGTGGGGAAGGCACAGTCCATGTTCACCGGAGCTGCCAATCAGACAAAGGAACTGATGCTTTGCCCTCGGGGTCCAGCTTGATGAAGTGCTATGGAGGAACAGGCTCACCCCATGAACTCCCATGCTTAGGGGTGGGAGACTAAGGGTGGGCGTGTGGGGAGCCAGGTTAATAGGGGATGGGGTGAGTGGAGAAAGGACTGGAGCCCGCAGTAGGCTATGGGAAGAAACTGAAGATGGAGACAGGTCGTGGGCGTGAGGGGCCAGGAGGTCAGGTTGGGGTACCCGTGAGTACTGGAGGTCAGCACTGGAATGTGGGGGGTGTGGAAGGTGCTGTAGGTGGAGGGGGGCGCCCCTGAGTTTCAGGCGCCCATGGAACATTCAGGAAAGAGGCCCATAGAGAGTGTGGGGCCCTGGGCTGCTGATGCAGTTATAGGAGGTGCAGTGTCTGTGGCCAGAAACCAAAGCCAAGGGCGGAAACAGGCATGGAGTGAGGCAGGAGAGGCCTCTGGGCTCACAACGGACCGACCAGGGACAGGGGAAGCAGGGCAGCCAGGAAGGCAGGGGGAGGGGTGGGAGGTAGGTGCAAAACCAGAAGGCCACCTGCAGCCAAGAGCCTGAGGAAGGAGCCAGAAGCCCTGCCCGGAAGCCCAGAGGCCCTGAGCCTGCTGTGGTCTCTCCCCAGGGCATGGGGCCCTCAGAGGAGACCAGAGGGGCCTCAGACTCACTCTCCCTGTCAGTAGAGGGACATCAGATACACCAGTGGTGTTTAGGTTAAGAAGATAAGACAACTGCTTCTCAGCCTTCAAAGGGCTGTGTGAGGCGGGCCAGAAGGCTCCCTGGGCATAGGGCACTTCCTATTACACCACCCCACAGTCCAGTCAGAGGTGGGACGGGAGAGCGCATGGCCATCCCTTTTATGGTTTCCTGGCAAGTGATACAGAATAACTGGAGAAGCAGAAGCTCCTGTCCAGGCACATCTGGCTCCTAAGGGAGTGCTCTTAACTCCTGTTAGCATTTCTCCCCTACCCTGGAGGACAGAGCTGGACCCACGTGTAAACATTACAGGATGGCAGATACCAGCTGCCTGTAAGGAAAAACCTGTGTGGCATCCAGCAGGGGGCACCCCAGGGCTGTCTCTGGGACAGTGGGGCCAGTTGAAGCCAGAGACAGCAGATAGGGCTTTCATGTCTCCTAAGATCCTATTTTTTATTTAAAAATTAAAAAAAAAAAAACCATTCAGAGACAGGGTCTCACTCTATCACACAGGCTGGAGTGCAGTGGTATGATCATGGCTCACTGCAGCCTCAATTTTCTGGGCTCAAGCAATCCTTCCCCCTCAGCCTCCTGAGTAGCTGGGATTGCAGGCATGTGCCACCACACCAGGCTAATTTTTATTTTTTGTGGAGATGGGGTCTTGCCATGTTGGTCAGGCAGGTCTCAAACTCCTGGCCTCAAGCAATCCTCCTGCCTCGGCCTCCCAAAGTGCTGGGATTACAGACGTGAGCCACCGTGCCCAGCCAGTTCTTCCTAATCATTTGATATTTATGAAGATGGACCTACTATATGTAAGGTAGGGACAAAACAAACAAAGTCTCTGGTCTCTTGGAATGTACAGTCTAGATGGAGAAACGTAACACAAGCAACTAAATGAGTGAACAAGATAATTACCCACATGAGATAGCACTTCATCAATAAGCCAGGCACTACTCTAAAAGCTTTATATATATTAATTTGTCATAATAACCTCACGAAGTGGAAACTATGATTACTTCCATTTTTACAGATGAGAAAATTGGGCCCGGCGCAGTGGTTCATGCCTGGAATCCCAGCACTTTGGGAGGCCGAGGCGGGTGGATCACCGGAGGTCAAGAGTTCAAGACCAGCCTAACCAACATGGTGAAACCCCGTCTCTACTAAAAATACACAAAAATTATTTGAGTGTGATGGTGTGCACCTGTAATCCCAGCTACTTGGGAGGCTGAGGCAGGAGAATTGCTTGAACCCAGGAGGCGGAGGTTACAGTGAGCTGAGATTGCACCACTGGACTCCAGCGTGGGCCAGAAGAGCCAAACTCAGTCTCAAAAAAAAAAAAAAAAAGAAAAAAAAAAAAAGAAAAAGAAAAAAAGAAAATTGAAGCACAGAGAGATTAAGCAACTTGCCTCGGGCCACACTGCTAAGAAGTGATGGAACTGGAATTCTTCTTTTTCTTGATACAGAGTCTTGCTTTGTCGCCCAGGCTGGATTGCAGAGGTGTGATCTCTGCTCACTGCAACCTCTGCCTCCGTGGTTCAAGTGATTCTCCTGCCTCAGCCTCCCGAGTAGCTGGGATTACAGGCATACACCACCATGCCCAGCTAATTTTTTTTTTTTTTCCTAAATATAAACAAGTTCTGTCAGGCTGGTCTTTAACTCCTGGCCTCAAGTGATCCACCCACCTCTGCCTCCCAAAGTGCTGGGATTGCAGGCGTGAGTCACGGCACCTGCCTGGAAATGACACTTGAATCACGTGATAACAAGAAACCAGCCACAGGGCTCTGGGGAAAGAGCATTGCAGAGGCAGCCAAAGGCTCCGAGGTGGGAATGAGCTTATTCACAGGTCAGAAAGGCAGCCAGCATGGCTAGGGCATTGAGCAAGTGAGGAGGTGATCTGACGTGAGCTTGGAGATGTAGGTGGGTGACCCAGAGAGTTTCCTGAGGACCTACTATGTGCTCTGCCCTATAGGATATAAATGCTGTAGGAAGCAGATATGATATCGTTTCCGTTAAGGAAAAACCTTTGCTCTGTTCAGCAGGAGCTAGGGATGGGGGTTTAGACATCAGCTGCTGACAATCTTGTTGATGAAACCTAATTTCCCAAGAGTAGCAGGATGATCAGGATGATGATGATGGTGATGATGCTGATGGCAGCAATGATGGCAATGACAGGCATTTGCTGAGGACCTAGAGCGCCAGTTCATGTGCTAAGTGCACAGGCTCATTTAATCTGCGCAGTGGCCCTCTCTGGTAGATATAGATGTTCCCAAGTTATAGATAAAAGAGCTAAGACTCAGAGATGCTCGGTAGCTTGCCACGGTCACGCAATGAATAAGGAGTTGAAGCTGGCTTTCCAGCTTAAGTCTTTTTTTTCTTTAAATTGACATTTTATATGTGTATATAGACTTTTAATTGACATTATTTTCACAGAGCCAAGCAAACATTTTCAGTCGGCAGGAGGGAAAGAGGGGAGTTGTGGGTCGTGTTTTTTTTTTTGAGGTGGAGTCTCGCTCTGTCGTTCAAGCTGGAGAGCAGTGGTGCAATCTCAGTTCACTGAAACCTCCACCTCCCAGGTTCAAGCGATTCTCCTGCCTCACCAGCTTAAGTTTTAACGACTTTGCTGGGGTACAGAGTCAGAAGGGGCCACCTGCTGGGGGACAGAGCAAGGACAGAAGCTGGGGGCTTCCAGGAGGAAGAGCAGAAAGAGTTGGAGATGATGAGGACACTGGGCTCCGGAGTGTCTGTGCGTACCATTACCCCAGGCAGAAGGAGGGATGCTAGATGTTTGGGTGCTATTTTGGCTAAGGGGTCAGGGAAGGTAAAATGAATTTCCTCTTAGATTTCTCAGCGGAAACTTCTGTTTAACAGTTTTGTAATGGAAAAGTCCCTCTTCCCCTTTCTGATTTCTTTTTCTTTTCTTTTTTTGAGACGGAGTCTCGCTCTATCGCCAAGCTGGAGTACAGTGGCGCGATCTCGGCTCATTGCCTCTGCCTCCCGGGTTCAAACGAGTCTCCTGCCTCAGCCTCCTGAGTAGCTGGGACTACAGGCGCCCGCCACCACGCCCAGCTAATTTTTGCATTTTTAGGAGAGATGGGGTTTCAACATGTTGGTCAGGCTGGTCTAGAATTCTTGACCTTGTGATCCGCCTGCCTCGGCCTCCCAAAGTGTTGGGATTACAGGCGTGAACCACTGCACCTGGCCTCTGATTTCTTTACCTTAAACATCTGGATTTTTGTGTGCACAGTGTATTCAGTTGTGGACACAGTGTATTCAGTTGTGCACACAGAGGGAGAGAAGGGCCAGTTCCTCCAAGTACCACTAGGTGTCAGCATTGTCAAGGCTGGCCCCAAGCTGGGTCTGTCCTGCCCATTTCTCTACGGAGGAAAAGTCGAATTTGAATCCAAATCCTGGTCTCTTTCCATTGCTTGGGGCTGAGCCTGGGTCCTCAGGGGCTGGCATTTGGAGCTGCTCTGACCCCAGAGGCTCTATGAGAAACATTTAGGAGGCTAGGCCTCCAAGGCCTGGGAGGCCCCTGGGTCTCACCCCAGGCCACATAGCAAGGGCTTTGGATGGCTGGAATCCCCTCCAGAGCTGGGCCCCTCCCAACTAGGGAGGGCTAGTGGTATCCTGGGATCTAGCCCCCAGTGAGTCTGAGAGTCTAGAGCCCCCGCCAAGTCCATCCCCACCTCAGCAGAGCCCCGGGCCTTGTTTCAGGTCCCAAGCCTGCAGTGAACACAGAACATCCAGGCAGATCCATTCCTGGGCTCCTGGTGCTTAATGACTTTGCTATTTCCCCCCACTGTACATTAAACCTAATCTTGTGTTGACTCTGCTGAACAAGGAGAATAATGAAGAAGATTAAGATGAGATGGTATTCATTCTCCTCCAACAAAAGCCAATTAATCGTCAGTAGGATTACCACCCGGAGCCAGGCGCTGCTTGCTAGGAGCTCTGCAGACAGGATGGAACAGGGCTGGGGACTATTCGCTAGTGCAGCCACTGGGGTCTGCTGGTCATGCAGCAGGAAATATTGCAGGTAGATGTTAGGGAGAACTGCCTGGATGAAGGAGGGGGCTGGTGCCAAGGCGGAGGGTGTGAAGAGCTTGGAATCACCACAGAGGTGATGTTTCTAAGTCATGGAGGGGAGCTCTGTGGAAGTTCCTGACCACCTGACCATGTCCATCCTAGGCCCTCTGGGACCTTCCCCTGCCTTTCTGCAGTCACCTGTGATGAATGAAGCTGCATTCAGGGGTCTCTGGCCTCCTCCCCACTCTGCTTTTTTCCCTCCCTTCCCCTCCTAGGAATCAGGGAGGCCATTTGTCCAGGGTTAACAGCTTAGGTTTAGAGTCAGAAACATGGCCGGGCACGGTGGCTCATGCCTGTAATCCCAGCACTTTGGGAGGCCAAGGCGGGTGGATGGCTTGAAGCCAGGAGTTCCCAACCAGCCTAGGCAACATGGTGAAACCCCGTCTCTACCAAAAAATACAAAACAATTAGGTGGGCCTGGTGGCACATGCCTGTAGTCCCAGCTACTTGGGAGGCTGAGGCATGAGAATCGCTTGAACCTGGGAGATGGAGGTTGCAGTGAGCAGAGATCGCGCCACTGCACTCCAGCCTGGGTGACAGTGAGATTTTCTAGAATAGAATAGAATAGAATAGAATAGAATAGAATAGATAAAATAAAATAAAACAGAAACACTTGAGCTACACCTGGCTTTGCCCCTTGTCCTCAAATGGAGCCTACGATCCTCACCTGCCAACCTGGTTTGATGCTCCCAGGCACTAATGTGCCTCTGGTTCCCTGCACCCACTAGATTCTTGGAACAAGACAGTAAAGCTGAACGGAACAGCCTGACTGCTGCTGGCCGTTGCTGAAAGGTGAGGAAACCAACATTTGTTCATCTGCTGCTGCATTATCTCATTGACTGCCTACAGCAACCTCCTCGGGAGGCTTTATTTTTGTCATCACAATTTATTGAAGAGGAAGCCGAGGCTCAGAGAGGTGGGGCCCTTGGTCGAGGTCACCAAGCTATAGGCTGCAGATTTCGCTGGGACAGGGTTTCTGTCGCAGTGGCCCCCAAAGCTTGAACCCTTTCCCCATCTGCACGTTGCTTCATGCACATGGAAGGCATTCAGTGCGTGCTGGCCGGATGAATGAAACGCTCATCAAATGCTATTTCTGGTCCAGTAAGTTCCGTTTCAGACTCTCCCACATCCTGATAACTCCCAGAAGTAAATGGATTGTGTGTGATTTGTGAAATTCTTCTTGGTAATTCTTGGCAACTCACCCATCTTACTACTACTGTGAAGAAAACTCTACCCTCCCATCCAGATCTAAGAGTTTGCTTCATTTACTCGGATTGATGAGGTTTTTTAAAATTTCTTTTTTATTTTTTTTTATTTTCCGAGCATGGCAAAAGTATCCTCAAAGTCCAATTTTACAATCTATGCTATCTCACACATGCTGAGCACTCACTATGTGATAGGTGTGTTCAAAACATCACTTGTGTATGGTTTTATTGAATCCTCCAAGCACATCTATATGCTATTATTCCCATTTCAGAGGCTGAGATGAAACTGAGGCCCAGAGACATGCATTCTCGCCCCAGGTCACACAGCAAGGGCTTTGCATGGATGGAATCCCCTCCACAGCTGCCTCTCCCTGCACGCCCCCTGCCACCACCTGCAGGTTTTCCTGGGCGAAGTGATTCTTGCGGAGGGATTCTAGTCCTGTGTGTCGGACAGGAATCGTGGTGGAGGCGATCGGCTTCTGGGTTCAGTTGGAACTGGTGGAATCTTCTGTGTCCCACAAATCACACACTTAGGCTCAGCCTCAGGAATCGATCTTTGGTTCATATGTGAAAGGATTTACCACTTAAGCTTTTTGAGACGGAGTCTCGCTCTGTCGCCCGGGTTGGAGGCAATGGCTGGATCTCAGCTCACTGCAAGCTCCGGGCCCCGGTTTACGCATTCCTCCTGCCTCAGCTCTCCCGAGGCAGCTGGGGCTACAGGAGTCAGCCACCTCGCCCAGCTGCTTTTTGTATTTTTAGTAGAGAGGGGTTTCACTGTGTTAGCCAGGCTGACCCTCATCTCCTGACCTTGTGATCCTCACTGCCTCTCGGCCTCCCAAAGTGCTGGGATTACAGGCGTGAGCCACCGCTGCCTGGCTTGAGACAAAGTCTCGCTGTGTCACCCAGGTTGGAGTGCAATGACATGATCTTGGCTCACTACAACCTCCACCTCCCAGATGCAGGCAATTCAACTGCCTCAGCCTCCGGGTAGCTGGGATTACAGGTGTGCACCACCACACCTGGCTGTTTTTTGTATTTTTAGTAGAGACGGGGTTTCACCATGTTGGTCAGGCTGGTCTAGAACTCCTGACCTCAAGTAATCCGCCTGCCTTGGCCTCCCAAAGTGTTGGGATTACAGGCGTGAGCCCCTGTGCCTGGCCATGTTTCTGACTCTAAACCTAAGCTGGCACCTTCTGTGTGCCAGCACCTTGTTATACTTTGAGGATACAACAGTGAACCAATGAGGTTCTTGTCCTCTAGGAGCTCACAGACTAAAGAGAGAAAAGGATCGGAGTTCCCAGTTCTGACCCTCCCCGGGTGTGTGACTAGTCAGTGCCTCAGTTTCCACATCTGTAAAATGGGGATGATTTTGTTACTTACCTGATAGGATTGTTATGAGAATCAAATGAATTAATATAGGTAAGACACTTAGATCAAGGCCTGCACATAAAAGTTGCTGCATACAAGTTTGTTCAGTAAAATGGACAAGTCTGGCAACTAAAGTCTAATAACAGTAAAAGGGCTGTGAGGGGAAGCCTACTGAATTTTAGAGGAGAGACATCTAACATAGACCTTGATCAGAGAAGGCTTCCTGGAGGAGGCGGTCCATGGATTCTTGACCCAAGTGATGGTAGGAGGGTGAATTACTTCGCTAGCCAGCTTGTAGCTTCCTGGGCTGTCACTGGGAGCTGCAGTACTTACTGGCCTTTTCCCTGGGCTTATTGTCATAATTTATCAATGTGCTAACCACTGTAGTGGCATCTGGATTTGAATAGAAATCTCTGTCCTCAGGGACCCATGATTGAGAGGGGTGGGAGCAAAGGGTCCTGAATATGTTCTAGGACAGAAGAACAGGCCCCCAGATGCTGTGGGCAGTGTGTGGGGAGGTCTCCAGTGGCGTAGGTTGTAGAGAGGCCCTCAAAGCTGCAGAAAGACAAAGATGTCTTTGAAAAAAAGAAAACGGAAAAAAAAAAAAAAAAAAAAAAGGAAGGGGGAAGCCGGCAGGGAAAATGATTTTCTCGGTTGGCATTTCTCGGGGAATTAAATCTTATTTTTCGTCACCACCAAGTGGAATAATCCAATATATTAAGGCAGAAGCCCCCGCTCCTATTTATTGCCGCGACTTTCACCTAACAGTCTCGGGTCTGCATTTGGAATCAGACCGTCCCGGGGAGGGAGAGCAGGAGGGAGGAGGCATCAACCCCTTGGATCAATTACTTTCCTCTCCGACACAGGAAAAATGAATTATTCCCCGAAAAGCAGGCACCTCATCCGATGAATTCTGCACTGCAGAGCTGGCGGAGTTCTACTAAATTGAATTTGGTCTTTGAGAGACATTTAAAACCAAGTGGAGTATGTGTGCTGGTGGGGTGTGTCTGACAGCCACTGGGGCTTATGTTAGTTGGGGCTGAAGAAGCCCCCACCCAGTTACAGTCCTCTGGGTCCAGGGGGCAGGAGGTAGCCATGCTTCCTGCCCCAGGGACCCCCAGCACTCTGCAGGGATGAGATGTTTTTCTCCCAGCCTGAGGCTCAGAGAAGTGAGGTTGCTTGTCTGAGGCCACACAGTGAGCTGGTAACCATAGCAACCTGTTACCTTTATGTCCCTGTCCTCTGGGTCCTGCTGAAAATGTTCCTCGCCTTCCCAGGGAACCCCAGGTTGAGCAAGTTGGAGCTGGGAGCTTTCTTCTCTGGAGCACTGGTTCTCGATGTCCATGGCTGCATCACCTGGGGCAAGTAGCTTCACCTCTCTAGGCCTCTGTTTCCTGACTCAGAAAACAGCGTTAACTACAGTCCTTGTAGCGTTTGCTTCTCTATCAGATACAAAGGGCAGAAATGCAATTCCAGGTGTTTTAATCCAAAAGCAAAGGTTTTGGCTCACATGAATGAGAGGCTCCGTGTGGATTTCTGGCAGTGTCCTTTCAGGTACAGCTGGATCCAGAGGCCCCAACAGTGTATTCAGAACTCGGCTTTTCTCTGTCTCTCAGCTCTGTGTGGCTTCATCCCAGGGAGGCTCACTCCAGAAGGGGTCGGGTGCTCCCCAGGCCTATGTCCTTCCAGCATCAAGTTCAATAGGTTCATGCGCCCACCTCTGAGCTAGTTGCTGTGGCTAGAGGGCTGGTGCCCTGGTAGGCAAGGCTTGGGGTGGAGTCACCCAGTAAGAACCATGTGGCTGACAGAAGAGTGCAGACGGTGCTGGGTCAAAAACCTAACACAGAACCCCACCCCTCACAGGTCTCGACATGGAAGAATTCATCATGGTGCTTGCCACAGGGCAACTGCTCAGCCAGCCATGGCTCTGCTGACAGTGACTCCTTCTGTTTCCACTAAGGGGGCTGCCACGTCCTCCTGGGCAGGGTGTGAGGGGCCCTCCCTGGACTTCCTTTGCCTCCCTCATGGCCTCCCACTGCCTCTGCTCCCATCTCCAGGCCAGGTGTCAGGCATCAGCCCTCTGCCTGGCCAGGAGTCCCCAGGGAATGGGGGGCATTCCTCACCCCACACATCCTGGGAGCTGCAGAGCCTGCAATTTCACTAATGATGTGGAGAAGAGAAGAAAAGACTAGCCCAAGAGGGAGCTATTTTAGCCGGAAAACCTCCCCATGGATTTGGGCCGATTTTTCAGCACTAATGAGCTGGGGCCAAGGGAGTTTCCAGGGAGGGAGGCAGCTATGTCTGGTCCAGGTTCTGGTTCTAGAGGGGCTGGAGGTCTGGCCAGGGAGAGAGGAGTGGGGGGCCGGGGAGGGTGCAATGGGGGGCTCTGTGCCCCGAGCTGAGGAGTGCTCACTGGCTCACCCCACAGATGCACTGCTCACTCTGTGTTACCCCCGCTCTCCTCACATAGGAAAGATCCCCAATGGCCAAGATGATCTTGCCAAGCTTTGTTATCTCTATAACCCCTACTGTGAGAACACTGTGTATCTGTTTTATTTTCCCCTGATATAAAGTCATGTCATGATATTGCAATTGCCTTTTTTTTTTTCTTTTATACAGAGTCTTCCTCTGTCACCCAGGCTGGTGTGCAGTGGTGCTATCTCTGTTCACTGCAACTTCTGCCTCCCAGGTTCAAGTGATTCACCTGCCTCAGCCTCCTGAATAGCTGGGACTATAGGCATGCGCTGCTGCAAACTTACAGACTGGGAGATACTGTTTTCACCAGATTCTGGGCTTCAGCCTGACCCTATCCCTCAATTTCTAATGTCTTTGGGAGAGCATTCACCCAGTCAGTTAGCTTTGAGGGTAGACTGGAGCTCTAGGCCTGACCTGACCCCCTGGGTGGTTTGCTGGTTTTCTCTGGGCCTTGATGAGCCAGACTAAAATGTCAAGGTGATAATCCCTGTCTTCTCCCCCATCAGTGCTGATTCCACCTGAGAAAATGTTGGTCTGGTGGTGAAGGGACAGGCAGTCCATGCAAATACGCACTATGCAGTCACATGAGGTTTCTCCAAAGCCAGCAACTCCCTCAAATACTGGAAGTCAGCACACACTGTGGCCAGAGAAGACAGCCCATTCATACCCTGTCCAGAACCCAAAAGAAGAGCAGGGCTATACCTGGCACAACAGACCCCGCAGACAAAACTTGCCAGAGTCCAGCAGCTGCACTTCTGCTTAGCTGAAGCGGGGGGTTTCCTGTGTCCACAGGGGCTGGCAGTTGGGGACCAGTGATGCTTTTCCTTTGAGTGACTTTGCGCTCCAGCCCTGGGTTTTAGTCACTTTGGGATGTGGGGAAGCAGAACTTTAGGGAAAGATATGGTCCTGTGCCATTCAGATCACCTGCAGCAGTTGCCTTAGGGTGGGGAGAATTTTCAGAGCATGCCAACCAGGCTAGAGGGTGGAAGGGAAACCACGTGGACCCCGGACGGAGAGAGAGGCGCTTCAGCACCGCGGACAGCGCCCTGCCAGCCTCTGAGACCCAGATACCTGAGCAGTGAGGAGTGGGGATCCTGAAGGAAAGAGCCTCATGTGGCCAGGGCGACCCAGTCCCTGCCCTCAGGGAAGGAGAGAAGGGAGGCACAAGGATTATTAACACTTCTATCAGCCAGCACTGGTGATGGACTCTTTAATACATTGGCCCATCTTGGCTTCCTCTTTATTCTTATTTTACAGCAGAGAGAATGGAGGTTCAGCAAGGCTGAATAGGCTGCCCAGGTCACACAGCTAGTTAGCGGTAGAGCATGAACTTCTGTCCAAGTTCATCTGGCTCCAGACATCTTACTGTCTCTCTGATCAAATGGGAGAGGTACAGCCTTCAAACACTTGTGGCAACCATGGCCCCAGAGCTGCGGGCATTTGTGGTTGGAAGGCTGGATTTGCATTTGTGTGTGGTTTTGTGAGTGCTTCTGGGTGTGCATGAGGGCGAATTCAGTGGAGTGTGACTGTTTACAGGAGGCTGTGTGAGTCCCCATGGGAGCTAGAAGATGAGAGGTGGTGTCACATCTCAAAGACCCTCCCTCCTCCCTCCTCCTGGAAGGAGACCTAGAATCCACTGGCCTTTTTTTTTAAGCACTTAAAGAACAGACCAGAACTGATAGCTAAATTAAACCTGCTGAGAGTGCCTGTTTAATTGAAAATGCCATCTGTAATTTAAATGTCAGAATCGGGATGGTTATTATAGGCGCCTTGAAGACTGGGGCTCATTTCACAGTTTCAAAACAGACCGGGAAAAGCAGCAAATGGACCATGGCCTGCAGTGTCGTGAAGCGATTAATAACTTCTCTGGTCCTGCTGAGCTCTGGCTCCCACCACTGCCCTCACAGAGGGAGTATGGCTGGGAGCTGGGAGCTAAGGGCTTGGGCTCTGGGACTCCGCCTCCTGCCTCGCCCCCTCCACGCCTCTGTGCCATCCTCCACTCAGCTTCAGGGCAGCCATTCCAAAGGGTGACGCTTATCCTGTCTCACTTCAGGGTCTCCCTGGCACTTCTGGAATGAAATCCTAACCTCTTAGTCTGGCACTCAAGGCCTTTGGAAGGCAAGGCCCTGCCTCCCTCTCTAGGTTTGGTGCCTGCCACTGGCTGCTCCTGACATCCTGAATGCCTCCAGGCCTTTGCACAAGCTGAGCCCTCAGCCTGGACAGCCATTGCTTTTCTTACCCACCCGGTGAACACAATGTATCATTCATGATTCAGCCCTTGTGTCGCCATTTCCAGGAAGCCTTCCGTGAGTAGCCTAGGCCTCCCCAAAGCACTGGTCCAGGCCAGGTTAAGTTTCCTTGTCTCCCATGGCCCCTTGCTCACCTTCATAGTTGACTTACCATGGGATTGTCTATTCGCCAGTCTCTGTATGCTGTGAGCCCCTTAAGGACAATGCCCCTGCCTGCGAGGGAAGGAGGGATCAGAAAGCGAAGAGTGGGAGGGGGAAGCCCAAGGACTGGAGGGGGGGCTTTTGGGTGGAGTTCCCCGCAGGTTCAAGGCAAAGTGAGGTGTCCACAAGGTAATGAGCTGTGCAGCTGGAGGCCCTCGGCCCCACCTTAGTGGCAACAAGATAAAGAGAGGGTGGCCTAAAACCTTACCATTTCTAGGCCGGTCTATTTTCAGGTTGGTTTGGTTTTCCCTACAAGACCAGTTACAGTTCACTTTCCAAAAGCCCCGCCTGGTCTCAGCCGGACCATACCTGTGGGAGACAAGTCTACGAGTTGTGGGGTGGGCGGGGAGTCAGATCAAATGCAAAATCCCCAAGGGGCCAGAGCTGAGCAGGGCCAGTGAGGTAAGTACCCCTCCCCTCCCTGTCTCCCGGGGATCTCCACCGCTGTGTGCTCCATTATTCAAGGTGAGGCCCCTGGCCAGCAGCGGGGGGCACCACCTGGGAACTTTGTCAAAATGCAGAACCCCAGACCTCCCTAATTGGAATCTGCATTTTAACAAGAGCCCCAGGGAGTTTGAGATGCGCTGGCCTAGCAGAAGCTGAGCAGAAAGAAGTGCAAATGCTGGACGGTTTGCTTTCCATAGCAAAAGTAATTCTAATAGCCAATCACTGCCAACCCATTTTACAGATGGGGAGACTGAGACATAAGGATGAGAAATCTGCCCAAAGTCACACAGCTGGTCAGTGTTAGAGCCAGTATTTGGCACGTGCTCTGATCCGCCAGCTTCTGCTGCCTGGGGTGGGGGGTGTGCTGTAGTCCAGAATTACAGCAGGTAGGGACTGTGGGGAGGGCATCCCAGCCCAGTGATAATGCCTTGTTCTTCTGAGACCCAGTGCTCTGCCCTGAACAATGACAATAGATAACATTTATTGAGCACCTACTGTGTACCAGGCACTGTCATTAGTCCCATCAAAATAGTTTTTTCATGAACCGTACATGAGACTTAACATTAGTCCTCCCCCTTTTTTTAAATGGAGTCTTGGCCAGGCATGGTGACTCACGCCTGTAATCCCAGCACTTTGGGAAGCCAAGGTGGGTGGATCTCTTGAGGTCAGGAGTTCGAGACCAGCCTAGTCAACATGGCAAAACCTCATCCTTACTAAAAATACAAAAATTAGCTGGGCCTGGTGACATGCACCTGTAATCTCAGCTACTCGGGAGTCTGAGGTAGGAGGATCACTTGAACTCAGGAGGTGGAGGTTGCAGTAAGCCGGAATAGTGCCACTGCACTCCAGCCTGGGCAGCAGAGTGAGACTCTGTCTCAAAAAGAAAAAAAAAATGGAGTCTCACTCTGTCACCTAGGCTGGAGAGCAATGGTGAGATCTTGGCTCACTGCAACCTCCTCCTCCTGGGTTCAAGAGATTCTCCTGCCTCAGCCTCCGGAGTAGCTGGGATTACAGGCATGCACCACCATGCCTGGTTATAATTTTTGTATTTTTAGTAGAGACAAGGTTTTGCTGTGTTGGTCAGGCTGGTCTTGAATTCCTGACCTCAAGTAATCCACCTGCCTCAGCCCCCCAAAGTGCTGGGATTACAAGCATGAGCCACCACAACCAGACTAGTCCCATTTTTTGAGATGAAAAAACTGAGGCATGGAGGGTGACTTGTCACAAGCCAAATGGCTACCAGTGACGGTGCTGGGACTTGGATGGAGGCAGCCTGTCTCCAGAGGCCAACTTCTTAACCACTATGCTATAATGCCACATTCAGGGCCCTCTGCTTGGAGAATATTTGTTCATTTAACACATAAAGGGCTCGTCGGGTGTGTTCTATCCCAGGGAGGAGATGCCATAACAAAGTGATCCAAAGGGAGCTAAGCTAACCCCCACCCAAATGAACTTCTGTTTCTGGACCTCAGGCCCTGGTGCTTCTTTCATGCACTAGAGGCTTTCAAGAGGGGGGATCCCTTTGCCAAGGCCCCCAGAGCTTAAAGGGGGGGTCTTTATCCCCTTTTCCCCCCGTCCACCATAGACAACTCCCTGCCAGCTCTGTGCTCTGTCTGTAATCCCCCAATTGCACTTAATGGGGCAGTGAGGTGCAGTTGGATATCGTGGTTGGTGCCCCAGCTTTGCTACTTAAAGCCTATGTAAGTAGCAAACGTTTCGCCTCCTGACCTCACTGTCTTCATTTCTAAAGTGGGGTCCTAATCATACCTAACTCAGAGTGTTGAGGATTAAATGAGATCGCGGAGGTGCAGTGCTTAGTAGAGGCACCTAGCAAAGGCCCAGCATGTGAGAGCTGTAACTTCCTTTTCCTTCCTTCCTTCCTTCCTTCCTTCCTCTCCTTCCTTCCTTCCTTCCCTCCTTCCTTCCTTCCTTCCTTCCTTCCCTCCTTCCTTCCTTCTTTTCTTCCTCCCTCCCTCCCTTCCTTCTTTTTTTTTTTTTTTTTTTTTTTGAGATGGAGTGTCCCTCTCTCACCCAGGCTGGAGTGCAATGAAGTGATCTTGGCTCACTGCAACCTCTGCCTCCCAGGTTCAGGCAATTCTCCTGCCTCAGCCTCTTGAGTAGCTGGGATTACAGGCGTCCACCACCATGCCCGGCAAATTTTTGACAAGGTTTTGCCATATTGCCCAGGCTGGTCTTAAACTCCTGACCTAAGGTGATCTTCCCACCTCGGCCTCCCAAAGTGCTGAGATTACAAGTGTGAGCCACTACACTCGGCCTACATTTCCTTTTTCCTTCCTTCCTTCCTTCCTTTCCTTCCATTCCTTCCTTCCCCTCTTTCTTCCTTCCTTTCCTTCTTTCTTCCTTCTTTCTTTCTCTTCTTCTTTCTTTCTTTCTTTCTTTCCATTCCTTCTTTCTTTCTTTCTTTCTTTCTTCTTCTTCCTTTCTTCTTTCCTTCCTTCCTTCCTCCTTCCTTCCATTCCATTCCTTCCTTCCTTCCTTCCATTCCTTCCATTCCTTCCATTCCATTCCTTCATTCCATTCATTATTCCATTCCATTCCATTCATTATTCATTCATTCACATTCACATTTCATTCATTCATTCATTTTCATTCCTTCCTTCCTTCCTTCCTTCCTTCCTCCCCTTCCTTCTTTTGGTCATTATCCCTCCACCAGGCTTCCATTCCATGTCAAATCTTGCTCCCAGGTTCCAACCCCTGTGCTTTCTAAATTACAAGCGTCCACCATACCATGTAAATTTTGACAAGGATTTTACCATAATGTGCCCAGGCTGGTCACCAAAACTCCACAACCTAAAGGTGATCTTCCCACCTCGGCCTCCCAAAGTGCTGAGATTACAAGTGTGAGCCACTACACTTGGCCTACATTTCCTTTTTCCTTCCTTCCTTCCTTTCTTTCTTCTTCCCTCCTTCCTTCCCTCCCTCCCCTTCCCTTCCTTTCCCCTTCCTCCCTCTTTCTTTCTCTTCCTTCCTTCCTTTCTTTCTTCTTTCTTTTTCTTTCTTCTTTCTTTCTCTTGCTTTCTTCTTTCTTTCTTTCTTTCTTTTTTTTCTTTCTTTCTTTCTCCATTCCTTCCTTCCTCTTTCTTTCTTTTTTTCTTTCTTTCTTCTTTCTCTCTCTCTTTCTTTTTCTTTCTTCCTTTCTTCTTTCTTTCTCCTCTTTCCTCCCTCCCTCCTCCTCCTTCCTTCCTCCCTCCTTCCTCCTCCTCCTCCTTCCTTATTCACTATTCCTTCATTCCTTCATTCATTCATTCATTATTCCTTCATTCATTCCTTCGGCTGCTCCAGGCCCGTGTCTGGATTGGAGTCTGGTGCCTCCTCGGTGTTGCTGGATTTGGCCTCGGTCGTTGGGACGTTTTTCTTGGTGGAGAGGTTGTAAGGATCATGTTTTGGATCTGATGCTGCACCCATCATGCTCTCAGCATAGCCCCAATCTCCCAGCCCCCTGCCCACAGCCCATCTTTGTGTTCTTTCCACCCTCTCTCCTGCTCCATCCTTGACCTGGTCTTCTCTGGGGTTGTCGTGCAGTCATTTATTCCCTCAGCCAAGAGAAAAACACAGAAACTCACTCCTAATTAGGTGGTTTCTATCTCCCCAGGTCTTCACTTCTTGCATGTTCTCGACTTGTTAGAGGAAATCGTATATCGACGTTGGTATTGATTTGCATAATTCAGATATAATTAGGAGAAAGACTTGCCGGAGTGGCAGGCAGCAGGATTGGTGCTGCTGTATCCTGCTGACCTTGGGGAGAGCTTAGAACTGGGCCCTTAACTCTTACCAAGTTCATGTTTACTTTCTGTGCAAAGCCCTGTAGGCACCAGTCCCCTGAGCTTCACTCTTCTGTGAGGTTTTAAGGCAACAAAGAAGGCCTCCCTGCCCGCAGAGTGTCCCCTTGCCCACCCCAGCCTCTGGAGTTCTGACCATGAGGGCTGTCCTGTGGGGCCTGCTGGGGATGCAGAAAGACTTTCTGCTGTCCTGGAGGTCAGCAGGCACAGGGTCAGCTTCCATGTGATGCCCACCATCTGGAGCTAGGAAGAGGATTTCAGGGTAGTGTCATCTTGACAGTTGGAGGAAGAAAAAAAAAACCCAAGCCCAACCACTGCTTGAAGCAAGAGACTAGAAATTAGTGTGACCCAGTGAATCATATTGCTGCCGTGATGAAAAGTGCTGGTGCATCCTTGGAAAGATTAGGAACATAACGAGCCAGAGAAACAGATGAAAAATGCACGTCCGTGCCTGTTCTGTTTGTAGCCATTTCTTCCTGCCTTTATTTATTCATCTATTCATTCAGCAAGTATTTATTGAGGGGCTAATATGTGCCGGGCACATAAAAGAATTAGGAGGCCGAGCATGGTGGCTCATGCCTATAATCTTAGCACTTTGGGAGACCAAGGCGGGATGATCGCTTGAACACAGGAGTTTGAGACTAGCCTGGGCAACACGGTTCAACCCCATCTCTACAAAAAATTTTTTAAGAATTAGCTGAGCGTGGAGGTACACGTCTGTGGTCCCAGCTACTTGGGAGGCTGAGGTGGGAGGATTGCTCGAGCCCAGGAGGTTGAGGCGGCAGTGAGCCGAGTTCGTGCTGCTGCACTCCAGTCTATGACAGAGGGAGACCCTGTCTAAAGATAAACAGGCAAACGAAAGAATTAGGTGTTCACCTGGGAATGGGGATGTGACCTCAGAAAACTGTTATTGGTGAATTTGGTTCCCATGCACCCCAGCCTACGGGGGTGGATTTGGGTCCAGGATTTAGGGCCTGGGAGGCAGGCTCTGGAGGACTTGTGCCCAGAAGACCATACGATGCCTGCTTTGAATTGTGCCTCTGTCTGTTTCACCTGCGAGCTGGCACTGTCCCAGGAAGGCTCCTGACAGCACAGGGCTGAGGTGGAAGCAAGAGACATTCCTATCCGTAATGACCACCCTGGGGTGGAGTGAGGGGCACTCCCCATCAGGTGAGCTTCACGGGAAGCAGGACAATGGGGAAGGAGTCTCTCTCTATACGCACCCCTGCCCCTACTCCTGCACCAGTGTGACCCCTCCTCCTCCTGCCATACAGTCCCTGCAAAGTGGCCATCACCAGAAACCACAGCCAATTTCCCTAGGGAGCAATCTCCAGGGCACTGATTTACTCGTTAGCTGTCACCACGGGCCCTGAATAATCAGGTCTCTTCCCTCAGAAAGGATATTAGAGGCTGAGATGTGAAGGGCTAGGGCAGCGTGGTATTTATTTCCCAGGCATTTGCTGCCATGAATCATGGGGCTGTCTCTAACCTGCTTTCACACAGCCCCGCAGGCCCGTCCGCAGGCCTGGAGAGACTTTCCAGGGTCCCAGGGGGCAGCTTGCCTGGCAATCCATTCCAGAGCCCAGCCCACGATTCAGGCTGCCTGTCAGGGGTGGCGCGCTGGGGAAACAGAGAGGGGAGGAGGCAGTCACCCTCTGTTTGGGGAGAGCTCCATGATTCATTCATTCCTTCATTCATCTGGGAAACATTTGTTGAACATCTGCTGCTTCCTGCTGTGCACTGGGCTGGGAGCTGGGCATAGAGGGGTGAACCAGCCAAGCCCGGTCCTGTCCTTGGGAGCATAAGTGGTGTTTCCTTTTCCATCTTTCTACTCCCACCCAGGAGGCAAGACTGCTCTGAGCTCTGGCTGGGGGCGGGAATAGATCTCTACGTTCCTTGTCCTGCCCCCTCTCCCACCCCTGTCCCCACCCCATCCCACATCGGCCCAGATGGTTGAGCAAGATAATTCAGTCCCTTAATGCTGCAGTGATATTTCCCAACATTGTCCCAGGACTCCTCTGCTTTCCCTGAGTGGGAGAAGGAAACGCTTACTTTTTCAACCCCAACTCTTATCAGGCCCTTCCCCATGACTACTTACATTATCCCATTTAACCCCCATTGTACAGAGGGGGAGATGTGCCCGGGGTCACACCACTGCTTGCGGTGTGCTGTAGTGGGCTATAGCAGTATGCCTCTCTTCCAAACTTGGCCTTTGATGACTTCAGGTTGGTGGTGTGAAATTGACCACAGTGGGAGTATTTACACCATGGGAATGGGCAGGTGCTGTCAGTCAGGGCGTTTCCTCTTTGCAGAGCTATCTCAGCATGGACCAGCTTTGCACCACTGCACCCAGATGCTTTGACTGACACTCTTCTCTGGAGAAGCAGCAGAGGATGGCTGTCACAGTGGAGAAGCAAAAGATGTCCCTGCTGCTGGGAAGTGGTTGCTTGTTGTGGAACAACTGAGGAATAGTAACATGAATTCCCATTGGAGAGAGTTTTCAGCCCCTGCGTGGCCACTTTTTAACATCACAGGTTGCTTTAACAGTCGGGTTTGGTGCCCTGCCACCCTTCCCTCCCATACCCAGGTTGATGGTGGAGCTAAGGCCTTGCTGCTAATTGAGGTCTCAAGGTTAATGGGTACTTTTATTGGTGTGAGTGATAGCTTTTTGCTGGGCTCTGAGGGCAAGGCAAGAATCTCGCCAGGGGGCAGTGCACTGAGCACCGCCCCCCGCCCTCACCGCAAGAGATAAACACATATGTGTCCTCTAGGATACATTTTTTCTATGCTGGTGTCTTTTTTTTTTCCCTTCTCTCATCCTTCTGATCTCAGTTTAAACATCATCCCCTCAAGGAGACCCTGACCATCCTATCTATGGTATGTTTCTCTGCCTCACAGTTCTCTTTTAGTTTATTTTCTGTTGGCTTACTTCTTTGACTATTTCTTTCACTAGACTACAGCCTCCATGAGTGGGAAGCTGAGGCAAGAGAGGCTTAGTTCTTTTTTTTTTTGAGACGGAGTCTCACTGTGTCACCCAGGCTGGCATGCAGTGGTGTGATCTCAGCTCACCACAACCTCCACCTCCTGGGTTCAAGTGATTCTTGTGCTTCAGCCTCCTGAGTAGCTGGGATTACAGGTGTGTGCCACCATGCCTGGCTAATTTTTGTATTTTTGGTAGAGATGGGGTTTTGTCATGTTGCCCAGGCAAGTCTCGAACTCCTGACCTCAGGTGATCTGCCTACCTTGGCTCCCCAAAGTGCTGGGATTACAGGCAGTTTGCAACTTCTGTTACTTCTTGTTGATCCTCTCCTCCCTGTGGCTTCCTGGTGTTTGATCTGGGAAGACTTTACCCCTGGCTGATTTCCCCCTAATGCACCTGCTCATCAGATGCCGGATGAGGGGGTCTGAGGTCAGGGTTAGGTCTCCGAACTTGGAGTCAGAGCCCTGATTCTGCACAATGGTTTTGGTGCTTACTGGCCATGGGGCCACAGGGAGAGGACAGAAAGGACAGCCTGGAACAGAAGCTGCAGAAGGAAATGGCATCCACTCCCCATTAGGCCCTACCCCAGCCTTCTGTAGCTCCATTCTCCCAGGGACAATTTCCCAGTCACTCTAAAGCTTTCCCGTCTTAAAAAAAAAACTTACTTTTGATGTTATAAAAATGACGCTTTCTGGCTGGGTACAGTGGCTCACACCTGTAATCCCAGCACTTTAGGAGGCCGAGATGGGTGGATCACCTGAGGTCAGGAGTTCAAGACCAGCCTGACCAACATGGCAAAACCCTGTCTCTCTTAAAAACACAAAAACTAGCCAGGCGTGGTGGCGAATGCCTGTAATCTCAGCTACTCATGAGGCTGAGGCAGGAGAATCACTTGAACGTGGGGTGCAGAGGTTGCAGTGAGCTGAGATCACTCCACTTCATTCTAGCCTGGGCGTAAGAGCGACACTCCTTCTAAAAATAAAAAAAAAATAAAAAAATGCTTTCCACAGGACAATAGTAAGGCAAAATAAAAGGCATGTTTTAGACAAGAAAGAACCATGTTGACTTTCCTCCTTTCTTGTCCTGGATTAGCCCCGCCCACGTAAGCCCAAGACTCTGCCTCCTCTGGTAATTATAAGTAGCATTAAAACTGCCTTCTGGACCAAGTTATTACTTCCAAGAATAATAGTCTCTGTTACTACAAGAAACTAATTAACAGCATGCAATGAGGGGGAAAAATTCAATTAATTAGTGGCTTAATAAGTGCTCACAACGACTCTGGGCTTGGCTTGGGCATTGGGATGGGAGGGATGGAGACCCCCAGAGGGCTAGGGGTGGGGGGGGCTGCAGAGTGGGGGGAGAGCACAGGGCTTGGGAATGGGTGGGGTCCTGTAGGAGCCCGAGAATCCCAGAGAGCCTAGTTGAAGAGGAAAGAACCGTGTTTGTTTCTGTTTGTGTCTGTTTTTTGCAGACCCCCTCCTGAGCTGAGGCTCTCAGCCTTACTAGTAATACTGGGTGAGTAGGGGTCCTTGGTCTGGTGTTGTCTCAACGTGGTGGTTCGGCAGGTGCAGGGAAGTGAGGAAAGACTTGCTTTTTTCTGTCCTGCAGGCTGGAGGTGGGAAGGGGAGGTGAGCACAGGGGTGACCTCTTCTCCGTCACAGCCCCACCCACCCCACCCCTTGGGATCTTCCCAACTCTCAGCCAGAGTCTCAGAGTCAGCTCTGACATTGCTCCTCCCCAAGCCCACCTCCCACCTGGCAGAGACTCTTGTGGCTGCTCCCTGCTAAGCAGTTCCCTTGCTTCCCTTCCTCACCCTCACCCTGACCCCATCATCTCCTCCACCACATCCTGGAGGGCACTCCTGCAGCGATCTGCCTGGCGCCCACCCCTTCTCCTCCAGCCCGCACCATCTGGCAGCCACTGGGCTCTGATGCTGGCACCACTGGGGAACAGGACGAGGTCAGGTCCCTGCTTCGAGCCACGAAGCCCTGGCTGGACTGGCACCAGCTCCTTTTCCAGGCTCTCTGTGGCCCCAACACCGCATCTGCTTTGAGTTATTTGAATGAGACAAATGGGGAGTTGCTAAATACTGATGGTTCTCGGGGCTTGGGGCCTTCTATTGCACAGATCCCTTCCGAGGCCCTGAGAGGGGCCCTGGCATTATGTCCTAACGGTCATGTGTGTTTGTAAAATTTGCAGATGTAGATGACGTGAACTGCAGTCCAGGAAGACCGACCATACCATTGTCTCTGTCCACTCAGACTTCCCATCTCCGCAGAGTGATCAGATGAAACGGGATTGATCGGAATGCCTGCATTTGGAAGTGCGTTCGTTTCTGACTGCCGCCGTAACAAACGACCACAAACGCAGTAGCTTCGGCAACACAAATGGATTAATTCACAGCTCTGCAGGTCAGAAGTCCAAAGTGGGTCTCCCTGGGCCAAAATCAAGGGGTCAGCCTGGCTGCATTCCCTTCTGGAGGCTTTAAAGGGAAATTCACGTCCATGCCTTTTCCAGCTTCCAGAGGCTGCCTGCATTCCTTGGTGTGTGGCCCCAACCCTCATCTGTGTTGAACTGGGTCCTTCTCACACTGCTCTGTCTCTGATTCTCCCTCTTCTCTCTCCCTCTTCCACTTTTTTGTTTGTTTGTTTTTTTGAGATAGAGTCCTGCTCTGTTGCCCAGGCTGGAGTGCAGTGGCATGATCTCGGCTCACTGCATCCTCCGCCTCCCAGGTTCAAGCGATTCTTATGCCTCAGCCTCCTGAGTAGCTGGGATTACAGGTGTGAGCCATCATGCCCAGCTAATTTTTTTAGAGATGGGGTTTTGCTACATTGGCCAGGCTGGAACTCCTGGCCTCAAGTGATCTGCCCGCCTTGGCCTCCCAAAGTGCTGGGATTACAGGCGTGAGCCACCAGGCCCAGCCACCCTCTTCCACTTTTAAGGACTCTTATGATGACTTTGGGCCCGCCTGGCTCATCCAGGATAATCTCCCTATTTTATAGTCAGCCGATGAGCAGCTTCAACTCCCTCTGCCATGTAACCTACTGTAGTCACAGGTTCTGGGGACTGGGGCACAGACAGTTTTGGGGGGCTATTATTCTGCCAGCCACAGTAAGGCACAGTCGCAGCTCTGCAGACAATAAATGTGTGTGTGTGTGTGTTTGTCTGTGAGTGTGTGTGTGAAGACACGTTTTGTGCATCTTACATAACAAGATATATTTATTACATATGTATGTATATATACACATATGCACATATGTGTGTGTATATGAATGTATGTATATATATTTTTTCTCTTTTTGAGACAGGATCTCGCTTTGTTGCCCAGGCTGGAGTGCAGTGGCACAGTCATGGCTCACTGCAGCCTTGATCTCTCAGGCCCAAATGATCTCCTACCTCAGCCTCCCAAGTGTAATATTAATAGCTGGGATCACAGGAGTGTGCCATCACACCTGGCTAGTTTGTATGTGTACATTTCACTCAGCCATGCTGGAGGAATGATCTGTCTTCTCTCTAGAAAATGATATTACAAAATCTTGACAGTTGAAGGGGGAATCCAAAAAGAATATGCAGCCAAAAATGTAAGAAAAAAAAAATGTGTTGAGCAGATAATGAAAATATATTTCAAAATGTATTTGTATTTGTAACACTTTTTCTTTCTAAATAAGCATGAACTTTCATGCCTAATTTTACATTCTTTGAAAAAATTCCAGTGGGGTGTGGTGGCTCATGCCTATAATCCCAGCACTTTGGGAGGCCGAGGCAAGAGGGTCACTTGAGCTCAGGAGCTCAAGACCAGCCTGGACGATATACTGAGACCCCAATCTACAAAAAATTTAAAAAAAATCTACCCAGGTGTGGCAGTGCACGCTTGTAGTCCCAGCTACTCAGGAGGCTGAGGTGGGAGGATCTCTTGAGCCTGCGAGGTTGAGGCTGCAGTGAGCTGTGATCGTGCAACAGCACTCCAGCCTGGGTAGAGTGAGACCTCGTCTCAAAAAACCCACAAACCACAACCTGGGATCCTCTGCTTGCTGCCACCCCAGGGCCCTTGCACATGTTCTCCTCTGTGTTGACAGTGCTTCATGTCTCCTCCATTCTCTTGGCTTACCCCTCAGACTTCAGCTCAAGCTTTAGTGCTCCACAGAAATCTCTCCCGCTAGGCACAGTGGCTCACACCTATAATCCCAACACTTTGGGAGACCGAGGCGGGCAGATCATGTGAGGTCAGGAGTTTGAGACCAGCCTGGCCAACATGATGAAACCCTGTCTCTACCAAAAATACAAAAATTAGCTGGGTGTGGTGGCGTGCGCCTGTAATCCCAGCTACTCGGGAGGCTGAGGCAGGAGAATTGCTTGAACCCGGGAGGAGGAGGTTGCAGTGAGTCGAGATTGCGCCACTGCACTCCAGCCTGGGGGACAAGAGCAAAACTCCGTCTCAAAAAAAAAAAAAAGAAATCTTCTCCCTTCATGTTCCCCTTTCCCCACGATTGGTCTCCTGGATTTCTGCTTTGTGGCCCCTCTGCAGTGATAACTCATGATTCGTGAACTTGCCTGTTGCTGTGTCCCCTGTTGGAACGCCAGCCCCATGACCTTGCCTGTCTTGCTGCTATTTTCCCCACTGATTGGCACAGAATCCAGCACACAGTAGGCACTCAATAAATACAGGCAAAATGAGAGGATGAGTACAAGGGTGGGTGAATGGTGTTCTTAGGGTGGGAGGGAGGGAAAGTGCTCCGGAATGCATGTACCCATCCCTGGTCCCACTGCTCGCATGTGCTGGCGCTGAGATTCAAGCTCAGAACCTTCCATGTCAAATTCGTCCCTTCTACCACCCTGTACATTTGAGGCCAATGGCCGTTTAATGGATGCCCAAATGATGGGTGGCAGAGCGTGTGTCAGCAAATCCTAAGGCAGGAAGTTGGTGAAGAGCTAAGCTTGGATTAAACGGTGGGGTGATAGGGAGCCATGGCGGGTTCTGAAGCACCACCAGTGGTCATGGCCTGCCTTTGGGGGAGTCTGCTCTGGAGAAGGGTCCCTGACCTGGCCCCAGTCAGCTGGGACCAGCAGCTGAAACTGCAGCTTGGCTGTCTGCGCTGACCTGTCTTCCCACGGCCCCTCCGTTATGCCTACCAAAGCCAGCTGCTGCGGGCCGACCATTTCCAGAGGGAGGCTGAGAAGGCATTTATTGAATTTATGATTTTAATTTATTACAATTCTAATCCCATTATGGGTTCCCTTTTGTCTGCAGCCTGCACAGCAGTGGAGTTTAATTATGGCCATGCAAGATTTCCCCTACTCAGGGGACCTTTCCTGCCAGTCCTGGTGGCCTCCTGGTTGCTTGAGGGGTGGTGGCGGGAGGGTAGGGAGGTACAGAGTGGAGAAGGAGAGGCTCACTGGTGCCCGGGAGTGGCAGGCTGTTGCACCCCTTCCTGCAGCTGGCGGCTGTACTGTGCAGGACGTGTGGAGATGCCTAGTGAGTGACAATTAGGACTGCAGCGTGTGGCTGTGCTGGGTGAGCAGTGTGCAACCTAGGTGCAGAGCAAGTGACTTAAATGAGTGAGGCAGACAGGGTGTAATATAACAGGGACTGGAGGGGACTGTGGCAAATTGGAACAGCACGTCTCACCTAAAGGGGCAGCCGTTTCTCTGCTCCACTGATCATTACCATGTAAGGGTGCCGATCGTGAGTGGTCAGGTGGGCTCAGTCTTTGCAAGTGTCCCCATCTGCAAAATGGGCACAGTATTAATAATTGTCTTATTGACTTGGTGTGAGGACTAAATAAGCTAAGAAATATGAAGTGCCTATTAATAGAACAATGGCTGGCATATAGTGAGTGGCAATGACTTTGTACTGATAATGATGACGATTGTTGTTCTTCTCTATCTGCACAAAAGACCAGATGTCTTCCTTCCCCTGTCCCCAACACACTCCTGGCAGGAAGATGGGGAACATCTAATCATTGCAGTGCAGTTGTTTGGGGTGTCCAGGGCCATGGGCTTCCCTGACTGCCTGTGGGTTTGGCTTGAATGGCTCCAGCAGATGAAAATGTTTGTGATCCAGAGAAAAAGCAGACGCCAGAAATGCTGCTGCCAACAGAACGCTTTGAGTCACCTGGACTCACTTCGTAGGGGGTTTTATTTTCTTTTGGTAGGTTATTCTGAGCCCGAGACATGCACGTTTGCAGGAAGGATTTGTCAGGCTTCGCTGGGCTGAGAGAGCGGCCACTGACAAGCTTGGGGAGAGGCGGAGTCACGTGGTGAGGCGTGGAAACAATGCCAGTTGAAGGGGCTCAATCGTGAGCCTTAAAGAGATTCCCAGTTGTGTCCAAGGACGAGGAGGGAGAAATTAGGAGCGGGAGTGACAGGAAAATTGTCTAGCCAGTCCTCTACAGCACATGCGTTCTTAATTCAGCCAGGGCTGGCAGAAAGAGACATACATGAGTGTGTGTGCATACATGGTGTGCGTGTGTGTGGCGTGTGCCTGTCTACCTCCTCCAAGACACACTCCTTGGCTGGCCTGGATTATACCTTCTCCTGTTCTTGATTTCCAGTTCTGGATCTTTGGAAAACCAGCTGCATCTCCTAGGGCAAGGTGTTTACCTTGCTGTGCCTCAGTTTACCCATCTGAAGAGTAGGGTGATAATTCCAGCTCTACCTGCTCCAAAGGCAATCTAATGGTAGTGTTCTAGAAGGACTGTCTTTGAAGTCAGCACTCTTTTGGTTGCAAGTGACAAGAGGGTTTGAATGCACCCTCTCTCATCTGCAGAGCCCTCTGTAATTTCAAGGCTTTTTACACAATCTGATTCCAGATATGGTGAAGTCAATGGATTAGGAGACAACTGCCATTGAAAAGACAGCTGTGGCCGGGCGCGGTGGCTCACGCTTGTAATCCCAGCACTTTGGGAGGCCGAGATGGGCGGATCACGAGGTCAGGAGATTGAGACCATCCTGGCTAACACGGTGAAACCCCATCTCTACCAAAAATACATTTAAAAAAATGAGCCGGGCATGGTGGCGGGCGCCTGTAGTCCCAGCTACATGGGAGGCTGAGGCAGGAGAATGGTGTGAACCCGGGAAGCGGAGCTTGCAGTGAGTGGAGATCGCGCCACTGCACTCCAGCCTGGGTGACAAAGCAAGACTCCATCTCAAAAAACATATATAATAAAAAAAAAAGAAAAGACAGCTGTGGCCAGGCACAGTGGCTCACACCTGTAATCCCAGCACTTTGGGAGGCCGAGGCGGGCAGATCATGTCAGGTCAGGAGTTTGAGACCAGCCTAGCCAACATGGTGAAACCCCGTCTCTACTAAAAATACAAAAATTAGCGGGGCATGGTGGCAGGCTCCTGTAATCCCAGCTACTCAGGGGGCTGAGGCAGGAGAATTGCTTGAACCCGGGAGGCGGAGGTTGCAGTGAGCTGAGATTGCACCACTGCATTCCAGCCTGGGTGACAGGAGAGAAACTCCACCTCAAAAAAAAAAAAAAAAAAAAAAAAGAAAAGAAAAGAAAAAAAGGACAGCTGGTTACACTCACAGATCCCAGAGGAGCAGGCTTGTCTAGCCATGAGGGGGCACATAGGGGCAGTCAGGAGGTAGAGGGAGGAGGAAATTGTGGGCAAGAGCATTTATTGTGGTTTCCATGAGAAGGAACAAATGAGGCAGAGCAAGCCGGCTTAGGGTTGGCTATTTTGAATAATTTCAGTGCATTCTGGGCCACAAGGGCTGCCCCTAGTTGTCTGGCAGGTGACCCTGGAGTGACCAGGGCAGGTGGATAGTGGTCCCAAGTGTGAGAACCAATAAAGGAGGTAGTTGCGGGTATAGACTCTGGATTGGTTGGTTTGCATTTTCAAAGCAAATGGGCTCATGGGCAAATTGGTTACTATCTCTAAGAATTTACCAGCTCTTAACCCTCCAGGATCACAAAGCTCCGGATGTCAAAGTATCAGAATATAGAAAATAAAAGGTATGGTTGATACAGAGGTGTTGCTTGGCTGGTTGAAGGTCACACAGCTTGGGAGGGAAAGAGCCCAGGTGTTTTGACTCTCAGTCCAGGACATGCCCCTGTGATCTTCAGGTGGCTTCTCCCGAGATCTCATGCCTTCCTTAGGGACAAGGGTCTCCCTAGACAGTCACAGGGGCTGAGGGCAATGAAATGCTCTGCCTCCCACTTTCTGCCCGCAAACAGGTGTATCCCAGGACCCTAGTCAGCACTCTTTTGGTTGCAAGTGACAAAACCCCCACCTTAAACAAGCTTAAGTCAAAAAGTGAGTTTATTGGCTCGTGTAACTGGGTGCTCAGGGTTTTACAGTTTCAGGAAAGGCTAGATCCAGGAACCCAGATGCTATTGTCAGGACATCATTTATTTTGCATATCTGGAGTCTGCGTCCCTTCAGGTGTTCTCACAAAGCCTTTCTCCATGTGTTATGGAAGAAGGCTAATGGTAGCCCCAAACCCCTATAACTCATTACCCAAAAAGAAGAGAGATCTTCCTTGCTGGGTTCAGGTGTCAAATCTCTGATTGACCTTCTTGGGTCAGGTGTTTTCTTTTTTTTTTTCTTTTTTTTTGAGACAGAGTCTTGCTCTGTAGCCCAGCGTGGATTGCAGTGGTACAATCTCAGCTCACTGCAACCTCTGCCTCCCGGGTTCAAGCGATTCTCCTGCCTCAGCCTCCTGAGCAGCTGGGATTACAGCCGCATGCTACCATGCCCAGCTAGTTTTTGTATTTTTAGTAGAGATGAGGTTTCGCCATGTTGGCCAGGCTGGTGTTGAACTCCCAACCTCAGATGATCCGCCTGTCTCAGCCTCCCAAAGTGCTGGGATTACGGGCGTGAGCCACCATGCCCAGCCCATGGTGTTCATTCTTGAGCCAATCAGTGTGATCAGGGGGATTAGAATTCTGGGCAGCCTGGCCTGATCTCACACCCATGAACTCTGTGTGTGTGTGTGTGTGTGTGTGTGTGTCTGTGTCTGTGTGTGTATGAGTGTGTGTGTGTTCCTGTGACTATGTTGTGTAGAGCATTGTGACTAAGCCCTACCAGGGCCTCATAGAATGGGGAAGAGACAGGCAGAAACAGGCAGTATCTGCCCCCACTTCAACGTTCTTCATTCCCATCCACCAATTTTCCATAAAAGGTCTTGCTCTGTGCCAAGCACGACTTCCTGCCCTGAGCCGGAAGGACTTTCTTGCCGTCTTCCCAAAATGTCTTAACAGAAGGGCAAGCTTCCTGGTCCAGGAGTTGGGACACTGCGGTTTGGGTCATAGCACTGTCACTGAGTCACTCTGTGACCCAGGACAAGCCCCTTAAGCCTCAGTGTTCCCGTTTGGACAATGGGTGGGCTAGACTAGAAGGTCTTTAAACTGCCTCCAAGTTTGACCCTCTGTGAGACAAGTGCTTGCTCTGAGCAAAGAGAGGTTCGGAAGCCTGCTTGCCAGGATGACGTGGGTGGGAACAGGGCTGTTAAATAACAGATTCCTGGGCCCTCCCCAGGACCAGCTGGATCACACTCTCTTGGGAGCGGGACCCAGGAAGCTATTATTTTTGAGGAGTGATTCCGTTGTAGCTGGTTTACAACCTGGTGCTTAGGAACCACCGCCTAAGAAATCTGGTCCCTCGAAAGGGACAATGAACGAATTGGCTTCTTGAGGCATCTGGGCTTGTTGGCTTTGCTAGCCTAAAGCTAACAGGGTGTGTCCTGCATACAGTTGGCAAGAGACAGTACCTGCTGAGCCAGACTGGCCCAAGACCCTGTCTCTGGTGATTGCCCTGTGTCCTCACATAGCAGGTGGCCCCTATGGGGACCTGGCCCTGCCAGCTGGAGGAGCATCTTGGAGCCGAGAGCTCTTTCTGGAACATCAGCAGGAGGTCTCACTCCATGCCGTTGTTGGGATGAGATTTGGGGAAGAGATGTGGGTGCTGGCTTGGGATGGGGACTGGAGGCTGTGGGGAAGGCTGCTTGAGTCTAGCGGGGAGGGGAGCAGGGTGTGGCCTTGGGCAAGTCAGGTCATCCTCTTTGGGGCCTCTGTCTTCCCACCTGGCCAGTGGGTTTGTAGCTTGGACCTTCTGAATCTGCTTTAGTCCACAGAGAGGGCACCGCAGGAGAGAGGGCCACACAGAGGGGCACGGTGAGGGCGAGGAGAAGGCAGCTTTGATGGAGGAGGGGCTCAGCCTGCAGGTGCCAGAGGGCAGGCCCCCAGCTAATCAGGCCGGCTGAGTCGCAAACCAAGAGCTCTGGAAAGGAGGGGAGAATGGGGCAGAAACGCTTCTGTTGGACAGCTGGAGAGAACCACAGGATGCCCTGGGGCCCTCCTGTGCCACTGCATGAGCAGAGGCAGCTCAAAGCACGGTCCCGGGGCTGCTCTTTTTGGATTCAAATCCCAGCTCTGCCCTCGACGGTGTGACCCTGGGCAAGCCACTCCCTTCTGTGCCCTTAGTTACTTCTCCTATAAAGTGGGGAATGCTAATAGCACCTTCCTCAGGGGGTCCTCAGTGGGCACTTAGCAGTTGTTGCTGCTGTTTGTATTAGTGAGGACTGTACCTGCTTGGGGTTATGGGCAGGCCGTGGAGGCTGAGCTGCTGACCAGCCATGTGACCTTGTTGCCTGACCTCCCCGTGCCTCAGTTTTCTCTCTTCTAAAAGGAGGAGAACAGCATCTACTTCATTCCAGTGAGTCTACTGGGTTACTCCAGATGAAGGCTTAGCATGGTGCCCCACCCGTGAGAAGCCCTTTAAAAAGGACAGCTATTGTTGGTGTTATTATTTATAGAGTTGAACTGGGTTAGGTATGTCAATGGCGTTACTGACACACTTTCCAGGGGCTGGGTGGAGGTAGGTTCTGGACCCTCCAGGCAGCTGTGGGTGACAGACAGAGTATCCTTGGGGTCTGGTGGGGAACCACTGGGGCAGGCGACCTGCAAGTCCCCAGGCAGATGCCTCCTCCTGGGGATCAGCAGAATTTGGTATGTTTTGGGTGAACCATCAGCTTTCCTGATGTTTGTGCCCTGGAGTGAGGCAAGCTCTGGCCTTTGGTGTCGAGGCCGGAGTTCAAGTTCCAGCCCTTGGCCTTGGCTAGGACTTGCCTTTGGCTAATCTGAGCCTCAGCTTCCAATTCTGTGGTGTATGACTGTGATGTCTACTTTACCAGGATGCTGAGGGAGCAGAGGGCAGCGGGGAGAAGGAGCACAGCAGAATCTGCTGTGCAAATGAAAGAGACTGGTGGCCGAGGTACTCTGCCTGGCATGCAGTCAAAGAAACTTGGTTTGCTTTCCAGCTCTGTCACTTACTGACTGGGCAACCCCAGGGCAAGTTCATCAACTTATCTGAGCCTTATCTTCTCACCTTTACTAAAACATGGATGATGATGATGGTTATTGTTATTATTTTGAGACAGGGGTCTCACTGTATTGCGTAGGCTGGAGTGCAATGGTGTGATCTTGGCTCACTGCAACCTCCGCCTCCCAGGTTCAAGTAATCCTCCCACCTCAGCCTCCCAAGTAGCTGGGACTATAAATTAGTCATGCACCACCATGCCCGCCTAACTTTTTGTATTTTTAGTAGAGATGAGGTTTCGCCATGTTTCCCAGGCTGGTCTCAAACTCCTGGGCTCAAGCGATCCCCCAGCCTCAGCCTCCCCAAGTGTTGGGATGACAGGCGTGAGCCACTGTGCCTGGCTGAAATATGGATTGTTTTGTGAGGCTTGTAGGTTATTACTATGAGGCTAAAAATGAGATCCCATATGCCAAGTGTCTGGCAGCTAGACGAGGGTGGGGCCAGACTGGGCCACAGGGCTGGGCCGTCAGCGTGGGAGAAAGCACACCGTTCTTTCCTCTTCCTCCCCTCCTGCCTCAAATCCTGTCTCTTCCTCCCTGAGCCTCTAATCTCACCTCTGCTTCTCCATTCACTGTCTCTGCTCTCTCCCTTCCCTCTTCCCTTGTAGTTTAAGATTAGACGTTATCACTTCTGTCTTGAGGACACGGATATGACACACTGGCGTCTCTGCATATTTATCCCCTGCCAGCCTCAGCCCCGACGTGATTGCGAGGGCTGGATTCCATGCACAGTTGCCAGGTCCTGCTCCTCACGTGGCCGGGTGGACCTGCAGCTACTTGGGGGAATGTTTTCCTTTTGATTTGTGCTTCTTGTCTTCTCATCCCCGGTGCTAGAAATGGACTCCCCTCTTTTCCTGTGATGTTCAAGATTCTAATTAAGTGGAAGAGACTTTTACTCCTTACAATTCTCCAGTTATGAATAATGATACTGGCTCATAAACGAAAATTGCTTTTCTATTTAAATTCTGTGTGGTTTTTTTGTTGTTTAAAAAAAGAAGGTATGAAACCAGGGCTCTTGGGTCATTTGCAAGTTATTAATTTCAAGCGGAGCTCTTAGCTAGCTTATTAACGGTGAGAGTATTATAGTTGAGTTAAATGGTGGGGATATTAATTACCTTGCAGGCTTTTATGCGTGCAGAAATGGCTTCTTTCCATGTTGGTGGGTGGTCGAGGTGGGGAAACACAACTCCCCTTCTGGGAGGCATGGGAGGAAGAGGGCTCTGGCGAGATGCTCTGTTGATAGATCCTGGGTCCCAAGAACTGGTGCCAGACCCTTTTCCTGGGACTACAGGGTTCTGGGGCAAGGTGGCTGGGCACACCACAGTGCCTCGGTCAGGTGTCCCAAAGCTAGTGAGGCACTTCTTTCCAACACGTAAGACCCCCTCCACTGACGACAGGTCAAGTGGAATTGGGCTGACACAGAAGCAGGAGACATTTCCATCAGTCCAGCATTCCTAAAACCCTCAGTCATTCCATCTCTGTTTTGGCCATATTGACATACTGCCTGTTCTATTATGTACTTACTATTTTTATTTTCATTGACTCACTTTTAAAAAACTGAAATTTCATTTAAAGGGAAACTTTATATCACCACCATAAATGGGAAACCAGCATCCCCAGTCATAAATTCAGAGGAACATAAAAATGAATACATGACTATTAAAATAAAAAATGTCCACACGTGCACCACCTGAAAGCGACACCCACGTGGGCAGTGGTGTATCGACACCGTGGAGAACCCGGATCAGGTCAAAGAAAGGGCTTCCTGGCCTGGTGGCCCTTGCAGTCCCAGGGCCAGCGTCAGGAGAGGGCAGGGGGCAGGTGATCTACCCAGAGAACCAGTGCTCTCTGGGGTCCTTCCAAACAGATGTAGCTGAAACCAGGAGGTCATAAGAAAAGAAGCAGAACTGGGGAATTTCTGTATATTTTGAACTTTAGGGAACAACATGAAAAGATATGCAAGTTGCATGCCAACCTGAATTTGTTCTCTCAGGCCAATGACTCAGGCGTGTCACCTGTGGTTTCTGTTCTGGTCTGTCTCCTCTGGTCCCTGGGTTTCCACGAGCCATACAGGAGAAAGGGGACTGTCCAGAGACCCCCGATCTGGGAGTCAGGATGGAGGCAGTGGGGTTCTGCTGCTACATTGCTCTATGACCATGGACAGACCACTGGGCCTCTCTGGACCTCTGCTTCTTCATCTGCATGAGGGGGTTGAACGAGATGCATCTGGGGACCCAGTGATGGTTAATTTGATGTGTCACCCTGACTGGGCCATGGTGCCCAGATATGTGGTCAAACCTTATTCTGGATATTCTTGTGAGGAGGTGTTTTTGGATGAGCTTAAAATTCGAATCAGTGGATTTTGAGGAAAGCAGATGGCCCTCCATAATGTGGGTGGGCCTCATCCAATCAGTTGAAGGCCTGAATAAGACCAAAAACTGACCTCCCTTGAGGAAGGGGTAATTCTGCAACAGAAACCTTGGGACTTGAGCTGCAACATCAGTTTCTCTCTGGGTCTCCAACCTACTGGCCCACTGTATTCCTCTGTTCTCACACTACTAATAAAAACATACTAGAGACTGGGTTGTTTATAAAGAAAAAGAGGTTTAATGGACTCATAGTTCCACGAGGCTGGGGAGGCCTCACAATCCTGTTGGAAGGCAAAGGAGCAAAGGCACGTCTTCCATGGCAGCAGGCAAGAGGGAGCTTGTGCAGGGAACTCCCTTTTATAAAACCATCAGATCTCCTGAGACTTATTCACTGTCACGAGAACAGCATGGGAAAGACCCAGCTCCATGATTCAATTACCTCCCATGGAGTCCCTCCCATGACACGTGGGAATTACGTGAGATACAATTCAAGATGAGATTTGGATGGTGGCACAACCAAACCGTATCACCCACCCTGCAAATTTTGGACTTGCCAGCCTCTGTAATCATGTGGGCCAATTTCTCAAATCTCTCTCTCCCCCTTCCTTGTCTCCCTACCTACCTATACATGCATACACAACCTATGGGTTCTGTTTCTCTGCAGGGCCTGGCCAATACAGGCCCACTTTAGCCATTTGGCTCCCTTTGGCATGAGGCAGAACAGGCGCGCGCAGGGGCAGGACAGCAGCTGCTCTCCAGTTCCCTCAGCTTTTCCGCCGCCCCTGCAGAAATGTAATAGAAAAACTCAGCTCGAAGTGGCTTAAACCACACCAGGGCTTTTTCAGCATGTGTCACTGGCAGTGCAGGGCTAAGGCAGCCTCCAGGGTTATTTGACTCAGCAGCTTAATGGTATCAACAAGGCCCAATTATTTTCCCATCTCTCCAGTCTTTTCTATTCCTGATGTCAATTTTGATGAAAAGAGGGCTTCCCTCATTGTGGCAAAAGGGCTGCATAGTTCCAGCCACACCCCCTAGTCCAAGAAGAGAGGGATGTCTGTGTTCCAGAATCCCAGCAAAAGAAGAGCCCAAAGAAGGGCTGACTGGCCCCCCTACTTCAGAGCCAATGCCTATGGCCAGAGGAATGACACAGACTGATCAGCTCAGACCTGGTTTACCTAAACCAATTGCTGTGGCAAGGGGCATGGGTTACCTCTTGGCAGGAGGGTTTGGGGCTATCGTAGGGTTGGCCTCACACAAACAGGGTGGTTGTGACACAGTGGATGTGTGTGTTTTGGGAGCCCATATAGATGCTAAGCTCAGGTTTGGCCCTGGTGGTCCAGGCCCTACCCCTTTCCCTTATTCCCCCTCTACTTCCTTCCCCTCTCTTCTTCTCTCTCCTCTGTGCTCACAGGCTGTGGCCCCACCCTGGCTAGCTGCCCAGGCCCTCTGCTGGGAACCCCTGACATAGCCATACCATTCGTACCTGCCCAGGCTCACTTCTTCCCCTTCTGGTAGCAGAACCCCCTTCTCTGGAGAGACATCCCCCCCTCCACTCCATTTGGCTGTGGGGACCGTTGCATCCCTGCAGCCCTCCCTACTTACACAGCCATGAGATCCAGGCTAGGCCAATCAGACTTCTCTGGGATTTTGCTTCTCTCTTTCCTGTGAAGCCGTTAGCTGGGATGATGTGAGCGGGAGCTGTCTGTGGCCTCACCCTGCCCCTGCCACGTGGAAGAAGCTGTGTGCAGAAGAGACAGAGGCAGAGAGAGCACTAAGAGGTCAAAGGATATGCTTTAGTCCCTGGATTCAGCTGTGTCTGAAGCCAGTGCTATCACGCCTGGCCTTTTCCATTACCAGAGCTGCTAGATGCCCTTTCCCTTGAACTAGCTTGGTTGGGCTTTTGTGGCTTGTGACCAAAAGCCCCTGACTGGCACACCAGCCTTCATTTCTTTATTCATTTAATCAACAGTGGACATTTCCTTTGAGCCAGGTAATTCTGGAAGATGGGTACTGTTACTATGCTGATTTCATAAGTGGGGAACTGAGGCCTGGAGAATTTAAGCAACTTTCCCAAGGTCATTTAATTAGTGATAGTGGCGCTGGGATTGAACCTGTCCCTGTCTGTTTCCAAACAGTCAGCTTGCTCTAGCCAGGAGCTGCTATGAAGTTATCCTGGCAGAGTCTGGCGAGAGGAGAGGCCAGCTTCTCTTAGACATTAATAATAATTATAATAACAACAGCAACAACAACAGCATGTAATGAAGACTCATGATGCGCCAGGCAGTATTCCAAACACTTGACATGGATTCTCCTCTTTAGATGCTTCTATATATTTTTTAATTCCCATTTTTTAGATAGAAACACTGAGCTTCAGAAAGATGAAGTGACTTGCCGAGCATCTTGCAGCTAGGAAGTGATGGGTTGAGATATTCTCTTGGCAACAATTTCCACAGGAGGGTCAGAGCACGGGGCTAGGATTGGGTCTCTTCTGTTCCTCAGGAGCGCAGAGCCTCCCAGACCATCCCTGTGCCAAGCGCTGGTGTTAAATGCCCGATGGCCGGCCAGGTGCCTCCTCCCTCCCTGGTCTTCAGAGCTGCTGCGTCAGGGGCCTGACTGATTTCCCGAAAGCAGAGCCTCAAGGGTGGGTCATGAGAGGATATAAGTCACAGTGTGATTCTCAGAGTGAGTTTGACTTGTGTGTGACTGACTTCAAACAGCGGTGGGAATGATGGGGAGGGTGGGAGTGAGGGGTAGGAGTGGGAGTGTGGAGGGGCTGGTGCTAAGAACGCAGGTTCTCTTTGGGCTGGAGGCACAGGCTTATGTTTGGTCTCTGGTGGCATCATGCTCCTCACAGTGGTGCCTGTCACCCCAGGTTCTTCAGGGTTCCGGTCTCTGGGGGGTGTTGGGGGGCGGCTAATCTATTGCCTGCACACTTTCCCTCTTGGTAGGAAGTGTGCATCGTGACGGGGGTCTTCTAGAGCCAAAGTCTTACCCCAAAGATGAGGAGGCACAGGGGTGAAAACAGTAGAACAATGGATTCATCTTCCTGGGGCTCCCTGCAGGGACCAGGCTCACGGAAGACCCCAGAGAACCTGGGTAGCTCTTCCAGGGGCGTCCTGCTCCCCTCCTGGGTCCCTCGGGTCCTCCCGCCAGTGCCTTTGCCCGATGCTGCTGCATTTCCTGTGCCCTGAAACACGCGGGGTTACCTTCCGGAGGACCCAGGCCACCCTGCTGTTCACTCACTTGGACTGGCTGTGTCCACTGCTGTCAACCCTCTGTGGAAGTTGTATTCAATTTAGCACTTGATGAAGCCCTGATATTTGCTTTTCCTCAAATTGCTTTAACTTTTCCACGTAATTTCAACCCCCTTTCCCCGAGTCTGCTCTTGTCGTAAACCCGGGAGGTGGAGCTTGCAGTGAGCTGAGATCCGGCCACTGCACTCCAGCCTGGGCGACAGAGCGAGACTCCGTCTCAAAAAAAAAAAAAAAAAAAAAAGAAAGCATACTGCATTACCTTTGATGTATGCTTGCTAAATATCTCACCTGACTGTGATCAAGCCTCTAGACCTAACTGCCATTTTGCAAGAGGAAGGGACAGGAGAACATATTAAATGACACCCCCGCTTGACCGCAGGCCACACTTTTTGGGCCTCTCCTATGTACCCAGCCCTGAGTCACTCATGTGACTAAACACATGTATGTTGGCTCCAAGAACATCTCTCCCCTGCTTCAGCTCTACTCCAGATGCTTGCCTTGGCCCCAGGGCGAGGGAAGACGCTGCCTTGGCCCCAGGGCAAGGGAAGCCGGGGGAAGCTGGTGGAGTGTCTCTGATGCTTCCTATGAGTGAGGGTGGGGCAGGCCAGGCTGTGACAACAACCACACCCCCTTGAGACTGCAGGGGCTCTCAGCAACAAAGGCATGTTCCTCACCCGGACAGCTGTCCTGAGCCACAGGGGGCTTTGCTGTGTCTTCTCCATCCAGGACTCAGGCTGGTGGGGCAGCCACTACCTTGAATGCTGTTGGCCACCCTGGTGCAGGGCGTTCCAGCACCTCTGGGACCAGCAATCGAATGCCTCCCCCACCCCGCTCGCACGTCCCTCTAGCTTACAAGAGCCTTGAGGAGAACCGCCCTAATGACCACCCGAACACCTGGAATCTAACGAACGTGAAACAGAAGCTGTTCCGGCCCAAGCCCGGTCTGCTCCCTCTTGACCAGTAGTGGCATCTTCCACCCATAGACTCAGGCCTGGAGTCATCCCTGTTCCTTCTTTCCCTCCTTCCCATGAAGCCCCGTGGGGGAGCTAACTGGGCGCCTCCCATCACCGCCGCCTGGTCTTTTGCACCCGCACCACAGCACTTCCTGTTGTGCTTCATGATTCCAGGCTCCTGGCTAGTTAGTTGCTGACTCTCCATGGAGCAGTCAAAAGGATCCTTTCCCCTCCATCCACTTAAAAAAAAAAAAAGCTTTTTTTGGGTTTTGTTTTGTTTTGTTTTTCTGAGACGGAGTCTCGCTCTTTTGCCCAGGGTGGAGTGCAGTGGCACGATCTCGGCTCACTGTAAACTCCGCCACCCAGGTTCAAGTGATTCTCCTGCCTAAACCTCCTGAGTAGCTGGGATTACAGGTGCCCAGCACCATGCCAGTCTAATTTTTGTATTTTTAGTAGAGACGGGGTTTCATTATGTTGGCCAGGCTGGTCTTGAACTCCTGACCTCAAGTGATCCACCACCCACCTCAGCCTCCCAAAGTACTGGAATTACAAGTGTGAACCTGGCCTAAAAAAATGTTTTTATTGAAACATAATTCTATAACATAAAATTGACTTTTTTTTTTTTTGGAGATGGAGTCTTGCTTTGTCGCCCAGGCTGGAGTGCAATAGCTCTATCTCAGCTCACTGCAACTTCCACCTCCTGGGTTCAAGCAATTCTCCTGTCTCAGCCTCCCAAGTAGTTGGGACTACAGGTGCACGCCACCACACCCAGCTAATTTTTATATTTTTAGCAGAGACAAGATTTCACCATGTTAGTCAGGCTGGTCTCAAACTCCTGACCTCAGGTGATCCACCCACTTTGGCTTCCCACCACGTGAGCCACCACACCCTGCCTAAAATTCACCATTTTAAAGGGAACACTTCAGCCATTTTTAGTATAGTCACTATGTTGTACAATCATCACTGCTATCTAATTCCGGAACATTTCCATCCCCCCAGAAAGAAGCCCTGTACCATCAGCACTTGGTCCCATTCTCCCCTCTCCCAGCCCTTGGCAACCATTGAGCTGCTGTCTCCATGGATTTGTCAATTCTGAGTATTTCATTTAAGTGGAGTCACACACGATGTGGCCTTGAGTGACCGGCTGCTTTCATCTATCATGGTGTTTCCAGGGTTTGCCCATATTGCAACTTGCATCAGAACTTCATTCCTTTTGATGGCTGAGTGCTATTTCATTGCATGGACATACCACATGCTGTTAACCAAAAGGTTCTTTTTTGTTTTGTTTGTTTTGTTTTGAGACAGGGTGTTGCCCTGTCACCTAGGCTAGATAGAGTGCAGTGGCACAATCATAGCTCTCTCCAGCCTTGGACTCTTGGACGAAAGTCATCCTCCTGCCTAGCTGAGACTACAGGCATGTTCCACCACACCTGGCCAATTTTTAAAATTTTTATAGAGATGGGGTCTTGTTATGTTGCCCAGGCTGGTCTCAAATTCCTGGGCTCAAACGACCCTCCCACCTCAACCTCCCAAAGTGCTGGGATTACAGGCTTGAGACACCGTGCCTGGCCAAAAGGCTCTTTTAAAGGCAGGATCAGGTCCTACCATGTCCCTTCCCACAACTCTATAACGGCTCCTCTGGCAATGAGAGCAAACCCCACACCCCTCTGCTGGCCCCAAGGCTCTCCAAAGCAGACCCCTCCTGTGTCTGAGCTCAGTCTGCTTTTCTCCCGGTCATCCCCTGGGTTTCAGCAGCTGTGGCCTGGCTTACCCTCGAGGTGGTCAGACTCACAGAAGCTTCAGGACCTTGGCAGTGGCCTCTGAAGCCTGTGTCTGGAACGGTCACTCCCATTCTATTTTGTTTGTTTGCTTTTACTTTTTATTACGGAAAACTTTCAGAGACAGTAGAAACACTATCAAATAATGAACCCTTCTCCCCGATGTATCATGTTGAAGCAAAAACCAGACATCTTGTCATTTATTCTGTTGATATTTTAGCTTTATCTCTAAAAAAATACTCTTCCTCAAAACATAACCACCTTGCTTTTATCAAACCGAAGAAATAAACCTTATTCTGTTAATATCATCCAAATCTAGTCAGTGTTCCAATTTTCCCCATCGGCCCATACATTTTTTAAATGCAAGGTTTCAATTTATTTTTATGGAACTTTTACATGGAATGCTGTGGGTTCCTGCCCGTCTCCAGAATTAGGTGGCTTCTTAATGCAGCTAAAGTATTCTTTTATTTTATGCTTCTGCCTTGTTTGTTCTGTAAGTTAACCCATCATATTTTTCTTTCTCTCTCTCTGTCCTTGCAATTGAGGTGGTGAAGAAACTGAGTTGCATCTACTTTAGAGTAGGACTTTGCTGATTGTATCTTCAATGTGTCATTTAATATGTTCTCCTGTCCCTTCCTCTTGCAAAATGGCAGTTAGGTCTAGAGGCTTGATCACAGTCAGGTGAGATATTTAGCAAGCATACATCAAAGGTAATGCAGTATGCTTTCTTTTTTTTTTTTTTTTTTGAGACGGAGTCTCGCTCTGTCGCCCAGGCTGGAGTGCAGTGGCCGGATCTCAGCTCACTGCAAGCTCCACCTCCCGGGTTTACGACATTCTCCTGCCTCAGCCTCCCGAGTAGCTGGGACTACAGGTGCCCGCCACCTCGCCCGGCTAAGTTTTCGTATTTTTTAGTAGAGACGGGGTTTCACCGTGTCAGCCAGGATGGTCTCGATCTCCTGACCTCGTGATCCGCCCGTCTCAGCCTCCCAAAGTGCTGGGATTACAGGCTTGAGCCACCGCGCCCGGCAGTATGCTTTCTTTGAGAGGTTAATAATGACCTGCTATCTCTTTTTTTGAGTTTAGCCAGCCACTGATAAGCATAGCATAGATGCTTTAACTCATAAGGGCATGTATAATGGTGGTATTGGATCCAGTGGTCCAATGGGGGTAGTTTTGCCCCCAAGAGAGATTTGGCCATGACTGGAGACCTTTTTGGTCTGGGGAGATGCTACTGGCATCTGTTGGGCAGAGACCAGAGATGCTCCCAAACATCCTATGATACACAGGGTACTCCCACACCCCCAGCAGTTGCCCAGCCCGGATGTCACTATCTCCAAGGTTGAGAAACCCTGAGAAACCCTGTCCTAATCCAGCACCCTTTCTTTATGGTAGACTGAGTCCATTCTTCATTGATCTGTGTAAATGTCCACACAGGCTGGGGCTACCCAGTGAGCATAAAATACATCCTTGTCCATTGACTTTGGGCTTGTTTGGGCCAGTGGGATGTTAGCAGGCCTGATGTGATCAAAGACTTGAACTGTGCCCTTCCTATGCTTACTTTTTAAAAATATAAGCACAGCTGGGCCCGGTGGCTCACACTTGTAATCCCAGCACTTTGGGAGGCTGATGGGAGGATCACTTGAGTCCAGGAATTTGAGAGCAGCCTGGCAACAAAGTGAGACACTGTTTCTACAGAAAATGAAAAAATTCTGGCCAGGCACAGTGCCTCACACCTGTAATTCCAGCACTTTGGGAGGCCAAGGCAGGTGGATCACCTGAGGTCAGGAGTTCAAGACCAGCCTGGCCAACAGGGTGGAACCCCGTCGCTACTAAAAATACACAAAAATTAGCCAGGCGTGGTGGTACATGCCTGTAATCGCAGCTATTAGGGAGGCTGAGGCAGGAGAATTGCTTGAATCTGGGAGGCATAGGTTGCAGTCAGCCGAGATCGTACCATTGCACTACAGCCTGGGCAACAAGAGTGAAACTCCATCTCAAAAAAAAAAAAAAAAAAAAAAAAGAAGAAGAAGAAAGAAAAAGAAAAAGTTAGCCAGATGTGGTGGTGCACACCTGTAGTCCCAGCTACTTGGGAGGCTGAGCCCAGAGAATCACTGCAGCCCAGGAGTTAGAGGTTAGTGCTATGATCCCACCATTGCGCTCCAGCCTGGGTGACAGAGTGAGACTCTGTCCCTGCACAGCAGTTTACACAGATTCCCTCACTCTTGTCTACAGCTGCATAGCTCTCCTCCTTCATGGAGCTGTGCTATCGCTTATTCAACCATGCCCTTATTAATCATACTTGGGTTTTTTCCAGTCTTGCTTTTTTTTTTTTTTTTTTTGAGACGGAGTCTCGCTCTGTCGCCCAGGCTGGAGTGCAGTGGCCGGATCTCAGCTCACTGCAAGCTCCGCCTCCCGGGTTTATGCCATTCTCCTGCCTCAGCCTCCCGAGTAGCTGGGACTACAGGCGCCCGCCACCTCGCCCGGCTAGTTTTTTGTATTTTTTTAGTAGAGACGGGGTTTCACCAGGTTAGCCAGGATGGTCTCGATCTCCTGACCTCGTGATCCGCCCGTCTCGGCCTCCCAAAGTGCTGGGATTACAGGCTTGAGCCACCGCGCCCGGCCTCCAGTCTTGCTTTTATGGATAGAGCTGCCGTGAATAAACTCGTGCAAACATCTTTTCATATTTTCGCCAGAGTATTTTTGTTACTGCAGAGATTTTCTTGACTGTATTCTTATTCAGAATTCATATTAAATAAATGTCACCTCCTCAGAATGGTCCTCCTTGATTGCACTGGCCAAAGGGGCCATCGTGCTCCCCAAGTCATTGTTGAATGTATCCTTTGCCCGGCATTATTTTATGTGCCTTACCTGGGGTATGTGTTTGCCACTGCATAAGCTTCTCAAAGGTGGGGACTTTGTCTCATTCTTTACACCCCCACCCCGCCATAGCACCAAAGCTTAACACAGTACCTTGCTGCTGAGGAACTGAGGTGGTTCCCAGGATGTGAGACTTTCGTTTTTTTTTGTTTTTGAGACAGAGTCTCACTGTGTCACCCAGGCTGGAATGCAGTGGTGCATCTTGGCTCACTGTAACCCCCACCTACCAGGTTCAAACGATTCTCTTGCCTCAGCCTCCTGAGTAGCTGGGGCCATAGGCAGGTGCCACCACACCTGGCTAATTTTTTGTATTTTTAGTAGAGATGGGGTTTCACCATTTTGGTCAGGCTGGTCTCGAACCCCTGACCTCAGGTGATCTGCCTGCCTCGGCCTCCCAAAGTGCTGGGATTACGGGTGTGAACCACTGTGCCTGACTGAGACTTTCAGTCTTAAAACTAGGACAGTCTTGAGCACATGGGGACTATTTGGTCACCCTACCTGTCACATAATAGGTGCTCATTAAATATTTATTGAATGAATTTATGCGGACTGGTGGTAGGTATATCTTATTTGACCTACACAGCACCTAATTAAATGCATTTTCATTAGATAGCTTTTACAAACCAGAGTATTTCATATAAAAATCTGAATTCCCGCTTTCTGGAAAAATCAGCTGGTCTCATAACACAGGGCCTGCATTTCCACAGGGCAGCCATTGACAGCAGTTGGACTTTGGTTGTCTCTGTAGACAGCATCTGTGCGTGCCAGTTCCTGGTGGTGCCTACCACTCACACTCGCTCACCTCCTGACCTGCTTGACCTTGTTAGGCAGGCGTTTGGGTGTTTTGTGGCCTGACGGTCTAGTGGTTAGCTGCACAAACTTTTGAACCAGGTAGAGCTGGATGTAGGCCAGGGCAGGGATGCCTACTAGTTCTGCAACCCAACTGTGGCTGGTTCCCCAAGCTCTCTGGTCCTCAGTTTCCTCGACTTCACTTCTGACCCTTCTCCTAAGGGTTAAGGCACTGTCTCTAGACACCCCTCTTGAAATGTGAATGTCTTACCAGGTTGGAGGATGTAGTAATCCATTATTTATCCTTTCCCGATTCCCCTCCCTACCACCATCCTCTGGGAAAGCTGGGCCCTGGAGGGCCTGGAGTTCCTCCTTCCCCCATCACAGGGTGGGGACACCGAGCTCAGGGCCGAACCCAGCCAAGAGTGCGACTTGTTGTTTAAGACTCAGTGTTCCCCAGGCTAATCAGGGAAACAGGAGCCCCGGTGTGGGTCACCCCATAAGATGTGTGCCTGGGGCTGGGGCTGGAGACTAGAGGTGGGAAGGGAGAGGGCGCCTGGGGCGGAGGCTGGCTGGGCTGGAGGATGAGGCACAGGGGCTGACACAGGGAGTGGGTCTTTCTGTTCCAGGCTCAGATCCCGCTTAAAATGCAAATCCCCTGGGAGGGCCAGGAGGGCTGTTTTCAGTTTCTCATGCTGCTCTGGCAAGTGGAAGATTTGAGGCCCTGGAAGCCTGAAATTGGGACTTAGACCCACTCTGCGGGGGCCGCTCCTGATCCCCAGTGGCCATGTGGGTGCTGCTGCTGCTGCTGCTGGAGATGAGCCTCGGGGCTCTGATTCTGGTGGAGCTGAATGGACCATCCTGGCTCCAGGCTCCCTCTGGGCATCCCCTCCTTCCTTCCCAGCTGAGCTGCCCCTCTTCCAGGAAAGTCTTCCCTAAGCATCCATCTGGGGAGGCATCCCCGGCTCTCAGTTTCCCCCGTCAGAGCGTGGCTTATTCCCTTGTGACTGCTGTACTTGCCTGTTTCTCCAGGAGGGTCGTGAATTCCAGTGGCACCGGGGCTGTTGTTTACCTTGTTCGCGGCCATCTCCCTTCCACCCAGTGTCTTGCCCAGTGTCTGTACATAGCAGATGCGAAGTGTGTGTGAATGAGTGGAGGAAGACACAATCCACTCCTGTGTAGGTCAGCCAGGCCTGCAGTGAAGGCCAGAGAGGGGCGGGAGCCATGGAGGCAGAGCTCAGAAAGGAAAAGAGATTCCTCCAGCTTGGACAGGTGCTTCCTTGCCAAAACCCGTGCCCGTGGTGGCCTTGCGAAGTCACCCCAGTTGCTGCCTTTGTAGTCCGTGGCCAGTGTGGGTAGAAATGTCTCCAGCTTGGGTGCTGGTGGGCTCCCCAGCCGAGGCCTTCCTCCCCAGAGGGTGAGGTCTTGGGTTCCTCCCTGGAAGCTGGCCCAGCCTTTTTTATTTATTTATTTATTCTGAGACAGGGTCTCACTCTGTCACCCAGGCTGGAGTGCAGTGACACAAACACAGATCATTGCAGCTTTGACCTCTTGGGCTCAAACGGTCCTCCCACTTCTGCCTCCCAAAGTTCTGGGACCACAGGTCTGGCCCACCATGCTTGGCTAATTTTTTAATTTTTATTTTGTAAAGATGAGGTCTGACCATGTTGCCCAGCCAGGTCTAGAGCACCTGGGCTGAAGCAATCCTCCAGCCTTGGCCTCCCAAAGTGCTAGGATTACAGGTATGAGCCACCATGCACAACCCGCCCAGCCTCTTAAATAGCCCAGAGAGCAGTACTGGGCTGGGGGAAGGAGAGGGAAGTGTGTGTGTGGCTAGAACTCCTGGTCCTCCCCGCCATGGAAAATTCAGGACCCAACCCTATGCCTCCTCATGAATGAGCACATCTGCCAGGGGTTTCCCTTCCTCTCCTCTTCCCACGAGTGGGTCCCTGTCTCTCTGGCCTTTTCTCCCAAACCTACTCAACTAGGTAGAAGACTCTGGTCAATTGTTAACCTCGGAGCCTGCCTGGTAGAGGAAGGCAGTCCCAGTCACCTTTACCCAGTCAAGATACCTGGTGGGGAGCACACACCCGTCTGCTGAGGATTCTCCCCGAGCAAGCCCAGAACACTTATGCTGCAGGTGCAAACGCTTTCCTGGCAGGCTTGTCCTTGATCAGGCTCTTGGGTCCACAGCTGTGCAGACCTGCAGCTGTCAGCTGCCGGCTGCGTGGGGGAAATATTGCAGCTTTTCCCCATTTCTTTTCCCCATTCCTCTCTATTGAATTGAAAAAGGATGGTCATAAATGTGGCAGGTTCATTAACTAGGAAATACACTCCAAACCACACAAATGAAATTCAACCGACTGGCAAAATAACGTTTTTTATTGCTTCGTTCTTGATGGGTGAGAGGAAGGTTTTTGTTTCCGTCTTCGTGTGGTTCTGAGCCTCTCTCCATTGTGGGCATTGCTGGCAGCTCCTGTTGGCCTTGGCCTTGGACTGATCAAGTGTGGTTCCAAAGAGTCCTTCCTGGGGCTGGAGAGCAGGACGGGGAAGCTGAGGCCCAGAGAAGTTCCTTATTCCAGGTCACTCTAGGACTTTGGGTGTATGAGCTTTTAAAGATCCTGCAAAAATATCTGAGACCTTAAAATATTCATTGGCTACCAAATGGGAAAAGAAAACTGTGAAATCGAAATTAATAAATGTTAAATGTCTACAAAATGTAACATTAGGTCAACTGCATTAATTACCACATTGGGTATTCATAAATGTGTCATTATGCGTGAAAGCAATTTGTCAGCTACGTTTTCTCACTTGGTAAGAATTCCCAAGTAGACAAGAGAATGGATGAGAAAGCACAGCCAACTGCCAATTAAATCAGTGCCTGGTAGCGAGACAATTCCAAAAGCTAAATCATAAAAACCCTTTTAAAAATTGTTGGCAAATATGTTCTATTGCGTGTGGGCTGTTACTGGACGTTGTTTGCTTTGATACTGGGGAGGGCTTTAAAAGTCCTTTTGTGTTGGGCCTGGCCCAGGTCTAGGGCCCGCCGTTGGCTTTGGTGAAGTCTCAGTCAGAGCCTTTCTGGTACCTTCACTGCCAGGGACCCCTCACCATGGCTGAGAGAGGGGCTCAGAAGAGGAGCCAGGAAGAAGCCGGGAAGGAGCCGGCCGCAGCCCCTCCTGCCCCTTTGATTCCGTTATAGTGGTCCCTCTGCCATCTCCTCATTAAAAAAAACTCTTTGGAACCAAGCTGCATAGACAATATTGGGATTAAAGCCATGAGCTTGACTGGGGGAACGTGAGGTCTTGGGAGAGTCTCAAAGGTTGGGTTTGGCCTGGCTCAGCTGAACAGAGGTGTCTTGGAACTGGTCCAAGAAAGGACGCCTATGACTGGACTGGTGGGCCATCTCCAGTCCAGCGTCAGATCTTTGTCTGGTTCTTCCATGAAGAGCTGTGTGACCTTGGGTGAGACATTAACCCTCTCTGAGCCTTAATTCCTTCACTTGACAACTGAGAGGATTGGATCATCCCTTTAAGTCTGAGAGCAAGAAAGGGCAGCTTGAAGATGGAAACCTCTTCATTTTACAGCTGAAAAGAATGAGGCCCAGAGAGGGGAAGGGATCTGTCCAAGGTCACACAGGGAGCTAGGATCAAAGCAAGGCCAGAGACCCATCCTGATCCCCTGGTTCCCACCATGTCATCTCACCTCCCACGTCTGTTTCCACTTCCCACTGCAGGGCCTTCCACTGGGGAGACCAAGGGACCCAGCCCCTGTGGTGGCCAAAAAGCAGGTGACCTCTAATCATTTCCCCAAGAGACTGTCTCTCCATCACTTCCCTACACCTGAGAGAGGTCTGGACTTGGAGCCAGAAACCTGGGCTTCACACATCCTTAATGAATGTGTAACCTTGGGCAAGGGATTCAACCTCTCTGAGTCTGTTTTCTCATCTGCAAAATGGAGCAGTGGTGCCCTGTACCCACCCTGAGGGGTGGCAGCAGCTCCCTGGCTTCCATTTCCTGAGACCTGGACCTTCTCTGCAGGAGGCACCCACCTGCCCATCCAGGAGAGATGCAATTACATCTGTGATTTGGCACACAGGAGCCACTCCATCTGGAGAGAGCAAACAAGAGCATGGCTCCTGGTGCCAGCAGTTACACATACCACCCTCCAGTTACAAATGCCACCCCTCCCTCCCCCAGGAAGCCCCAGAAGCCCAGGCTTGCAGTGGCACCTGCTGCTGCTGGTAACTGGCTCAGCTCTGGTTCCATGTCGCCCCCATGCTCCCCTCAGTCCCCTCCCGACTCTGATCAAAGAGTGGAGCCCTGAATGTTGCCAGGAGTCTCCTGATCGGCTCCTTTGCTGGGTGAAGGCCCTGCTCCCTAGGGTGGGGTTGCCAAGGGTGGGGCTTCCAGGGCGGGGGGCCTGGGCACCTCGGCGCCTGACCATACCTTTTCTGGGTAAGAGGTTTCAGGGAGCAAAAATGTGTTTTAGCTTTGACCAGCTGACATCGAAGAACATTCTAGACAATGCTGAGCACAGTCTCCCCTGAGTCAGACAATCTGGAAGGAAATGAAATTGGATGGAGATTATTCCCCGAGGAAATGTGTGGCCCTCTGCCTCATTCCGAAACTAATTCAAAGATGAAATCAAACGAACACCGAGATTTCTTGAGCACTTACTAGGTGCCAAACACCGTGCTGAGCTTTTGACCTGCACTGTCTTATTTAACCCTCACCACAGCCCTCTGAGGATAGGCAGTGTTATTGTTCCCATTTTATAGGTGAGGAAGCTGAGGCTCAGGCCACTAGCCTAAGGCCATGCAGCTTGAAAGTAGCAGAGCAGGGATTTGAAGGCAGGCCAGGGTCTCCAGGGCCCGAGCCCCCAACCACTAGGTGATGTTGCCCCTACTGACACTTTGGCCTTCAACACCATGGGACCCCAGAATCCTCCTGAGACTCCATCCTTGGACGGCCACTCTTCCCCTCTGGGCCCCCTGGTTCCCCGGAACTGGGCCTGATGCTGGCAGAGAGGGCTCACCTGCCTCCCCCGGGACTGTTTCCTGCAGGACTATCAGCCCCTGGAGGCTCCAGGCCCGGCCCTGACACCGGCCCAGTGCGCTCACCAGTTCTGCTCTTGCAAGCAGGGAGCTGGGGACAAGGAGGGATGAGGAGCCAGAGGCCTGTGGACAGAGGTCACGTGGAGAGGCTCCAGGAGAGGCCCGTCGGATTAATGAAAATCTGTCCCTGCAATGTTGGCAGCAACAAGACTGTGATTATTTCTCCGCCTTAGACCCCTGGCCTTGCCCTATTGACAGGATTCAGTGCCATTGATTGGCAGAGGCTGTTGGAAGAGCCAGAGGGGCAGGCAGGTCGATGGCCCAGGGTTTAGTGGAGCTGTCCCTGAGAAGCGGTCAGGCAGAGATGGTGGCTTGGGCTCAGGCCCCAGCTGTGGTCCTGGGTGGCATTTCAGACCTGTCTGAAGAGGGGAAAGGGATGTACTCCCAGGAGGCCGTGTTACGGGAGTCCCGTTTCTGTGGCTCCCTCCGCATCTCCCTCTGCAAGGACCATCTGGGTAGGTTCCCCAAGGCACAGGGTCTGCTCCCCTTGGCCTATCTGACCCACCTTTTCTCTCTCTCTCTCTTTCTTTCTCTCTCTTTTTGAGATGAAGTCTGTCTTTGTTGCCCAGGCTGGTCTCGAACTCCTGGCCTCAAGCTATCTTCCTGCCTCAGCCACTGTGCCTGGCCACAGCCCTTCTCTTTAGGCCTCCCCACTGCTTGCTCAGAATCTGCTGAAGCTGCCAGCTCGTCTTGTGTGAATCTACTTCCTCTTCTCATTCTTCAGCCCCTTCTCAGGGAGTGCATTAAGATTCCCACGTCTGGCTGGGCATGATGGCTCATGCCTGTAGTCCCAGCATTTTGGGAGATGAGGCAGGCAGATCACTTGAGGTCAGGAATTTGAGACCAGCCTGGCCAACATGGCAAAACCCTATCTCTACTAAAAATACAAAAATTAGTCTGGTGTGGTGGCACATGCCTGTAGTCCCAGCTACTCAGGAGGCTGAGGCAGGAGAATTGCTTGAACCCAGGAGGCAGAGGTTGCAGTGAGCCAAGATAGTGCCACTGTACTCCAGCCTGGGCGACAGAGTGAGATTCTGTCCATTCCCCCTTGGGACAAAGAGAGGGATCAGGATGATGCCTGAGCAGCTGAGATGGGGAACAGGGAGGGAGGAGTGGGTGCAGAAGGAAATTGAAATTCCTGTTTTGAATTCCCATTGTGGTGAGCATTTCAAGCAGGCATCTGCAAATCTGAGCCTGGAGCTGAAGAGAGATGGCAAGGCTGCAGGTGTGAGCATCGCTGGGTACACAGGACCTCACCGCCTGGTGTCATGCTCGTGCTCCCCTGCTCACTCCTGTGCTTCCCATTGGACTGTGAGCCCCCTGAGGGCAGGAAGGGGGCTTATTATTGTTATACCCCCTGGGCTGTGGGGCAGAAGCCACTCAATAAATAGTTCAGGAATGAATAAAGGCATAAATATTGATTTCACTTATCCATTTAAAAGTGTTTGCTGAGCACTTACTCTGTGCCTGGTTCTGTTTTAGGGGCTGGAAATACGACTGTGAGTGAGACAATGTTCCTGCAACTTAGATTTCAGTGGGTGAGGCAGGCCAGAAGCAAGCCAACAAATACATAATATAATGAAGAACAATGACAAGAACTAGGAACAAAAATTAAGCAAGATAAGGAGATAAAGAGGCCTAGGGATGCTCCTTGGCAGGAGGTTAGAGGAGCCTCCTTAAAGAGAGGACATTTGAATGGAGACTTGCATGAGGCGTCAGCACTGTGGTTGTCTTGGCAGCAGGAACAGCATGTGCAAAGGCCCTGGGGCCGGGACGAAGATGTCTGTCCGTGAGCTGCTCAGGCCAGACACATGTGGGGGCTGATGGGGGTAAGTGAAGGTCTTCCTATTTCTCACTGTCAGGCCAAGTACATTCCCTTGACTAAGCGGTTAGAGATGGAGGTTTGAAAATTCACTAGCAGGAGCATTTTTCCTTTTTCCATAATTTCTAGGTTCAAGAAGAGCCACTGAGTAAAGAGGTCAAGAGCCTCTTGTAGGGAAAGAGAACAGGAGAGGCAGGCAGGACTCAGCCTCCCCAGGGCCCGTCCTGTCATTGGGGGTGGGGCGCGAGTTAAGCTCAGAGACACAAAGTTCCTTGATGATGGTGCCTTGTAATAGCGCGCCCGTCTTGATGCGGCTGTTATCCACAATCACGGGAGGCACCTCTGACTACACCGCCTGAGTGCTGGAACGCCTCTACTCTAGAAAGCTTTTGACCTGATTATGTTATTTTAGCTTCACGACTTTCCCGCCTAGAGGGGGCGGGGCACAGGAGCAGCACCCCGAATTTTGCAATGTCAACTTCAGAAAGTGGAGGCAGATCTAAAGTCAGAGGCTTCACACTCTCCACTCTTGGCTCCTCTCCCTTCCCCAGCAACCACCAAGGGGCATTTTGGGAAAACTGAGGCTGCCATCAGCTCCGTGTCTCAGTGGAGAAGACTACAGGGAGGCGGGAGGGCTGAGGCATAGGCCTGGGTCCCCGCCCCCAGCCTGTTTTCCAAAGCTGGATTTGGCTGGAGGGACTTGGATCAGATGTTGGGCCAGAAGGGACACAGGGAGGGATGCCTGTGGAAAGGGTGGGGGACAAGGGCCTCCCAACTTTCCAGAAGAAACAGTTGTTTTGTTTCCTGGTAACTGTGACCATTTGAAAATGCTGTGCAAACCCATGTCTCCATTTCCTCCTGGCCACACCTGTCCAGGTGCCTCCGTCCTCTGGCTCTCCCTCTGCAGTTGGCCTCCCCTCCACGCTGCGCAGGCCAGAAATCCTCGGGGAAGCTGCACACAAGTCACTGGAGTTGCTGGCTTCTAAGTGATGAGAGTCACAACCAGAGACAGGGCCGCCTTCCCTTTAGAAGAACTATGCTAACAGCAGTAACCACAGCAGTAATAATAAAGCTGACGCTTCTCCTACCATATCGTGATGGACTGTTACTAATCCCATTTTACGGAGGTGGAAACTGAGGCTTGCAGAGGTTGGTGGCTTTCCCAAGGTCACATACTTAGGAAGAGTCAGAGGTGGGATTTGAACCCTCACCTGGCTGACCACCTTGCTTGTTCGGCCTGTGACTGAGCTCAGAGCCCTGTCACTCACCGGAGGCCATGACCACTGCTTCTCCTTGGGCCGCCTCTGGAGGTGGCTGTTGCTTTCAGGGTCTCCTGGCGCTGGTCTTCCAGATGCAGATAGGCTGCTTCCCCCCAGAACTGGGCAAACTATGCACGGGGAGAAGCGTGGGCTCTAGGGATTGTGTGGAGCTAAACCAAATCCTCTCACTCTCCTACAAAACCCCACTCTCCCACAAAACCCCTCACTCTCCTACAAAACCCCCCACTCTCCCACAAAACCCCTCACTCTCCCACAAACCCCCACTCTCCCTAGGCTCCTGTCTCCCACCCCATCATCTCCCTGGGCCACATCTGGGACCCCATCATCTCCTAGGGCCATTCACATCCTGGGGCCATCCACATCACAGGTTATATCCTGAGACCCTCATCCTAGACCCCATCTCCACTGAGACCCTGTCTCCTAGGGCCCTCATCACAAGACCCATCATCCTGAGACCCTCATCTGGGGCCACTAAATATCCTGGGGCCCATCATCATATAGAGACCCACGTATCCTGGGGCCCATCATCTGGGCCCTCATCTCCTGGGACCCTCACTCCACCCCTGTCCTGAGACCCATCATCACCCCTCATCTGGGACACTCATCTCATTCATCTGAGACCCATAAATAATAAAATGGTTATCATCTCCTGAGGTATTCATCCTAGAGACCCTCATCTCTGAGACCCCATCTGGGACCCTCATCATGAGAGACCATCATGTCTACAAGAGATACATTAATATCACCGGGGCCTCATCACTCTCCCTCCCCTCCACCCCTGGGGCCCCTCCACTCCCCTCCATCCACTCTCCCTCCACTCCACCTCCCTTCCATTCCCTCCTTCCCCTCCACTCTTTCAAAACCCTCCACTCCTGTCCCCCTCCACCACTCTCCCTGAGCCCCTCCTCCCCCTCACTCCTAAAACCCCTCATCTTCAAAGGCCCTCACTCCTAGAACCCTCACTCCTGAGACCCCTCCCCTCACTCTCCACCCTCATGTCCCTAGACCCTCATCTCCTAAGACCCTCATGAACCCCTCCACTCCCTCCACCCTCCTTCCTCCCCTCCACTCCTCCCTCCACCCCCTCCACCCTCCATGCCCCTCCACTCCCCACCCCTCCCCTCCTGGACCCCTCCACCCTCCTAAGACCCTCCTGAGCCCCTCCCCTGTTCCCTCCATCTCTAAATTCCTCATCTCCTGGAACCCCTCCTTCCACCCCTCCTCCCTAGGGTCATTGACTAAAATCACGCAGGGCCCATCGAAATGTCGCAGGATGCATCAATGTCATAGGATTTTGGGACCATAAATATCGCATCATCGCGGTTATCATGTCACCAGGGCCCATCAATGTCTGGACCATCATGTCACCGGGACCCATCATCGCCTCATCGCAGGATACGTTACAAATATCACCAGGATACATCAATATCGCCGTTATCAATAAATTTTACATCACCGGGACCTCATCGCGCATCAATGTCACCGGATATAAATATCGCCAGGACCATCATCATCACGGGACATCAATGTCGCATCATGTCTGCGGGGCCACATCATCATCACCGGATATCGTATCACCGGGACCATCATCGCATCATCACCAGGGCCATAAATAATGCCAGAGGGGCCCATCATGTCTGAGATACATCAATGTCCTCTGGATACATCGATATCTGCGGACCACATCAATGTCGTCCGGCCCCTCTCCCCCCTCCCCCTCCACCCCTCCCTCTCCCTCCACCCCTCTCCCTCCCTCCACCATCCCTACTCTTCCATTCCTTCCATTCATTCATTCAAGATGCCATTAAGAGTCCAGGGCTCCCCCAAGTCCTCTTCACCACTCCCTTTCCTGTTCCTTCCTCCACCTGCCCCTCCCTTTCACCTCCTCAGACTCTTAAGTTGCTTAGCCTCAACCCAGGAGGCTAGGAGCCAAGGCCTCATGCTGCTGACTCTCCACGGTTGCCAGTTCTCAGCAGTTTCTCACACCCTGGGAGGGAGGCCAGTGGTGACACTCACGACCCACCTGGGAAGGGTCTGAGGCTCAGACAGATGAGGGACCCAGGATGGCACAGACTGGCAGGGAAGAGCCAGGACTGGCAGCCTGGTCTTTGAATGATGGAAAGGAAGTGCTGGTAACGGATTCCACCAGCCCATCCTGCCTATGCTAAGACCACGTTCCCCTGGGAACAAATGGAAACTATCTAACATTTGTTGAATAATTGTTAAGGTGCCAGTTCCAAGAGCTTTGCAGGTGCTACAAATTCATTTCATTCCACCACAACCTGTGCGATAGGCACTGATCATCGCCATTGTACAGATGGGGAAACTGAGGCACAGGGAGGTTAACATCACACAGCTAGTGAGTAACACAGCCAGGATTCAAATGCAGCCTACCTCCAGAGAACTTCCAGGCTGGCTGCTACAGTATTTGATACCGATTTATGGAAAATATTTTAAGTGTAAAGTTAAATAAGTTTAAAATTTAAACTTGCCTTTATTGAAAAAAATGCAATGGTATGAAATTGGGAAAGTCTCGGAGGATCCGCCCCGTTTTTTGTTTTTTTTTTTTAACTTGTATTGGGGTTTGGGTGGGGCAGCTGCCAAGGGGCAGGCTCTGGAGTCAAGTCAGGAGGTCCTGGATTTAGGTCCTGCGTCCCCCATCATCAGCAGTGGGCAGATTACAGAACTTACAGTCTGTTTCCTCTCCTGTAAGGTGGGGATGATAATACCTTCTACCTCATGGGGTTCTTGGGAGGATTAAGTTAGAAAATGCACATAAAACACATGGCACAGTGTTTGACATATAGTAACAGTTCAATAAATGACAGCTTTTATTATTTTAAGAACTCTGCAACTTTTTGTAAGAATTTAGGTGGGGTGGTGGGGAGATCTCCAGGGCCTGTGTCCCCATTATATTGCTTGCATGACAAATCACCCCAAATCGTAGTGGCTTAAAACAATATCATTTATTTTGTTCAGTTTGGGTGCTCTGTGCGGCGTTAGCAGGGCAGCCTGCATTGGGACTGGGGCATCCACTTTCAAAATGGGCTACTCACCTGCCTGGTATGTCGGTGTGGGCTCAGCTGAGAGATGTCCACCAGTTCTCCTTGGCTTGGAAGCTGACCTTTCCCATCCCCTCCGTTAACTCCCAGCCATATCCCTTCTCTCAGCTTATCGTGTCCCCTAAAGCCATAGGTGCTGGAGCCACTGGTGGGCCTAAGAAGACTGGACCAAACATCATTGGAAGAAAACTGAGAGGAGGGAAATTTGAGACATTACATTTCAAGGGCTTTGACAGCATCCAGTTTGCACCAGCTCACAAAACAGACAGCAAGAAGATTCACAATAAAGATTCCATGAATTTGGAAAGAAATAGAAGAAGCTTTGAAAGCAACTCCTCTTTCATTAATAATCATGCTAATAAAATAAAAACAACAGCCTCCATTTGTTTACTTATTTACTTATTTAGAGTTGGAGTCTTGTTCTGTCTTCCAGGCTGGAGTGCAGTGGCGTGATCACAGCTCACTGCAGCCTTGAACTCCCTGGCTCAACCAATTCTCCTGCCTTAGCCTCTTGAGTAGCTGGGACTACAGGTGCACATCACCATGCCAGTTAAGTTTTATTTATTTATTTATTTTTAAACAGGGTTTTGCTATGTTGCCCAGGCTGGTCTAGAACTCCTGGCTTCAAGTGATTCTCCCACCTCAGCTTCCTGAGTCACTGGGATTACAAGCATGAGCCACTGTAAATAAACAAATGTCTAACCACCATTTATTGGGCAGGATGCACCCCCACTTGTGGTGAGTAATTTATGAGCAGTTTTCTGATTTAATACTCTTGCCCCAGAGGGGCCTTAGGTAAGGCACTCTGGGTGACTTCTTGTACATCACCTCCTTGCTGATAAGCAGGGTTGGGTGGATGTGTGTTTGTGTGTGTTCGAGGAGGGCTGCACCCCTTTCCCTTCTCTGTAACTTGACCCTCAGGGTCAGTTGATTGGTGTTTGTTTCTCCTGTGGAACTGTCAGTCCCAGGAGAGCAAAACCAGTTTCTGTTTCTCTAACAGTTTTGTCTTAACTGCTCATGTGGCAGAACTTAATTCACATTTGTTCAATAAATAAACAAACCAGGCTGGGCGTGGTGGCTCACGTCTGTAATCTCAGCACTTTGGGAGGCAGAGGTGGGCGGATCACCTGAGGTCAGGAGTTCGAGACCAGCCTGACCAATATGGAGAAACTCCATCCCTACAAAAAAAAAAAACCAAAAACCAAAAAACAAACAACAACAACAACAACAAAACTGGTTGTGGTGCCGTGCACCTGTAATCCCAGCTACTTAGGAGGCTGAGGCAGGGGAATCACTTGAACCTGGGAAGCAGAGGTTGCAGTGAGCTGAGATTGCACCATTGTACTCCAGCCTGGGTAACAAGAGTGAAACTCCATCTCAAAAAAATATACATAATAATAATAAAATAAACAAACCAAAGAGTTCGGTTCCCCAGGACCTTTGACAGCCTCCCTTGGACCTTGGAGTGATGGTTCTCATGGAAGATCTAGAGTTTAAGTTTAACCAACATTTAACTTGGAAGGAGGGACCTGAGGACCCTGGTCTCCAACTGCTGTAACTTTCCTTCTTTAGAAAGTCAGTTGTATTCTGATGACCAATTCCTGTGTAACAAACCAGCCCAAAACTTAGTAGTTTACAGCAACAATTTGTTATTGACTCTCACATTTCTGTGGGCTGATTAGACTCAACAGGGTGGATCTCTCTTGGGGTCTGTATTAGTCCGTTCTTGCATTACTATAAAGAAATATCTAAGACTGGGTAATTTATAAAGAAAAGAGGTTTAATAGACACATAATTCTGCTGGCTGTACAGAAAGCATGATGCTGGCATCTGCTCAGCTTCTGGGGAGGCCTCGGGAAACCTACAATCATGGTGGGAGGTGAAGGGGGAATCAGGTATGTCTTACATGGCTGGAGCAGGCGGAAGAGAGAGAGGCAGGGAAGGTGCTATACATTTTTTAAACAACTTTATCTTATAAGAACTCACTATCATGAGAGTAGGACCCAGGAAGATGATGTTAAACCATTCATGAGAACTCCACCCCCATGATCCAATTACCCATCAGGCCCTACCTCCAACACTGGGGATTACAATTCAACATGAGAGTTGGTAGGAGCATAGATCCAAACCGTACCAGGATCTCTCACGTGCTGATAGCCAGATGGTGGCTGGGGCTGAACCATCTGAAAACTCAGGAGAGTGGAGATCCAAGATAGCTATATTATGTGCATGTCCAGCTCCTCTTTTGAGATAACTAGAACAGCTGGGGGCCTCCCAGGAATCTCTGCTAGCTTGGGCTTCCTCACAGCATGGAGGATAGTTGGACGTCTTACATGGAGACTGGCTTTTCCCAGAGCTAGGGTTCCAAGATTCCTAGGTAGAAGTGACAACGTTCCTTGCATCACATCCTGTTGGCCAAAAGCATGTCTCAGGCTCCCCCTGTCCTGATAAGGGGAGGAGATCACAAAAGGTGTGAATATCAGAGGTGTGGTTCACTGGGGGGTCATCTCTGGAGACCAGCTGCTCCAGGGGTAAAGAGGAGATGCGATTTAGCAGCCAGGCCTCTGTGTTGGGAGTGAGAAGACCTGGGTCTCAGTCTTGGCTCTGATGGTCACCCTTGGGCAACTCTCTTGACCTTTCTGGAACTCAATTTCCCAAGGTACAAAATGAGGAAAATCGACTAGATGATCTCGAGGGTTCTCCAGCACCGACAGACCTGGGCTTGACTCTCCAAAGCACAAGGCTGTTCTTGCTCTCCAGCCTGAGCCTCTGGTGGGGTGGGTGGGCCGGTTGCCCACCTCCGACCCCTGGAGTTCATGACCCCCACTGAGGCTCCTAAACCTGAGAACTGAGAACAGCTGGGGCTCGAAGTCCCACGCTTTGGGGAATAAACTAGCCCTCCCGGGCCATCCCAGGGCACATTATTCACGGGTTCATTACTGTTTAATTTAATCACCAAATGTCATCCAAATACCATTTATTCTGCCTTCTCACTGGAGAGTTATCTATTTGTTTTACATTTCAAGTGAATTGCTCATTATTCTGTCGTTGGGGGCTTTATTCTGTAATTCGTCTGGTGAGTTCCAACAAGTTAAAAATGATGCTGTATTGAGCACAGTAACTTCTGAGCCCCTCTCAGGAGACCTTTCCTTAAAAGGACCTCCCTTGAGCCTCTCCCTTTAAGAGGCCACCTCAGGCTCTCCCCATCTTTCTCATGGGGGATGGAAAGAGGCACACAGACTACATTCTATTCTTCCCTCCTGTCCAAACCCTGCGTCCATGTGACTCTCAAAGGTGTACACTGATGGCCGAGGCAGGTAAATAAGAAGGCTCAGGGCAGGCTGTGCAGTGAACACACTTAGGTTCAAGCTTAACTTTGTTGCTTAGTTATCAGCCTGGGGCCTTAATTTCCTTGGGCAATTAACTCTCTGAGTCTCAATTTCCTCATCTGTAAGATGGGATGGTATTATATGTCGCCTACAGGGATGGCGTGAAGATTAAATGGGATGGGGCATGTCCACTGTCTCCCCAGCACTAGTCGCATCTTCAGTGCTCCCTAAATTTTCTGTAGACTCATTTCATCCTGAACTCAGCATAGGACATGGCAACCAAGTAAGTCCCTGCCAAGAAGCGAGGGATTAAAGGCCAGAGGTCATAAGGATTTGAATGCAATAGGCAGTTCTGAGGCACCTGCGATCTCTGGCAAGGTGGTCGTGGACCCTGTTCTTTCAGCCTCAGCCCTGGTTGAGGCGCTGTCAGTTTCTCAGGATTGGATTTAATCCCAGCAACCCTCCCAGGCATTTCAGCTGCTGCCCAAGAACTGGCTGCTGAGCCAGCAACCCAGGAGGGGCCATTGATCTAAGAGAATGATGGACCCAAAGCCCGTGTCTGTATTACAAAGCCTTATTGTACTCCAGGCAGGCTGATGTGCTGTGCTGCCAGAAAGCTCTGAGCCAGCTTCCCAAACGGGCTTCCTTCAAAGCCAATGGGGAGCCCCTACCCCAAGATTCAGATTCCATAAGCCTAGGGTGGGGTCTGGGGTGACCCGCAGGAACGCGGAACAATTGCTTTCTGTGTGCTGTTCTCCAATGCAGAAGGTTCTTGGGCCTCTTGGAGTCTTAAAAATTTTTTATTTGTTTTCCTAATTACATGATCAATACCTGCACAGTGAAGGGGAGTTGGAAGACAGACACAGAAAAATCCACACGGGGGAATATAGTAATCCTACCGCGCACAGACTGCTAATGCTTTTGGCAATTTACTCTCAGCCTTTTTCTCAGGGTCTATTCCAACACATAACATGTTGTTTTGCATTGTACTGTTTTAGACTGCCTTTTCAGTTAAGAGAATAATGCCCATAAATGTTCTTCCTCGGTAGGAATTTTAATGTCTGCCCCCATCTTCCATCCCCCATTTTGGGACTGGCTCAATATATTCTTCCTCTCAAATATATTTGCTCTCCCCTCTCTTGGGCTCAAATTTTCAGGTAGTATTCTTAGATTTCCTCATCTTGGATCCTCTCTCCTCTTCTAGCTATTTGTCCATGTTCTTTTATGAATTTACTGTCAATTTTCTGAAAAAACTACCTTCTCCACGCTCCCCCTCCACCCCATCTTTGTCTGCTTTTAAGATATTCATTTCCTGATCTTAAGCTGGGGCTCTTGTCCCACGCCGGTCTCTGGGATGCTCTCGGGTAGCACAGACGGTAGAAATAGGATGTGAGCCACATATAGAATTTAACGTTTTCTAGTAGCCATGTTCAAAACTGGAAAAGGAACAGGTGAAATGAATTTTAATAACATATTTCATTTAACCCAATATAGCCAAACTATCATCATTTCAACATGTAACATGTAATCAACATAAACATTATTAATGAGATATTTCACATTTTTTTTTGTACCAAGTCTTTAAAATCCGATGTGTATTTTGCATTTACAGCACATCTCTATATGAACTAGCCACATTTTAAGTGCTCAGTAGCCACATGTGGCCAAGTGACCGTGGTATGGAACAGCACATACCTGGAGGACTCACCAAGGACCCAATAGCCAAACCCAACCACCTCTTTTTCAGGGAGTGGATGCCTAGAGTTTATTCTGTAACTGGCACAGCTGTCCCTTGTCTCACCTTCACGTATTAAATCTTTACTTCAGAAACTTCTTTTGTGTGTTAGTAATACATGACCATTTCTAAATATCAGAAAAACTCAGATACGGTGATCTGGGGGTCTCCCTATCTCACTATGTTGCCCAGGCTGGTCTCAAATTCCTGCTGCCTCAGCCTCCTAAGTAGCTTGGACTACAAGCTCAAGCCACCAGGCTGGTGTTCTAGATTTTTCAAATAGGATCTTTGTGACTTTTGCTGCACCTCCTTGCCAGACCCATCCCTCCTTGTAGCCAACCCATCCTGATCAGGTAGAGGGCTCGCTTTGCAATAGGGTTAATTATGGCTGGAGCCCAGAGACAGGAATAGTCACTGTTGGGAGTTTTGAGGATGAAGAGGGCAAGTCCCAAAGGAAGCTGGGTTTGAATTTTGTGCAATAAAAACAGAGCAGAGAAGAAGAGTGATCCCAACTCCACTTCCCGCCTGCCAGGGAAACAAGACAAGGACGCTAGGTCAATTTTAGAGCAGAGAAGGGCTATTTTGCAGGGTCTTCAGTGATCTACAGAATCACTGAGGGCTAAAGGCCCAAACTTCCATTTGAGCTTTCAGGATCGATCCCTACAGTCACACGGCAGAACTGGCCACCAACAGGGAGGTTGTCTCTTCTGTGGTCAGGAAGCTACTTGTGAAATCAGGAGGCTGCTCTTACAGCTATGGACTCCCAATCACACTGCCCTGAACCTGCTGCTGAATTAGGACGCAGCTGCCACCATTTACACCAGCAAAATTGGAGCCCTGAACCCTGCCACTCAACTCCAAGTCACTGGAACCTCTGTAAGTGGGGCTGTGAGCAACCAGACAGAAATAGCCAAAGTAGCCTAGCCCCATGTAAAAGGAGGAGGTTGCAGCATTTAGAAAAGAATTTTACCTTTAAGCAGTGGAAGATAATAAGACATCAGAAGACTGACTTGCCACATAAAACGCAGACATGGTATTTGTATTAGTTTACTTGGACTACCACAGAGAGGGTGGTTTAAACAACAGACATTTATCTTTCACAATTCTGGAGGCTGGGAAGTCCAAGATCAAGGTGGCTACTGATTTGGTTCCTGGTGAGGGCTCCCTGCCTGGCTTGCAGACAGCCACCTTCTCCCTTTGTCTCTGGTGTCTTTTATTATAAGGGCACTAATCCCATCTTGAGGGTCCCCTGCTCATGGCCTTATCTAAACCTCCCAAAGGCCTCATTTCCAATACCATCACATTGGGGGTTAGGATTTTAATATATGAATTTTGGGAGGATAAAATTCAGTCCATAGCAGTATTTTTTTAAATTGCAAGATTACCGAGGCTACTGAGCTGCAAGGGAGCCTGGGAAATATAGTGTTTTTGCTCTGGGTTTCCCAATCTCTGCAATAAGGAAGGTGTGTTAGAAGAGAGTTGGGAGACATTGGCACAATCGGGGTGGGCATGATGTGAAGGTGGCCCTAGGGACCCCTTGGATGCTGATGCCCCACCCCACAGACACCCTCACCATCTGTCCCCAAGAAGATCCTCTTTGATACTGTGTTTTAATTCTCATAGACTATAATAAATATATATTAATGACCACAAATAAATTTGAGATCCTACTCAACATATGATTACATGAGTTGCTTTTCTATTTGATATATTGTTGAATCTTTTCTTATGTCTACGAACATTCTCACCATCAATTTTAACACCTTCCTGATATTTCACAGTCTGGATTTTTAAAACTCATAATTTATTTAACCAAATGCTTATTGTTGGTATTTTTTAGAATGTATTAATATTTACATTATTCCCAATTTTCCCCATTAGATACAAAATTACAAAAAAGAAGTAAAATCTAATGATAAATGACTGAGAGTAGGATTGCTAAAAAAGGGTGTACATATTGTAAAATTGCTCAAAAAGGCTGCATGTATTTTAAAGACTTTGGATACGCATTACTAAATTGCCCTCCAAAAAGTTACGTCAAATGATATTCCCACCAGTCGTGTTAGAAAGTGTTTATTTCGGCCGGGCACAGTGACTCATACCTGTAATCCCAGCACTTTGGCAGGCGGATTGCGAGGTCAGGAGTTTGAGACCAGCCTGACCAATACAGTGAAACCCCATCTCTACTAAAAATACAAAAATTAACCAGGCATGGTGGCACGTGCCTGTAGTCCCAGCTACTTGGGAAGCTGAGGCAGAAGAATTGCTTGAACCCGGGAGGCGGATGTTGCAGTGAGCCGAGATCACGCCACTGCACTCCAGCCTGGGTGACAGAGCGAGACCCTGTCTCAAAAAAAAGTGCTTATTTCCTTACCTTATGTCTTCAACAACACTGCGGATTGTTATTAGAACTTTTTCCAATTTGATAGTGAAAAATTTCCCCACCCCATCTCCACCACTTTGATGTCCTCCTCCTTTGACTTCACTGGTAATTCTTCCACCCTCTTGGTTGGCACAGGTTTCCTCTTCCTCACTTGGCCTCCAAATGTCTGTGTCCCCAGCTGTCTGTCCAGCCACCTTTTTCCCCTCCCCAACATTCCCTAATACATTTGAATGAAACTAACCTCTAAAATCTCCTTCTGCCAGACACCCACTTTAAGAGCCTTCATAATAATGCAGGCAAAGCCCCAAAGTGGGGCTTAGCCCACAAGGGTTCTTGGCTTTGCTCAGGAAAGAATTGAAGGGCAAGCCAGTGGTAGAAGAAAACAGCTTTATCGATGAGGCAGTGTTACAGCTCTATGACTGCTCCCACAGAGCAGGGCTACCCCATAGGCAGAGAGGAGCAACTCAGGGCAGTTTTGCAGTCATACTTATACCCACTTCTAATTATATGCAGATTAAGGGGTGGTTTATGCAGAAAATTCTAGGGAAGGGCTAGTAACTTTTGGGTCATTGGGTCATTGCCATGGAAAAAGGTGGTAACTCCCAGGTGTTGCCATGGCAATGGTAAACTGACATGGCACACGGGTGGGCGTGTCTTATGGAAAGCTGTTTCTACCTTGGCCCTGTTTCAGCTAGTCCTCAATTTGGTCCGATGTCCGAGCTCTGCCTCCTACCTCGATAACTGTGTCTCTCCTGTCCTTGACCCCAAATGAATACGTGATAAATAATCAAATGAGAAACAACACATCTAGTTACGATTTGCAGCCAGATGTGGAGGGGCCATCCTCAGAACTTGACCTTAAGGGAAAACTGTTCCCTTTCAGTACAGTCAAGATTTCACCAGCGAGAACCAAAGAGAAAGCCTTGGCTTAAAGAATCAGCTTTAATGTGCCTTCCTGCAGTTTCCTGGGAGCACAAGACAGACCTGGAACCGGGCAAGATGGTACTTCTTAGGAAGCACATCCACCTGCAGATTGAGGAAAAGTTTACTACACATCTCATTAGAAAGATCTGCAGCAATGCAATACCTTCAGGGGGTGCTTTGGTTCACTCTAAAACAGGTTTTGTTTCCACCTCCAACAGGGTCTGGCCAAATCATTTCTGCTTCTAGAGATCTTTAGAAAACAAGAACCAAACAACAAAAAAAGTATTTTCTAGTCTCTGTAGGTAATCCTTAATTGTCACCTTCACCACTTGAGCATTATTTTTATTTTTTAGAGATGGGGTCTCACTCTGTTGCCCAGGCTGGCCTCAGAGCCCTGGGCTCAAGTGATCCTCCTGCCTCAGCCTCCTGAGTAGCTGGGACCATGGGGGTGCACCACCATGCCTGGCTTCTCTTGAGCTTTGGACTGGACATAAACTAGATGCTCTGCTGGGATCTCAGACTCAAGAGGTTACTGCATTATTTTCCAGTATTCTTATTTTTATTAATAGCTGACATTGAGCACAAAACTGTTGTTTTCCTCAGGAGCAGGCCCAGAGATGAGACAAGCGTGCAAATAGTTTACTTGGGAGGTGATCCCAGGAATATTGGGTTTTCCTGGGAAATGGAAGGAAGGGTTGGAAGAAATGAAGTTGGAGAGGATGAGGGAAGGAAGCCAATAGAGGTGGTGTTGATGGGCAGATGACTGTTGTGGGTAACTAGGGCTCCCTCTCCTGGGGACTGCTGGGAGACTTGATAGAGCAGACTTCATGTTGCCCAGGTGAGGAGCAAAGAGGTTGGGTATATATCCACCAACCCTTCTTCATTCCACCAACGAGAGTGCTGAAAGGCCTGTTGCAGTGAGGTCTCTGGCCAAGGACCCACAGAGGCTCACAGCGGGAAGCCATTGGCCGTGCAGGGAGGGTGAGTGATATGGTTAGGCTTTGTGTCCCAACCCAAATCTCATCTTGAATTGTAATCACCACAATCCCCATAATCTGTGCGTGTCAAGAGAGAGGCCAGGTGGAGGTAACTGAATCACGGGGGTGTTTCCCCCATGCTGTTCTCGTGATAGTGAGTGAGTTTTCACGAGATCTAAGGCTTTCATAAGAGGCTCTTGCCGCTTCACTCAGCACGTCTCCTTCCTGCTGCCCTGTGAAGAAGGTGCCTCGCTTCCCCTTCTGCTTCCGCCATGTTTGTAAGTTTCCTGAGGCCTCCTCAGCCATGCAGAACTGTGAGTCAATGAAACCTCTTTTCTTGATAAATTACCCGTTCTCGCCTATGTCTTTACAGCAGTGTGAAGACAGACTAATACAGTGTCTGTGGGCTCAGAGGGTGCATGGGACATTCCCTGTGAGAGTGTCTTGCTGTGTGATTTGCACACGCCATCTCCTTCATCACCACCAGCAGCTTGGGAAGCAAAAACTCTGATGACTCCCATTTACAGATGGGGAAACTGAGGCTTGAAGGGGTCAAAATATTGGCTCAGGGTCACCTCCAGGAGGGAAGGAGGCTGGGCTTTGGACCCAGGAAACCTGACCCAGAGCCTGTGCTGCTACGCTCTGCACCTCCTGCTTCCTGACACACGACTGTGCTCCTTCGAGTACAGCACCTGGGGAAGAAGTGGGAGGCAGAGAGAATTCCGGAGCTTACTTAGCTTCCATGCTGTGCATTTCTTTAAATCACAGGATTCTTGCAATTTTCTGAGCTGTCGGTTCCGCACTTGGCAGGATTTTGGGCTCTGAGGTGGGAATTCTGCCTGGGAAGCCCTGCAGAGGGAAAATGAACCGGGAGCAGCCCTGGGGGCTTGATAATCACGTTAGCTGGATTTTGATTAAAGCAAATATATGTATGTGAGATTTCTTAGAATGCTTTTCTGGGGAGACTGGCCTAGCCTCCCAGCCTACATCTTTCTCCCATGCTGGATGCTTCCTGCCCTTGAACATCAGACTCCAAGTTCTTCAGTTTTGGAACTTGGACTGGCTCTCCTTGCTCCTCAGCCTGCAGATGGCCTATTGTGGACTGTGTGGTCGTGTGAGTTAATACTTAATAAACTCTCCTTTATATATATATCTATTCCATGAGTTCTGTCCCTCTAGAGAACCCTGACTAATACTGGCAGGTATGATGATTACCCCACTTTAAAGATGAGGCATCTGAGGCACAGAGAGGTTAAGTAGCTTGCCCAAGGTCACAGAGCACATGAATACTAAGGCAGGACTCACGCCCAGGCCATCCAGCTCCAGAAACCAGTGATGGGTGAAGGGCCCCTGACACACGGTCCAGGCCCCTTTCCTCTGCTTTTCTGACACCCCCCAATCCCCTTTCCACAGGTTCTGGGGTCTAAGATGGAAAATGAACTTTTTTTTTTTTTAAACCCACTTTTGGGAGATGGAAGAAGAGGACTTTCTTTTTCTTTTTTCTTTTTTTTTGAGACGGAGTCTCGCTCTGTCGCCCAGGCTGGAGTGCAGTGGCGGGATCTCAGCTCACTGCAAGCTCCACCTCCCGGGTTCACACCATTCTCCTGCCTCAGCCTCCCAAGTAGCTGGGACTATAGGTGCCCGCCACCACGCTCGGCTAATTTTTTTTTGTATTTTCAGTTGAGATGAGGTTTCACCGTGTTAGCCAGGATGGTCTCGATCTTCTGACCTTGTGATCCGCCCGCCTCAGCCTCCCAAAGTGCTGGGATTACAGGCGTGAGCCACCGCGTCTGGCCAAGGACTTTCTTTCCAAGGCAAGGGCTGTGGGAAGGGGGAAGGAGGGAGAAGAAGGGGCCTGTGCCTGGGCTGCCCACGATCAGAGGCTGAATCAGGAAGGCTACTTTTTGGGTCCGTGTCCTTGCATTGAACTAGTGTCCCGGGGCTGCCACAAACAAAGCACCCCAGACTGTGCGGCTTCAACAGCAGAGATTCCCATCTCACAGTTCCGGAAGTCTGAAGTCAGGGTGTCAGGGCCAGGCGTGGTGACTCACGCCTGTAATCCCAGCACTTTGGGAGGCCGAGGCGGGCGGATCACTTGAGGCGGGGAGTTCAAGACCAGCCTGGCCAACATGGCGAAACCCCGTCTCTACTAAAAATACAAAAGTTAGCCAGGTGTGATGGTGCACGCCTGTAGTCGCAGCTACTTGCGAGGCTGAGGCAGGAGAATTGCTTGAACCCGGGAGGTGGAGGTTGCAGTGAGCGGAGGTTACAGCAAGCCAAGTTAATGCCACTGCACTCCAGCCTGGATGACAGAGCGAGACTCTATCTCAAAAAAAAAAAAAAAAAAAGAAAAAAAGAAAAAAAGAAAGAAATCAAAGCATCAGAGGGAAGGTTCCTTCTGAGGGCTACAAGGGAGGGGTCTCCAGTCCACTCTCCTGGTCTTGCAGGTGGCCATTTTCTTCCTGTGCCTCTTCCTATGTCTTCCCTCTCTGTGTGTCTGTGTCCAAATCCCCCCCACCTTTTTTTGAGACAGGGACTCACTCTGTCATCCAGGCTGGAGTGCAATGGCACGGTCATGGCTCACTGCAACCTCAACCTCAACCTCAACGTCAACCTCCCAGGCTCAATCCATCCTCCCACCTCAGGCTCCTGAGTAGCTGAGACTATAGGTATACACCACCATGCCCGGCTAATTTTTAAATTTTTGTAGAGATGGGGTTCTGCTATGTTGCCCAGGCTGTTCTCGAACTCTTGGACTCAAGTGATTCTCCTACCTTGGCCTCTCAAAGTGCTGGGATTACAGACGTGAACCAATGCACCTGGCTAAATTTCCCTTATTTGTAAGGACACTAGTCATATTCGATTAGTGTCTACCCTAATTTAAGACCTCATTTTAACTGAGTTACCTCGAGAAAGACCTCATCTCCAAATAAGGACACACTCTGAGGTACTGGGGGTTAGGACTTCAACACATAAATTTGGGGGACAGGGACATGATTCAGCCTTGACAGGCAGAGAGGACTGAAGGCCTGGGCCACGGCCTCCAGGCAGAAGCAGCCCCGCTTCTTCTTCCATCATGTGAAGAAAGAGACCAAAATGATATTCTTGGATGGGGCTTGGATGGGGCTTGGATGGTTTTGGGATCTACTAGGAGCCCTCTGGACTTGAAGATGGCTTTTTATGGTTTCTGAGCTGAAAAGACATAAACTTAGCTTTTGTTAATCAGCTTGCTCTCCCACTGCTGTGGGGTCAGTTGGGTGTTGTTTGTTCCAGGACCTTTGCACTGGGCAGGTGTGGCCTGGCCTTGTTCCTGCCAAAGGCCAGGACGGTGGTGGGCACCTTCTGGTATCCAGTTCTGGAGACATCGGCCATCTGTCCTGCACACAGCAGGGCTCAGAATGGGGGAAGGACCAGTTCCTGCCCAGGATGGAGCCAGTTTCTTTGTCTGTTTCTTCCTCTGTCCCCTTTGGTGCGCTGTCATCCTAAGGAGGTGAAGGGGTCCCCAGGACACACCAGATCAGCTGACCAGTGCTTTGGGAAAGAGTCAATGGCAGAGCTGGCCACAGCTCCCTGACTTCCCAGCAAAGCATCTTTCCTTTAGAATTCACGTGCCTGCCTGGATGCTGTGGCGGTTCATGTCCTGCATCACCTTGGCTAGGCCACGGTGCCCAGCTGTTTGGTCAAACACTCTTCTAGATGGATGCTGCGGCGAGGGTATTTTTTAGATGTGATTCACATTTGTAACCAGTTGACCTTGAGGAAAGCAGATGACCTTCCACCAGGTGGGTGGGCCTCGTCTAATCAGTGGAAGGCCTCAAGAACAGAGACAGACGTTTCCTGCAGAAGAAGCAATTCTGCCTCAGCTGGAACACAGAAACCCTGCCTGAGTTTCTGGCCTGCTGGCCTGCCCCACAGATTTCAAACTCCAGATGACAACATCATCTCTTACCTGAATCTCCAGGCTGCACTGGGAATTTCAGACCTGCCAGCCCCACAGTCATGTGAGCCAATCCTTAAAATAAACTTCTCTTTCTCTATGTAGATACACATATATAGTACACATATGTACAGATATATATACACACACACACACACACATACACAGAGATAGCTAGCTAGTTATAACTATAGATTTATCTTACTGATTCTGTTTCTCTGGAGAGCCCTAATTAACACAGACACCTACCAAGTTTTCTGGAGCCCTCTTTGATGAGATATCACAGGTATCTCAGATATCACGGCTCAGACCTGTGCATCAGCCATTAGATGTGTCAGATGGGACGACCCAGCCTGTGTCTAAAGCAGTGATTTATCCCTTGAGAAGCCCAAAGAGCAGTCATCATGTTTTTGCAAGGCAGTGCGGAGTAGTGATCGGGGGCATGAACTCTATAGCCAGACTTCTTTCTTGGCTGTGTGACCCTGGGCAAATTGTTCAACCTCTCTGAGCCTCGGCTCCACCTGGACTGGGCCCACAGAGATTGGTTGTGAGGATTTCAAGGATTAATATTTGCAAAGTGCCTGGTGCGTGGTGAGGACTGTGTAAGTGTGAGCTCTGATTATTTTTCAAGTAATGCAAAGAAACTTTAAACAAATGTTGGAAGTAGAGAGAAATGGAACCCCCTATCCTACATGGATAGAGCAATTGATTTGCTTTTCACTTTTTACTTGGGAGACATGTCCAGCTGAACATCTAGAGCATCTCAGGTCTGAATGGGTCCAGAGATCCCTGGTCCCTTGGTATAAGAAAGCACTAAATTAGAGGTGACCAGGGCAGGCAAGTTCATATTTCTTGCCTTGGCCAGAACTGCTGAATGTTCCCAGGGGAAGAGCTTTGCTGCAGGGCTAGCAGAAGAAAGCTGTCTCCTCCCCACTCTTGCCTACCTGCAGCCTCCTAATCTTTTCAAGCTTGTAATTTCCCTTCGCCTCCACGGGAACCAAAGCCACCGCATTAACCCACATTGCAGGGGGGCTCTTTTTAAAGATCTTTGTGATTCTACACGGCCCTGGCTTAGCTCCTGGGCAAATATGGTGTCTGCTGTGGCCACCTGCCTCCAGCTGAATGGAGCTTTCAGGAGCTGACCCTACAAGTGCCACTAGTGGTTCTGAAAAGCATGGGGAGCAAATGCCAAGTCTATTCCGAGACACGGCCACGGCCTCCGGGCAGTTCTTCACTGTCTCTGAAGAGGAGGCTTTGGGCTTTTCAAGGGATGAATCACTGCTTTAGACACATGCTGGATTGTCCCACCTGCCACATCTAATGGCTGATGCACAGGTCTGAGCTGTGATATCTGAGAATCCCCCTCATCAAAGAGGGCTCCAGAAAACTTGGTAGGTATCTGCATCAATTGGGGATCTCCAGAGAAACAGAATCAGTAAGATATATCTATAGTTATAGCTAGCTAGCTATCTTTGTGTGTGCGTGTGTGTGTGTGTATATATATGTACGTATGTGTACTATATATGTGTATATACATAGAGAAAGAAAGAAATTTATTTTAAGGATTGGTTCACATGATTGTGGGACTGGCAAGGAAGAGGTTGAGTGTGTGTGTGCAAGTGTGCATGTGTGTGTGCAGGTGTGCATGCGTTTGTCTGGGAGAAAAAGCAGGAGCTGATAGCCTAGAAATGCGACTAGCACTATACACATGAATCTAACCCTTATGAATTCACTCTTACTGGAGACACACTATGTGTTCCTCTCCAAAAACTCCACGAGGTAGGCACTTTTCATCATCTCTGTGCTACAAATGGGTAAACTGAGGCACAACGAGATACAGTAAGTTGTCCAGGCTTCCACAGCTGATAAGTGGCAGAGCTGGGATTTGAACTCACAGAGTCTGGTTCTGGAGTTTGTGGGCTAAACCATTGCACTCCGCTGCCTAGAGAGTCAGCACTGGCCACTTCTCCAACTCTCAGGTCATTTCTGGTGGTGCCTATGGGCTGATTGCTTCTGCCTGGTGCCTCTGGGTCAGGATGGCCAGCAGGGGACATGCGTGTGGCAGACTCAGAAAATTGTGCGTGGCAGTCCTCCCACAACCCCAGAATCCTTGCCAACATAGTGCTCCAGGTGGCTGCTACCAATCCTGGTGAGAAAACGCCACTCAATCTGGCTTAAGCTGAAAAGGAAACACATTGGTTCCTGCAGTGGGACTGGGGGGTGCACCTGGTTTCCAGAGTGCCGTTCTCTCTCCACTGGCTGGCAGCTTCTGTGCTGGCTTCAAACGGGCCCTCCCCCTGGGGCGGCGATGTGCAGCTCAGTCTCCCATCCTTCCAGGTCCGGGTCTGGTAGCTGCCACTGAAACCCACGGTCCACAGCAGTCAAGGGGCTGGAGCGGTGCAATGGGCCAGCTTGAGTCAACTGTGACCTCCCGCTCAGGATTGGAGCCTTTTCCCAACACGAGGGCGGGGCATGCAGGAGTGAGTGGTTTCAGGATACCTCATCCCTGCTTTCTCTCTGTGGAGGTCTTGCTCCTTCCTGCTCCTCCCTCTCTTGACTCCAAAGGCCCCAGCTCCCATTTTCTCAGATAGCGTCTCTCCAGGGAGTTGAAGATTTCCCCAAAGTGTGAGGGCTTCTGTTTTCTCCCCCTGCAAACCACTCCCGACCCCAGGCAAGAGAAAATTAAACCCAGCTACCTGGCGTGTGTGTGTGTATGTGTATGTGTTGTGTGCATGTGTAAAGACTGCACACACACAGGTCAGTATCCCAATAAATTATCCTGGCACCTCGGTGACCGAGCGGTGAGTGAATCATCTCCATCCCATCAGGAGTGGAAGCCCTGACATCTCTTAGCCCTACCTGTGGCCCCTCAGGTTCCCTGCACGGGACAGCTGAGCTCTGTGCCTTACGTCCATGATTTGCTAGAACATCCTTTCCACTCACCCTGGCCACCCACAGATTTACTGCTGCCTCTGCCTCTGTCCGGACAGCACACTGACAGAAGAGGAAGGTGGCCGAGCAGATTGTTATGAGCCCTCCCAGAAGCCAGGCTCTGTGCTGTGCCCTGAATACAGATTTTCTTACTGGATTTTCACAGGATGCCTGCATGTGAGTTTCCTGAGGGCAGGTTCCTGCTGCCTGTTCCCAGAGGAAACTCCACTAATAATTATTGAACGAGTGAACAATCCTATGAGCTGGCTACTCTTATTATGCCATTTGTTAGATGAGGAAACAGAGGCTCAGAGGGGTTTAGTCACTTGCCCAGGGTCACACAGCTCAGAGATGGCAGAGGTGAGATCCAAACACAGGCAACCTCTGCCCATAAGTACTACTCTGGCCTTGCCTGCTGCTCTGCTGGGAAGAGCCCAAAACGACAGAAACCAAGGACAAGGCCAGGACAAGATGGGGCTGAGTCCTGGGGCCCTACTCTGGTTCCTGCCAGGGGCAGCAGCTTAGCAAGCTCCTGGGCCCTCCCTGGTTCCACTCATATTTGCTGCATGGCCGAGCCACCTTCTAAGCCACACTGCTTCCTGTGCTCATTCTCCCAGACACAGTGAGTTCCGGGTCACCGGGTGCCTGTGATGCAGCCTAAAACACAACGTGTACTTACCCAGCGGCCATGTTCCGGCACGCAGGCCATTACCACTGAACGAGCCAGAATGTTCTGCCTTCTTCTTTTATTAGGTGTGACACAAAAGCCCTGCTCACGGGGAAGTCCGGGAGAAAGTATGCCCCGCTCCTCTGAGGAGGCAGATAACTAGGAAGGGAGTCAGCCAGGACCCTTCTTTAGAGAGGAGGCATCCATGCCCTCACTGCTGCCTGGCCTGGAACATCCCCCAACTCTCCCCTTTCTCCCTCCCCCCCGCCACCCAGCTGATTCCCACTCATGCCACTCCCAGAGTCCCCAGAGCATCCCCAGCTTCCTGTCCTCTCATTGTCACTCTTGTTATTACTGCTCCTTCATCTTATTTTCTTACTAGACTATGAACTCCATGAGGACAGTGACTCCAGGCTTTGTGTTTGCAGCTCTTACCTCAGAACCCAGTTCATGGTCCTCTGTGCAAATCCAAAAATGGAGCCGCCTCTTCAAAATATTGTCTTGTCATCTGATAGTCATAGATAGTTGTCCTAATTCATATACAAATCTATGAATACAAAGTGTGATAAGTGGCCTCTTGATTTGTGCAGTGCACAGCCTACGTAGCTGTACATGACAACCTCCATGCACCACATGTTCATTAACTGACAATAGTTATAAACAAAATGTAATTCAAATGCTCAAATATGTAAATGAAGTAATTTAAATGGACTGAGCATCTGCTGGGGCTGAAGAGAGTCCAACCTTTGGTACACAGGGAAGAAAACTGGGTCAGTGATACATAGACAACCATCAAGAGGCTTTTTAGAATGGCAAGACCAAAAAGCGGGTCAGGGCTCGATCCTATGCAAATTAATTACTGTTTATTTAGGGACTTTTCTCAAGTGTATGTGGCTGCATGTGGGAGACTCAACTCATTCTGTGGTTGAGTTGTAATAGAATAACAAAATTCTTTTTTAAAAATATCTTTCTATTCTTAAAGTGAGGCCTTTTCTGGCCAGGCACGGTGGCTCACGCCTGTAATCCTAGCCCTTCGGGAGGCTGAGGCAGGTGGATCACTTGAGGTCAGGAGTCTGAGGCCAGCATGGTAAAACCCCATCTCTGCTAAAAATACAAAAATTAGCTGGTCACGGTGGTGTGTGCCTGTAATCCGAGCTACTAGGGAGGCTGAAGCAGGAGAATCTCTTGAACCCAGGAGGCGGAGGTTGCAATGAACCGAGATCGCACCATTACACTCTAGCTTGGAGGACAAGAGGGAAACTCCATCTCAAGAAAAAAAAAAAAAAAAAAAGTGAGGCCTTTTCTGCTGAGGCCAGGACTCAACATAACTGGCTCACTGGCAAGGCGCAGGCAGAAGCAGAAACAGTAGAATCTCTTGTCTTGATTTCCTAACGGCTTGGAGTCCCTAAATCTGGATTAGCCTCTCTCGCTATGAGCCTCTGGTGCCCAATGGGTATGTTGTGACGGGGGCAGTGGCAGTCAAGGATGCATGTGTATGGGAGCGGGGAGATGAAGATAAGTGGGAAAAGAAAAGGTGTAACACCAGCCGGATGCGGTGGCTCATGCCTGTAATCCCAGCACTTTGGGAGGCCGAGGCTGGCGGATCACGAAGTCAGGAGATCGAGACCATCCTGGCTAATATGGTGAAACCCCGTCTCTATTAAAAATACAAAAAAAGTATCCGGAGCGTGGTGGCATGCGCCTGTAGTTCCAGCTACTTGGGCGGCTGAGCCAGGAGAATCGCTTGAACCTGGGAGGCACAGGTTGCAGTGAGCCGAGATCACACCACTGCACTCCAGGTTGGGTGACAGAGCGAGACTCCATCTCAAAAGAAAAAGAAAAGGAAAAAAAAGGCATAACACCTATTGAGGCTGGCTATGTTTGGGAACTCACTGCACCTCTATGCAAGCGATCTCATTTCATCTGCCTGACAGCCTCAAGAGTGAGCCTCGCCACTGCTGGCATTGAGCAGATGAGAAAACAAGGTTCAGGATCAAGGGTTAGCAGACTTTTTCTGGAAAGAGCCTAAAGTTAAACAGCTTAGGCTTGGCAGGCTGTATAGTCTCTGTTGCAACCGCTCAACTCTGTCCTTGTCACATGAAACGATGCCATAGACAACGTGTAAACAAATGGACATGACCACGTTCCAATAAAACTTTATTTACAAAAACAGGTGGTGGGCTGGATTTGGTGCACAGATGCTCAGGATGATTAACTTCCCATGTTGAAGTCTAATAGATGAAACGTTATGGTGAATAAGGACACGGGGGTTGGAGCTTGGATAAGGACATGGGAGATAAAGACATGGGGGTTGGATCCCATCTCCCCAGCTTACCAGTTGACCCTGCACAGATTTCATAACTGCTTTGTGCCTCAGTCTTCTCATCTGCAGAATGGGGATGAGCTCAGTACCTCCTGCATAGGTTTATGTGAGGATGGCCAGGCGAGCTAAGTGCCTGGTGCCAGTAGTCAGTGCTTTACAAGCCCAGGGCAGTTTGGGCTCAAAGCCAGAGCTCTTTGTCTTGCAGAAGGGTAGGGTAGGGGTAACATCTTTCCCTTACCCCTCCCTGCCACCTCCCATCCACCTCATCAAATAGGTATGTGCTACAGTTGAACCCTCCAGCCCAGCGCTAGGCTCACCAGGTGAGGATGGGGAATCGGGGATGTGGGGCTTGTTCTAAAGAGAATCTGAGGTCTCACTTTCTGGGCCGAAGTTCTTTTTCTTTCATGCTCCCACCTGTACGGGTGTCCCCCAACCCCAGGAGGACAAGGTCCTAAGCTTTTCGAGAAGTGGGGTGACAACCAGTTGTCACTATGTCACTGTGCCACAGGCAGGTGGCTGTGCTCAGGGCAACTGCAAGACAAGGATTTATGGGGTGAAGCGAGAGGCAGCCTCGCTGGTGGATTAGCTTCACGCGGCACCATTTAGCACAGGGAGGAGAAAAAACATAACGAATGAGATAGCGTCCTGGAGAGTCAGCTAGTACTCTCATATATTTCTGCCTAAAAGAGATTTTAGACAACTAGGCACTCGCTCAGCAGGGCTGCTGTGTGTTTACAGATGGGGTTTTTAAAGGAACGTCTACTGCTAGTGCATAAAGTCACAATTAGCCAAACCCTAATTTACGAGTCTAATTTGTGGTTGCTGTTCGAGCTGGCACTGCCGTGGCCTGTTGGAAGCTGTGAGCGTCTGCACTGTGCTGGCCGAGGGAGTATGAGCTCCTGTCTGCCATTGCAGGGCTGCTTGGGAGCAGATGGGGTACAGAGGGTGTCCCTAATCTGGGGAGGCTCCCTGGTGCACAGCTTGACATGAGATCTCAAATCCTCAAGACAACCCTACTGGTAGTTTCTGATGTTCTTTCCAATTTGTAAGTGAAGGAACTGAGACTTGGGGATGTTAAGTTACTTGTGTGGGGTCACATGGTCCATAACTGATGGAGCTAGAGCCTGAGTCCAGAGCTGCAGACCGTGAGTGTAAAGCTCTTAGCGCGATCCCTGGCACCGCTAGTGGCTCTTAAGGATGGCGGACCTGGGCCTCAGGTGCAGCCTCATGATCACTGCTGTGTAGCCTTAGGAAAGTTACTTACCCTCTCTGAACCTCATTTTTGCTGTCTGTAAGAGGGGTTGATGAAAGAGCCTATCTCGTTAGACAAAGTGGTGCACAGGGCTTAGCTGTAGATTCCTTTCCCAAGGCTGCCGTAACAAATCACCACCAACCAGATGGCTGAGAACAGTGGAAATGTATATTCTCTTACAGTTCTGGAGACCAGAGGTTGGCAATCAAGGTACCACCGTGTTGGTTCCTTATGGAGGCTGAGGGAGAATCTGGTCCGTGCCTCTCCTCCAGCGTCTGGTGGCTGCCAGAACTGCTGGTATTCCTGGACTTGTGAATACATCACTCCTGTCTCTGCCTCCATTTCATATCACTTTCACCTCTGTGTCTCTCTTCTGTCCCTTAAAAGGACATGTGTCATTGGATATAGGAACCACCCAAGTAATCCAGGAGGATCTCATCTTGAGATCCTTAATTTAATTATGTCTGCAAAGACCATTTTTCCAAATAAAATTACAGCCACAGGCTCTGAGTGGCCACATCTTTTGGGGAGCCACCGTTCCACCCACTACAGCCCACAACATGGGCCCAGTGATGTGGTTCTTGCTGTCATCATCAAGGGCTTCCTGAAAACCTCTGTAACAGCCTTCCTAGACTCCCCAATTCCCCCAACCCAACTTCTGTTTTTGAATACTCAGATCTGAGTTCTGTCTCTTTTGGTTTTCCATCCCTGGGTCTCAGGGCTGAAGGACAGATGCTCCGTCACCCTCCATGATCCTCTGGCAGGCTCCCCTGCATTTGTGAACATGGGGTACTAGAGGCTTGTTTTTGGGTGTGAGGAGGTAGGCTGTGAGGGGCTGCCCAGCTCTCAGGAAGCTCCCCTTGCCTCCAAATTGTGGCTGGAGGGGGAGTGTGGAAACTCCCTCAGATTCCCCTGAAAGATGCGGGGTGGTTAATGGCTCAGACCCCCAGCTCAGGGCAGGAAATGTGGGCTCGGGCCTCAAGGAGGCCAGGCGTGGAAAGCTGGAACTGGTGAGCCCATGTTCTCTCCGCAGGCCTGCCCTTGCCCTGCGGGTGCAGGAGGCAACGAGCTCAGATGATGAATAGACTTAAAGTCTATTTATTTTTAAAATAGACTTTGTGGCTGCTAATACAAGGGCAGACGTGTTCAGTATGGAAAATTGGGGAACTGTAGAAAAGAAGAAAGTACAGAAAGAAAGAGATGACTCCTGTTTCTACCGCCCAGGGGCAACCATCAACATTTGGGGTCATCTTTCCTTCCAGGTGTTGTTTTTTTCTCTATGAGTTACTTTCATTTCACTGGGTTGAAACTGGTGGGTTTTTTTTTTGTTATGGAGTCTCGCTCTGGTCAGCCCGGCTGGAGTGCAGTGGCACTGATGCAGGGCAGGTGAGCCCCAAAGTGGGGCTGAGTCCATGAGGTTTCTTGGCTTTTTCCAGGAAAGAAATCAAGGACAAGCCGGTGGTAGAGGAGAAGGAACCAGCTTTATTGAAATGGCAGTGCTACAGCTCTGTGACTGCTCCCGCAGAGCGGGGCTTCCCTGCAGACAGAGAGTAGCGGCTCAGGGCAGCTTTGCAGTTCTATTTATACTCACTTCTAATTACATGCAGATTAAGGGGAAGTTTATGCAAACATTTCTAGGGAAGGGACAGTAACTTCTGGGCCACCAGGTCATTGCCATGGAAAGGAGCAGTAACTCCAGGTGTTGCCATGGCAACAGTAAACTGACATCGCAGGCTGGTGGCATGTCTTATGAAAAGCTGCTTTCACCCTGTCGTCCTGTTTTAGCCAATCCTCAATTTGGTCCAATGTCCCAGCCCCACCTCCGGAGTTGAGCCCTGCCTCCTACCTCAGTGCACCTCATGGCTCACTGCAGCCTTCACTTTCTGGGCTCAAGCAATCCTCCTACCTCAGTCTCCTAAGTAGCTGGGACCACAGGTGTGCACCACCACACCCCACTAATTTTTTGATTTTTTTGTAGAGACAGGGTCTCACTATGTTGCCCAGGCTGGTCTTGAACTCCTGGGCTTAAGCAATCCTCCCTCCTTGGGCTCCCAAAGTGTTAGGATTACAGGCGTGAGCAACTGCACCTAGATACTGTTGATACAATTTTGTGTCTTGCTTTTTTCCACTTACTCCTATAGCATATAAGTATTTCCCCATGTAATGCCCAAGTCTTTATAAATAGCATCTTGAATGGCCGGAAAGTATCCCACAGGGTGAGTGCCGGCTCGTTTCCCAGTCCCTCTTGCTGGACCTCGTGGTTGTTTCTGGGACATGAGTAGCCATCAGAGCTGGCAGCCAGCAGCAGGGAAACTGGTGGAGACCCGGTGTGGGATCTCAGGCCGACTGGGCAGGGCTGGGACAGTGAGTCTGGAAGGCTGGCTGAGCTGCATTCACCGGCCACCTGCAAGGCCCAGCGCCCGGCTGTCTGTCGCCACTGTCAGACCTCCTCATCTGCAAGCAGCTTTATCTTCATTTCTGAAGAATCTGCGGGGCCCCAGCCCTGACACTTCCTCTTTATGTCTCGCCCTCTCAAAGCCTCTCTGTCAAGTAGCTAATGAACTGTAAACAGACACTCCAGTGCTCCAGGGGGACCCTCCAAGGAGCTCGCAGAGCTGCCTCTCTACAGCAAAGAAGCCTTCAGGAAAGAGGATAACGCCCGGCCAGCATCAGCCCCGCTGGCTGGCGGGTACAGAGACTGTGAGTCCCAGCATGTGCTCTCCCTGCTGGGGACACAAAGGCCCAAGGGGCAGAGGGATGGCGGAGGCTCTCCCCAGACAGCCTGTGCCCTTGGATGCCATTCTCGTTGCTTTGGACACCTCAGCGGGTCCCTGCCCCACCTTCCTTCTACCTGTCCCCCAGTCTCTCAGTTGTGTGTAAGCTTGGTTCATGGCTAGACTCAACAGGTGGCCTTTTGGAAAATGCAGATTCCCAGGCTCCTGAGGTTAAAGATTGGGACTCAGTGGGTTGGGTGGGACTCCCATCTGATTAGATTGTCAAAATGCTTTGGGGACCACTGGTCTAGGCTGGGGACACACCCAAAGCTCTGTTCAGAAGCCCTCTTTTCTGGGCAGCACCCCAGGATTGCCCCCTCCTCACTTGGAGCTTGGGGTTACGGTGCTTTTAAGGAGTCCCGATGTCACTCCATTTGGGGAGGGATGGGCCCTCTACACTGCATCTCTCTGTTAGGCTTGGAGCCCTTTGAGGCCTGGTGCACAGTAGGCCCTTGACCACATTGAAGGCGTGCTTTACCTTGGGCCAGGCGTTATGTGACATTCCCCCCTTTCATCCTCACAGCACTTTGTGACGTGGGACCTTTGATTTCTGCGCTCATTTTATAGATGAGAACACTGAGGCCCAGCAAGGCTGCATAACTTCCCCAGGTCACATGGCGTGTAAAAGGAGGACAGGATTCAAATCCTCTCCCTTCATCGCTACGCCATGGATACAAGTCTCTTATCAGATACATGATTCACAGATGTTTTCTCCCATGTTGCACATTGTCTTTTTACTTTCTTGACAGTGTTCTTAGAAGTTTAGAAGGTTTTTTTGTTTTCGTTTTTGTTTTTTTGAGATGGAGTCTCGCTCTGTGGCCCAGGCTGGAGTGCAGTGGCGCGATCTCAGCTCACTGCAACCTCCGCCTCCTGGGTTCAAATGATTCTCCTGCTTCAATCCCCTCAGCAGCTGGGACTACAGGCGTGTGCCACCATGCCTGGCTAATTTTTGTGTTTTTTGTAGAGACGAGGTTTCACCATGTTGGTCAGGTGGGTGTCAAACTCTTGACCTCAGGTGATCCACCTGCCTCACCGCCCAACGTGCTGGGATTACAGGCGTGAGCCACCACTCCCGGCCAGAAGTTCAGAAGTTTTTAATTTTGGTAAAGTCCAGTTTATCTGTTTTTTATTTTGTTACTTTTGCTTTTGGTGTTGTAGCTGAGAAGGCTTTGCTTAACCCAAGGTCATGAAGATTTACTGCTATGTTTTCTTCTAACAGTTTTGTAATTTTAGTTCTTACATTTAGGCCTATGAGTTATTTGGAGTTGATGTTTGTGTACAGTGTGAGGAAGGATTCCCATTCCTTTATTTTTTAATTTTTTTTAGAGACAGAGTCTCACTCCGTCACCTAGACTGGGGTACAGTGTGGTGTGAGCATAGATTGTTGCAAACTCTAACTCCTGGGCTCAAATGATCCGGGGACTGCAGGTGCACACCATCATGCTGGCTTTCTTTTCTTCTCTTTCTCTCTCTCTCTGTCTCTCTCTGTCCCTGTCTCTCTCTGTCTATCTCTCCCCCCTCTTTCTTTCTTCCCTCCCTCCTTCCCTTTCTTTCTCTTTCTCTCTCTCTTTCTCCCTCCCTTCCTTCCTTTCCTTCCCTTTCTTTCTTTCTCTCTTTCTCTCTCTCTTTCTCTCTTTCTTCCTCTCTTCCTCTCTTTCTCTGTAGAGACAGGGTCTTGCTATGTTTCCTGGGCTGGTGTTCAACTCATGGGCTCAAGCAATCCTCCTACCACAGCCTCCCCAAGTGCTGGGATTACAGGCATGAGCCACCATGCCCGGACTCTATTCTTTTCTTTTGCTCACAAATATCCAGTTGTCCCTGCACCATTGCTTGAAGAGGCTCTTCTTTCACCATTTAGGGGTCACTTTTGAGGACAGGAGGGAGGTGGGTTTAGCAACATGTCTCCCCTGGCAAGTCCCATTACTCAACTCTCAGAGGTCCCAGAGAGGCCATGACAAGCTTCCAGCTACAGTCACCCCCAGCCCTGGATTTTCCATCCCAGGGTGACTCTCCGGGAATGCAGAGACAGAGGGGAATCAGAGGGACACAGAGGTGGGCACAGCCTGTGAGGGAGGGCAGGCACCCCAAGGAAGATGACCCAGGCCATATACAACTTTCTAGAGAGGTGCTGGGGCTGCCGGAGCTGACCTCTGCCTGCAGAGGCAATTTTGCAGGTCCGGGGACTCTCGAAGGAACACCGGGGAAGGGTTCTGCCAAGTGTTTGGGTGGGGACAACAGGACAGTCTGAATCAGCAAGATTCTCCCAAAGCCACCTCCTTCAGCTCTCCCCATGCCCATCTGACGGCAACTCTTCAATCCCCAAGAGGGCTTCCCTGTGCCAAAAGGGGCCCTCCCGTGGCCTTCTCCTAGGACTCCTGCGTTCCTGCCTTGGGGCCTTTGTACCTCCTGCAGTCTGGGATGCTCTCCTGAGTCTCTCCAGTGCTGCCTGCTGCTTGCTTCAAGGGCCGCCCAAAACCCCACCCCGTTTCTCCCCACTTGCTCTAGAGTGGGACATTGGCTGCTCTCACCTGGAAAATCCTGGGACAGCAGAGCCCTGAGACCATCGAGGCCAGAGGTTTGCACACTGTTCCTCAGGGCTTTCTGCAGGGCTAAGGGGCAGAACTTTGGACCCTCCCAGCCACCACCTTCCAGACCCATTTCACATATGGAACTTCCGCCGAAGACTGTTTACACAGAGGGTCCCATGATATGAGAAGTTTGAAAACTGACTGATCTAATCCAATTCCATCGTATTCCATCATATTACAGCTGTGTGAATGAAAGCCCAGGGAAAAAGGCCTCGTCTAATTCCCTAGAGTAGATCTGAAATAGAACATGGCTCCCTGATCCCCCTGTTCTCCCAGATCCTGTCCCTGTGTCCGAGAGCTTCATGGTTCCCTCCCACCCCCTGCTGCTGAAGCCTCATTTGGGCTGTGTGCTCAGATGGAAGTAGGGTGACCCCCCACCCCTCCCCGCCTGTCTCCCCACGGTTGAGTTCGCTGCCCTGGTTCCCCTGCCTATCTACAGCCAAGCTAATAAAATCCTGCGGTTTCCATAGATTGTTGGGTCACCACCAGCTGCTTTAGTTTCCAGTTGGTTTTGCAAGGAGGGGGAAAGGCCTATCACTCTGCCTTTGGAAGGAGACAATACCTATCACTCCACCTTTGGAAGGAGACAATGAATAGTAACTCCTTTATCTCTGAAGTCCTTTTCATGCTTGAAATTCCCTGATTTTGTCCCAGATCTGCCTGCAGGGATTCAAGATGGCCTCCCCTACCCCATGCAGATTTGCTGACATCCTCAGGTTTGTGTCAGGCACAAGGACCAGGTCGCTGGGGGAGGTGAGGACATCCAAGTGAGAGGCATGAAAGAGCGGGGTCCCCGCCCTGGTGAGGGGGTTGAGTAGCTCTTCTGGTGCCACAGAGGGAAGGGAGGGTGGGGTCTGGGCTCAGAGAGGGGCCTGAACTCATCATAGAATGTGGGATGTGTGTGTGCGTGCACTTGTGCATGCATGAACACTTTTGGGTGAAGGGACTGGCAGCTCAGAGCCTGCATGTCCCCGCTGGTTTGGGGTCTTCTCTGAGGCAGAGAGGTGTCAAATGGGTCCACAGAAGAGAGCGACGGCAGCTGAGGAAGCCTAGTGTCTGAAATGAAATATGGATGAGGCTTTAGCATCCAGGTAAATTGGTAGCTGGGGCTGTGGGTGGTGCCTCCAGCTGGGGCTGGAGGCCCTGGCGCTTGTCTAAACTGATAATGGCCATTCTCAGTGACTCCTGCCTCCTCACCTCTGGTCTTCCCTTCTTGTGTGAGCTTATCACTGCACCTCTGGGGTGGGGCTTGGGGGATGAGTGAAGAGATAGGATGGGGTGGGGTACAGCGGGGGGCCTGGAGAGAGCTGTTTCTCTAGGGAAGAAGCCCAGGGGGCTGGATGAGTTCTGTTCCGGGCAGTGGGGGGCAAGGGATGTCCTGATTGTCAAACTGGGGCAGCTTCTTTCATCCCTGCAGGGGCAGAGATGGTTCCTGCCCTTTTCTCCTGCACCCCAGTGCCCAGCACAAGTCCTAACATGAAGTTTTAATTAGTATTACTAACTGGATGAATGAGTAATCTCTGCATCCTGTTCCTTCAAAAGCTGACTCTCTGCCAGGTGTCAGCTAGTAACATGGTCTGAACTAATTTACATGCTTGCATCATGAGCACTAATCTATTCATTGACTAATATTTATTGAGCACCTACTGTGTGCTAGACAAAGTCCCTGTGGTCAAGAAGCTCACAGTCAGTGCTGGAGGCTTGCTGCTCTCAGGGAACATTTCAGAGGCAATTTCTTAAACCAAAGGAGAAAGCTGAATGGTGGGCATGTTGGGAGCATGTAGGTAGCGGGGGAGGAGATCTCTGGTTCGGGAAAGGAGAAGAGAGACTTCCGAGTTACTACCTTGTTGGAGCCTCCCATGGATCTGAGCCAGACAGTGCAGGCCGGTGAGAAAGTGGAGGCTGCAAGGACTCACTGCAATTTGCCCTGGGAGTTGGTAGTAGGGCTGGCAGCAAGACTGTGGATTGAGAGGAGAAGCATCTTTGGGTTGTTTTCCTGGTGCTGTGGACAGCCCAGGCTGGGAGGAGCAAAAAGCTTCTTTCTCCTGCACCCACTCCCCCAACTCTGTGACTGGCTGCAGCCGTGGGTGGGCTGGGGTTGGGTGATGCAAATGTTAAAGTAGAGATGCTGATGCTGCCGGGAAGAAAGGGAATGGAGGCCACTGAGTGTCCTTGTCACACTGATGAGTGTCTGGCAGGACAGAAAGGATTCATCTGGGAGTGTCCCCAGCCTGTCCCTTCCCCTGCTTGCTAAAGAGGGCTCTGGCATGGCCCATTCAGTTCTTCCAGACTCCCCAGTCCCCCTTCCACCTCCAGGGAGGGCCCTGCTATTAAGATGAAACTGGCTCTTTGGCTCTCTGGGATGTAGAATAGGGGGAGTAACAGGAAAATCTAGGGCTGAGATGAAGCCAGGGCTAGGGGGGTTTTGGAGGAAGGCGGTACTAGAGGACTCTGCAAAGTGAGAGGAAAGTGGGTGGGAGAGGACGAGGCAGTGGGGAAGTTTCTCTGACTATGTGCCGCCTCCAGACGTTTGAGAGATGCAGTGGAAGACTTTGAAATAATTTTCATTAACTTTTTAGTGGCTGGACCATGTGTCTTCATATGACACTGACCGTGTGGACCCGGGTTTTAGTCAGATTACGTGTCATAAGAACAAAGACAAAAACAATACCTGACAGGTACTGAATGTTATTATTCACTACGTAGAAACAGAAGTGATGAAACACCGCACATTTCACTCAGCAACACTCTTCTGCCTTTTTCTCCTTTACATGCTGAGTTTTGACCTCCTCAGGCTGCTTTTTCCCCCCTCAGTGCTCACTAATAGAATTTCAATATTTGGTCTTAAAACCACGGATCCTTAATAACTGCTGGAGAAAGAAATCTCAGCAAGATAAGATGTTAGAAAACATCTCCACTCTCCCTGCAGCTACAGGAAAACACTTTCTGGTCTGCATCAAAAAATCCATCCTTATAAATCCAAGACTTCAGAATAGTTGCAATGATCAATGGTAAATACCTTTTACTCCTTAAAAAACTCCATAATTCTGTTTGATTGTCTTAATAATTGATTACTCTGGTAATAGTATTTAAACGGACATTCCTGTTTTCTGAAAGGTATACATACTTGTGAGTAGTCTTTGTAAAACCAGAGGGGGTGGGCACTGCCTTCTCTCGGCAGGAATGAGATGAAAAAAAAAATACCCAGGTCTCTGTTAGAGTTCTTTTTTTTTTTTTTTTTTTTTTTTTTTTTGAGACGGAGTCTCGCTCTGTCGCCCAGGCTGGAGTGCAGTGGCCGGATCTCAGCTCACTGCAAGCTCCGCCTCCCGGGTTCCCACCATTCTCCTGCCTCAGCCTCCCGAGTAGCTGGGACTACAGGCGCCCGCCACCTCGCCCGGCTAGTTTTTTGTATTTTTTTAGTAGAGACGGGGTTTCACCGTGTTAGCCAGGATGGTCTTGATCTCCTGACCTTGTGATCCGCCCGTCTCGGCCTCCCAAAGTGCTGGGATTACAGGCTTGAGCCACCGCGCCCGGCCTAGAGTTCTTATTTAAACAAGGAGTTTGAGAACCTTTGTCTCATTTGAATTAACATGAGCAAAGTGCTGAGTTCTTTACCTGGGTTATCTCGTTTAATCCTAACAATCTCACAAGGCAGGCTCTATGGTTATCTCTCTTTTACAGACAGGACAATGAGACGATAGGAGATCGGCAAAAGTGCTGAAGGACACGCAGCTGGCAGGTGGCGAAGCCGGGAGTTTGAGCCAGGCGGTCTGACACGGACTGTCTTACCTGCAGTGCTGTGCCACCTGCCTAGGGGGATCTTCATTTCTTCCTGTGGGTTGATGATCTGGGAAAAGGAGGATGGAGAAACTGGACCCTTCTTGAGGATCTAAGCATTGGGAAAGGAGGAGAGAAAGACTGCAGAGGAAGGGCAGCTCTGGAGAGCCTGGAAGGAAGGAACAGCCTAGAAAAGAGGATCAGAGTTGAGAGTATTCCTGGGTCAGGGTCCAGAAGCTGCTGGGGGAGCAGGGAGTGGAGAAGAGCCCAGGGAGGGGCTGCCAGAATGGCTGGGGTGGGTCTGGCAGGCGAAAGTCATGGGGACCTTAGGCTAATTCCATGGACATGGCCCAGCTTAGCTCAAGAGGCACCACTTACCAGGAAGCCTAGGTGACAAGTGGCCCCTGAACTTGGGTAGAATGGAGACCTAACTTGGAGGAGCAGCCAACCCACTGGATAAAAGAAGAAGAGGGTATATGCAGAAGAACCTGATAAATGCTTTAATGCTCTGGCAAGCCAACTGGGCAAGTGAGGCTCCATACCTGGAACATACCTATTTCTACATTGCCTGGATGGCACAATCACTCCTCCTAGTAATGAAAGTTGGTACATTTCAAAATAGCGGGGACCATAGGTTCTTCAGGTGTAAGACCCAGTGCCTGTTTGCCTAGTGTGCTTCCCCATCCTCCTTCTGATTCTTTGGAAACTATTCTTCACACACACACACGCGCACACACACACTCTTCCAGTTATCTTCTGCTTCATAACACGTTAACCAAAACTGAGTGGCTTAAAACAATCACTCTGTTATGCTCACAATTTCTGTGGCTCAGAAACTGGGAAAGGGCACAGCAGGGACAGCTTGTCTCTGCTTACATGATGACTGAGTCCTCATTCAGGAGGTCTCAGTCTTGGGGCAAGAATCTTCCTGAAACAACTTCATTCACATGCCAGGTGGTTAATGTTGGTTGTCAGCTCAGATCTCTACTGGGGCTGTCAGTCAGGATATCTGCACTCAGCCTCTCTGTGTGGCCTGGGCTTCCTCACAACATGGCGGCCTTGATCCTCTTAAATGGGAGCACAGATCTCCAGAGGTGAGTGTCTCAAAAGGTAAAAAGTGAAAGCTGCAAGTTTCTGAGGCTGGGCCCAGAAGTGAGGAGAATGTTGCTTTTACCATATTCTATTGGTTGAGGAAGACACAAAGATCCAGTCAGTTTCAAGAGAAAAAGGCATAAACTTACTATGAGATGGGAGGAGCATGTAAAGCAGATTCCTTTCGCACTGGTTACCAACTTGTCAGAGTCTGGAGAGACAGAACACCCACACACACCACAAGGTATATGAAGCAGATTTATTACTTACAGACAGAAGACTGGGATCCATTGTGAGCTGGTCCCCCAAGGCTCAAGAAAGCTGCCCGAGGCAGATGGGCCTCAACTACACGTGCGCTGCCTACACCACAGCTGAGTGACTCCAAAGGGCAGCTCACCCCAGGTTGTTATATACGTCGGGACAATGAGACTCACTGGGCTAAAGCTTGGAAGGGCATCTTGCTTCCTGGAGAGAGAGGAACCAAGCATGGGCTGTCCCAGGCACCTTCCTCCCTGACTCAAGATGTTACATTTCCCAGGGAGGGCTGGAACAAGACCCAGGCTGTTTCAGGCAGTTCTATAGAATAGCCTTATCTCAGGATATTGCATTCGCAATGGATTCTATAGTGATTCTACAAGGAAGGAGGACTGAGTCAGTCCACAGCCACCAGAAAACTGTTCTGCAATGCCAATGAAACAGGGAAGAAAAGCATGTGGGATGGGAAATATTGCGGGGTCCATCTTTGAAAAATACTTATACCTTTGGTGGTCTTGGCATGGTTGCCAATTATAGTGTTCCCTGTCCCCCTCCAGGAATGGTCACCTGGTCTACACCGGTTCATCAGGTTACCCCATCCCTCTGTCACAATGAAATGTTCGGGGTCAGATATGTGACCCAAGCAGAGCCATTTGAATTTTTCCTGGTGTTGGTCTATGGATTTAGAGGAGGACTTTTCTGGGAGGATACATGTCTGGGTCTGCTGGGGACCATCTCAGCTGCCAGCTAGGGTAAGCCCGCCTATAGAATGATTCCAAGCAGACACATGCAGAGCTGGGAGTTAGAGAGAGACAGGCAGGGGTTGACCACATAGCTTGAGCCTCCGGGTGGCATCATGTCCCTAACTCAGTCCTGCCCAGGGTTTTTATGTTTCTGGCATAACTGAGAGAATTCTTACCAACAGACCGGGGGACGGGGGACGATTAGACCAATTAGACCACAAAGGTAGTGAAAGAACCACGGTTTGGAGCCCCAAGACTCATTCTATGGAGGAAAAATTTCCTCCAGAGGGAAGATAGAATATCTTCAGGGAAGAAATAGTGGGAGATGCTTTGGGGAGTCCCCAACCCCATGAAGTATGTGACCCCCATCTCTTCCTCTCACCCCATGATGATCTTATTCACCAAAGAATCCAAGAATCATGGAGGTGATGTAGAAGTTGGGTGATTAAGGGTGTCTGCTTCCCATTCCTGTGATACTGAGCAAGTCACTTCAGTGTTGTCATATAAAATACAGAGGTTGGTGTTATCTGAGGATTGAATGAGGTGATGGATGTGAATCCCTGACAGCAGTGCCGGGGACACAGTGAACTCGTAAGGACTGGAAACTGTTCCACGAGCTCTTTGGGTGGTTAAGACTCCTTTGATGTTAGCACAAAGAGAGGTGTCAGCATCTCCAAAATAGCCTCAACTCTGCCCAGGCTTCTATCAGTGTTGCTGGTGGAACAATTGGAAATGATAAGAGGCTGTCTTATAGATTTATATGTATGAGCAAATGGTGATTTCCTTAACAAACAGGCACACACAGCAGGACACAGATTCCTCCAAGGTCCAGGAGCTGCAAAGGGAGCACCTACTAAATCAGGACTGGTGGATAAAGCCCAGAGTGTCCTCCCCACCTTCCTCATGTTAATGAGCTGACAGATTCCAATTACAAGTCCAGTGGAAGGACCTGAATGGTGAAGTTTGACAGTGGTCTTAAAACCAAAATAGCAATACATACGGAGAGTGTGCATGGTGCACAGGCATCTTCATAGCCCCACACACCTCTTGACAATGGTCAGAGTTAACAGGAGAGGAACAGGAGGGGGCTGGGAGGAAGGGAAGGGAATATCTGGGGAGTGAAATGAGGAGGCCCTGCAGAATGAGCTGTTGGTAGTCCCTTCTGGGAAAGGAAGGGTTTACCTGGTTGAGTTGTAATGGTATCTTTATTCTCGCTAGCTCAGGCAGTTTGTAAATTTGTGAAGAGTCCCATGTGATCTTGAGGTCTCATCCTGAAAAATGGGCACGACAATACAGGCTTTCCATACTTACGGGCAGTTTTAGGAGCACCAGTGGGGATACTCAGGTGTGGAAGCAAAAACAATGTGGAAAATGCAGGTCCTAGGGCCACCGACAGACTTCCAGACTGTTGGAGCTGAAGGATCATGGAATTCAAACCAACCCCCTGGTTTTACAATTGAGAAGAATAAGGCCCAGGAACAGGAAGGCAGTTGCCTGGTATCCTCAAATGAATTAGGGAGAAGGAGCCCTGATGCTAAGTCATGTGATCCTTATTTTCCATTCATTGTTCAGTTTGCTTCCTTCATGGCAGTCATATCTGGTGCAGATCCCCAAGGCGCCTGTGACTGGTGATGAAGTAGGAGGCAGGACTTGACTCAGTAGGCAGGACTCAACTCCAGAGGCAGGGCTTGGATTGAGGACTAGCTAAAACAAGGACAGGAAGTGAGCACCTCCCCATAAGACACACCTACCAGTGTGCCATGTCAGTGTGCTGTTGCCATGGTGATGCCCAGAAGTTACCAGCCGTTTCCATGGCAATGACTTGATGACCCGGAAGTTACCACACCTTTTCTAGAAATGTCTGCGCAATCTGCCCCTTAATTTGAATATAATAAAACGTTGTGTAAATATGACGGCAGAAGTGCCTCTGAGCTGCTACTGTGGGCACACTGCCTCTGGCGTATCCCTGCCCTGCAAGGAGCAGTGCCTCTGCTGCTGCTGGGCACTGCCGCTTCAATAGAAGTTGCTGTCCAATACCACCATCCTGACCTTTAATTCTTTCCTGGGCAAAGCCAAGAACCCTCCTGGGCTAAGCCCCAATTTGGGGGCTCACCCACCCTCCATCATTGAGTCTCATGGGCTTGCCCACCATGCATTGATGGTCTTTTTGGGTCCTCTGGGTGGTCTGGGAATTGATACCCTTGTTTTATTAATACTTTAATTGTCATGTATGTTGATGCTTTTGTTCACTGCATAACTGATCGTGTATGGTCTCCCTGTTGGCCTCCCATCAGCGTGAGCCCAGACTTCCCTGGCTGTGGTGAGGTTTGTTTCTTAGATGATAAGAGTGGATTAAGCACTCTGTCAGCCCTCCCTCCCCAACTGGTAGCCCATGAATTAAAAGGGTTTGAGAAGAACCAGCATAGAAGCGGCAACAGATTCTATTTCTAGATGAGCCAGGTGGTTCCAAAGCTATCATTCATTCATTCTTTCAACAATAAATCATCATATATGACCCTACTCACCTTCTCTCACTACATCTCATATCTCATTACATCTGGAGTCATGAGAGAACCAGAGGAAAGGAGCGTGGTTGACTTGGGAAAGTGCATCCTTAGTTTTGGAGATAAAATTGCTCCTGATGGGAGACAAGGAGAGGTTATCATCACCATAATCTCAGTGGAGCATTGCAACAGCCTAAACTGGTCTCCCAGCATCCCCTCCTGCCTCCCTAGTCTCTTCTCCACAGAGCAGTTGTATTAGTCAGGGTTCTCCAGAGAAGCGGAACCAATAGGAGATATATACACATATCTTTGATTTATGGAGAGAGAGATATATATATTATAAAAATATATAAAAAATATATAATATATAAAAATATATTATATAATATATTATACATATAATATATAAAAATATATAAAATATATATAATATAAATATATAAATATATATATATATAAATTTATTATAAGGAATTTATCCATGTGATTATGGAGGCTGACTGGTCCCAAGATTAACAGTTAGCAAGCTGGAGATCCAGGAGAGCTGATGCTGGAGATCCAGTTCAAGTCCAAAGACCTGAGAACCAGGAAAGCCAATGGTATAGTTCCAACCTGAGGGCTGGTAGACTCGACACCTAGGAGGAGCCATTTCAGTTCAAGTCCAAAGGCAAGAAAGAACTTATGTTCCAGCTGAAAGGCAATCAGGCAGGAGGAACAAATGTAGGGAGGGCAGCCTTTTCGTTCTATTCAGAACTTCGGTTGGATGGGATCCATCCACATTAAGGAGGGCTATGTGCTGTACCCAGTCTACTGATTCAAATGTTAATCTCATTCAGGAACATCCAGACTAATGTTTGACCAAATGCCTAGGCACCCCATGGCTCAGTCAAAGCTTTTTAAACTGCTGTGATGGTTATTTTCGTTTTAAACATAAATCAGATCATATCACTCCCATGCTTAAGATCCAAACACATTAAATGACCTACAAGGTCCCCTCCCACTTCTCCAACTTTATTTCCCTTCCATCTTCCCTTCATTCACTACATTCCATCCATACTGGCCTCCTTCCCATCTTTTTTTCTTGAGATGGGGTCTTGCTCTGTTGCCCAATCTGGAGTACAGTGGCACAATCACAGTTCACTGCAGCCACAACTTCCCAGGCTCAAGCAACCCTCCCACCTTAGCCTTCTGAGTGGCTGGCACTGCAGGTGTGCACCACCACACCCAGCTAATTTTATTTATTTATTTTTGTGGATATGGAGTCTCCCTATATTGCCCAGGGTGATCTCAATCTCCTGGGCTCAAACAGTTCTCCCACCTTGGCCTCCAAAAGTGCTGGGATTACAGGTTTGAGCCACCATGCCTGGCCCTTCCCATCTTCTGATGCCACATTTCTTTCCATCTCAGCACCACTGCATTTGCTGCACCTTTTGCAGAATGCATTCCTGCTAGATCTTCACAAATCTGGCTCCTTCTCATTGTTCAAGTCAACTCAAACATTGCCTCCTTGGAGAGGCCTTCCCTTACCATCCTAGCTAAAGTGATTCTCACTCCATCACCATAGAGCCCATCACTCTACTTATTTTCTTCATAGCACCTAGAACAAACTGAAATTATCCTAGTTATAGATATGTTTATTGTTCGTGGTCTTCCCCTCCCACTAGAATGTAAACTCCATGAGAGCAGAGGATTTATTTGGCTCATTCTTATAATTCCAGCTCCTACTGCACAGTAGGTTTTAAGTAAATAGTAGTTGAATGAATTAATTAATTGATGGTGGCACAGATTTTGAAGGAGAGATTTAAAAATAGCTTCTCTGCACCCTCTTATAGAGGAAAGACTTTTTGTGTCTATGTTTCAGAAAATGAGGTGGGTCCCAGGAATTCTGTTCTTTTACCCATGTGCTGGACTGACAACTCTAACTATGAGAAACCCCATTTACCTGGGCATTCCCTGAAGTGTGGGTCCCTTGGGAAGCACCTGGATTGGAAGAAGGAGGTGGCAATAGAAGGAAGGTAAAAGTTGGGTGTTTTCCAAACCAATCGTCTCATCACACATACATTTTTAATGCTGTCAAAATTGGTTATACAAAGCTGGAAGCAGTAGCGTTGTGTGTAAATAGCAAATCGTGGGAAGACTGCTCTTCTCAAATACCTTTTTTTTTTTGGCCAACCCGGTCTATTTCCATATCCATTTAATGTGTGAGTCTCTGTCCCTGGTGCTGAAACAATTGAATCAGCCGAGCGCCTGGGCTTCCGGAGGGGGACACCTCTGTCCGAGGTGCTGGAACTCCCTCCCCTTCACCCTCTCCTCGCTCTCATGGAGCTGGCCAGGAGTGCGTGGTCACTGCGCCCTGCCATTGCTGGGTCACGCTGCAATGATAGCTGCTGGAAATTACAAGGCTGGACTATAATTCCATCCTTATTTGGAATGTCTTGAAACTCATCCAGGTGCTGCTGCTACAGCCATCCTGTTCTGCTCTAGGGAGAGGGGCTATGGGATTCTAAGCCCTTTTGGCAGCTCCATGGGGTGTGTCCGGCCTCAGGTGTTAGAACCCCCAGTAATGCCATGAGAAAGGGCAGGCGGGCCACAGATCTCAGTTCACCATTTCCACTTAGTATGACACCTGCCAGTCCAGCCTTACATTGCCTAGTCTGCAGTGGTACCTCTGCAGGAGTCCACGTGTCTAATGGTGCAGATATGTTTCCATTTCCCTCAAGATGGAAAATAAGGAATAAGCTCTGTAAATCATGTGGCTCACAAGAAGTAAGTGACAGATAATAACTTAGATTTTGGAATGACAGAGTGACCATTTAAACATATTTGTTGGCTGGGCACTGTGGCTCACGCCTGTAATCCCAGCACTTTGGGAGGCTGAAGTGAGTGGATCACCTGTGGCCAGGAGTTCAAGACCAGCCTGGCCAACATGGTGAAACCCTGTCTCTAGTAAAAGTACAAAAGTAGCCGGGCCTTGTGGTGCGCACCTGTAGCCCCAGCTATTCGGAAGGCTGAGGCAGAAGAATCCCTTGAACCCAGGAGGTGGAGATTGCAGTGAGCTAAGATCGTGCCACTGCACTCCAGCCTGGGTGACAGAGTGAGACTTCCTCTCATAAAGAATTTTGTTAAAGATTTTGAGATATAACATATAAAGTACACAAATCTTAAGTGCACAGCTTAAAGAATTTTTGTGTGTATGCATGTGTGCGTGTAACCACTATCCAGATAAAAACACATAACATTTCTAGCATGCCTCCTGCCTTATGCCACCTAATGAAGCATTTTCCACCAAAGGTAACTACTTTTCTTATATCCGTCACCATAGATTAGTTTTTCCCTGTTATCAAACTTCATGTAAATGGGATTATTCCAGATGCACTCTTCTAAGTTTGACTCCTTTTATTCAACATTATGTCTTCAGGTTCATCCATGTTGTTGTGTATCAGCAGTTCATTCTTTTTCTCTGCTGTTTAATATTCTTTTGTGTGAATAAATCACATTTTACCTATCCATTCTACTATTGATGAATATTTGGGTTGTTCCCAGTTTGAGTCTATTACGAATGAAGCTTTGAACACTCTTGTGCATGTCTTTTGATGAATGAAGCACTTGTTTTTGTTGAATATATACCCAGGAGTGAAATTGCTGGGTCGTGGCACATACCTGTGTTTTCAAAGCAGTTGTATCAATTTACAGCCATTGCTTGAAAAAACATTTCTCCTCTCTGATTTTAACTCTTCTGTCTTATTTTGATCAACGAAGATGTTCTAGGGGCAGGCTCTACTTAAATAGTTGTGGCTTTAGAGTTTTCCAGGGCACTCTATTGATCAGTATTGATTAGATGACTATTCCCTACTAATCCCTGCCTGGAAACTATTCTCCTCTCACATCTTTCTTCTCTTTGGCTATCACCATGACTGACTCCTGTAATGGAATCTGAATGAGGTGGTGCAGAGTTTAGAATAAATCACCTGCTTTTCTTCTTCCACACCTCAGGCTAGAATGTGCCTGACAGAAGACTCCAGCCAAGGAGAGCCAGGAGTGTGGTCTTCATCCCCAGTTCCCTAGATGAGTCCTAGAGCTACAGATAGACAAAGGCCAATTAAAAGTCTGCAAGGAGGCTGAGTGCAATGACTCATACCTGTAATCCCAGCACTTTGGGAGGCTGGAGGATTGCTTGAGCCCAGGAGTTTAAGACCAGCCCGGGCAACATAGGGAGACCCCATCTCTACAATAAATTTTAAAAATTAGTTGGATATGGTGGCACATGCCTGTGGTCCCAGGTACTCAGGAAGCTGAGGTGGGAGGATCACTTGTGCTGAGGAGGTCAAGACTGCAGTGAGCCAAGATCATGCCACTGCACTCCAGCCTAGGCAACAGAATGAGACCCTGTCTAAAAAAAAAAAAAAAAAAAATCAATCTGCAAGGAGCTCTTTGCTCCAAGAAGAGGAGTGGGCAATTAGCAGGGAAAAGAGCAAGCTCCTCCTGTGTTCTCCCTCCTCACCTTTTCCTTAGATTCTATGAGATTTGGGGCAACATATCTACTCCCAGTGTATGCATAGTGTTTAGATAACTTTAGGCTCAAACTGTCAAACTGGGACTGTTTTATAGACAGCTCAGCAACCTCAGGGGCATGCATGGAGGACTTTATCGACGGTCCTAGACATTAATCCGTTCATTACAGCACCCAGTGCTGAGTTTGCCTCATCCTGCTGCTGTCCTCTCTGATGCTGGGGTCAGAAGATTTCTAATCACACACTGACTCCTCTGTAAAATCAATCTGTGTGTGTCTCTGCCTCTCTCTGACTGTATCTTTGCCTGTTTCTGCCTTTCTGTCTCTGTCTTTGTCTGTCTCTCTCTCTCTCTACCTCTGCCTTTATTTCTGTCTCTATTTCTCTGTCTCTGTCTCTCTCTCTGCATGTCTCTGTCTGTCTCTTTGTCTCTGTCTCTCACTGTCCTTTCTTTTTTAGATGGGATCTCGCTCTGTCACCCAGGCTGGAGTGCAGTGATGCAGTCATAGCTCACTGTAGCCTTGAATTCCTGGGCTCAAATGATCCTTCTGCTTCAGCCTCCCAAAGTGCTTGGATTACAGGTATGAGCCACCCTGCCCAGCCACTCTCTGTCCTTTTGAACACTAGGTCTCTGTCATCCTCCTTGCTTCTTATCTCTGGACCTCTCTTCATCCCTGTCTTCTTCTCCTCCCACTTCCTCTTTTCTGCTCTACTCTTTGGAGAAAAGAGCTCTCAATTCAGAACAACCAAAGTAGCTGGTGCAGAATAAAATGAGCCTCCTGTGTCCTCCTCAGATGGAGCCAAAGGTTCTCGGAGCCCTTGTAGAGGCAGCAGTAAAGATGAGTAATGTTTTATGCTTTGAGAGATGGGAGCAATCAGGGCTATGCCAACAGGAACATAGATCTTTCACCCTGCCTTTCTGAGTTGGGGTCAAGAGAGCTTTTGGCTGGGCTGAGGGTTAAAGGACTCCGAACTTAGGATGAGGAGGGAGAGTAAACATTTGTGATGTACTTTGGCTTGGATTTCCTTATCCTGGAGACGTAGAGGCCAGGCAGGCATGGTGAGCAAAGAGAAGGTACAGAGAGTTCATTCTGGGGCCCTAGGAATATTAGAGGTTCACATAGATCTTTGATGTGCTTTTAGGGCAGTTCTGAGTACAATCTGCAGGACCGGGAGTCAGAACTCTGTCTGTTTCAAGGTTATTTAGTTCCCCTGTTAGGCATGACAGCTACCTGCAGGTCATACAGGAAATGAGCTCAAAATGCAACACAACTGCAGGCGCCTCCCCTGACCCACCGGCCCCTCTGGCCTGCTGATGGTCACTGTCAGCACTTTCCCTCTCTATGCAGATCAATAGGGCCCTTGGCTGTGACCTCAGGTTCAATTATGGCTTCAATTACAGAATAAACAGGCTGCTACTGCACACCCACCTCTTATTAAAAACGCTGCACTGGGGGCTGGCAGAGACTGGACCTGGGGGGAATCATTAGCCCGCTAATTTGAAATCAATTTAAAGTGCATTTGCTTAATGGTATGAGCATTGTGAATTATCTACAAATTGTTAATTTAGTTGAACGTGACACTAGATTTTCATTTTACAAATTGCGTTTTGGGGTTGGCAAGTGTGGGCATGTGTGTCCTTCATCTCCCCTCAACCCCTGCCATCTCCCTTTTTGTAAAAAAAGGTTTGGTCACCTGTCTTGTGGTCTGAGCTTGCGATCTTTAGCTACTCAAAAGTCTTTGGTGTTTGAAGCAATTAGGGCAGGAAGGATGCTGCAAAGAGCTTGCACACCTGTGACCCACCCATGCATCAGTGACAGCTCAGGGAGGAGGGTGGAGCAGAGGAGGAAGCCTGGAGGAGATGACCTGTCTCCGAGCTGGCTCTGCTTGGCGCAGAGTGGGAGGTGGCTGTGCTGTCTTCTGTGTGGGTCACTTCCTCTGTCTGGACCAGGAGACAGGAACATGTGCTCCAGAGGCAGCTTCCCGGGGTGAGTGAGCTGGGAGTGGCTAACAGGCCTGTATGTTCTTTGCAACCACTGCCGTGGGAACAAGGTTGTTGACTTCAGCTGCAGCTTTTATGTGGTGGACTGGGCACCTTCAGATACGAGGTGGCACTGGGTGGGCCCTTGTGGTGGGCAGGGACTCTCAATACCAAACTGGCTGGAATTTGTAAGACTCTTCCTGAGCTTCTGTTCCATGCCAGGCATTGTGATAAAACTGGAGGTCAAACATGAGCAAGGGCCTTGCCCTCAAAAAATAGCTATGTTGCCAAATCATCATTTACTTTTATGGAGCCTTTGCTCTGTGCCAAGTGCTTCCCAACCTTGCCGTATTGAGTCCTCACTGGAACACTGAGTTAGGCTCATCTTTGGTCCCTTCTGATGGATGAAGTAACGGTGAGTGGTTGTTTGCACAGATTCCCCTCCCTGTGTCCCCATGCCTTTGCAACATCATTTCAAATTTCCTCCCATTAAGAGGTAGAGCCTATTCCTTCACCATTTGAACCTGGGCTGACCTGGGACTCACCTTGACAGCCAAAGGTGGCAGAAATGATGTTGTGCCAGCTCTGACTCCAGGCCTGGGGAGGGTGCTAGTTCCCAAAGGCTGCTGTAACTATGTAGCATAACCAACAGAAACATTTCGTCTCACAGTCCCGGATGCTAGACTCTGAATTCAAGGTGTAGATAGGTTCCATGTCCCTCTGAAACCTGGCGTGGCGGGATTCCCTCCTTGCTTCTCCGTAGCCTCTGATGCTCTGCTGGCCCTCCCTGGCTTGTGGGTGCACCGACCTATTCTCCATCCTCACATGGCATTTTGTCCCAGTGTCTTCACCTCGTCTTCCCTCAGCAGTGTCTGTGCCCAAATTTCCTCTTTTTATCAGGATACCAGCTGTGTTAGTTTGCTGGGGCTGGCATAACCCAGAAAGGTTTTCTCCCACAGTTCTGGAGGCTGAAGTCCGAGATCAAGGTGTGGGCAGCGTTGGGTTCTCCTGGGCCTCTCTCCTGAGCTTGCACACAGCCGCCCTCTTGCCACCTCTGCACGTGGCTGTCAGTCCGTGCTTACAGGCCACTAGTGTCTCTCTGGGTGTCCTAATCTTCTCTTCTTAAAAGGACAGCAGTTAGATTGGATTGCGGCCCAACTGAATGACCTCGTTTTAACTTCGTCACCTCTTTAAGGACCTTATTCTAAATACAGTCCTATTCTGATGTTCTGGGGATTAGGGCATCAAGATATGAATTTTGCACTGGAGTGACACAATTCAGTGGATAATCGCAGTCATGCTGGGATGAAGGCCCACCCTAATGAGCTCATCTTAACTTGGTTCAATCAGTAAAGACCCTGTTTCCAAATAAGGTCACATCCTGAGATACTGGGGGTTAGAACTTTGACATGCTGTTTTTTGTTTTTTGTTTGTTTTTTTTTTTTTTTAGATGTAGTCTATCTCTGTCACCCAGGCTGGAGTGCAATGACGTGATCTTGGCTCACTGCAACCTCTGCCTCCTGGGTTCAAGCGATTCTCCTGCCTCAGCCTCCCGAGTAGCTGGGGTTACAGGTGCCTGCCACCATGCCTGGCTAATTTTTTTTTTTTTTTTTTTGGTATTTTTAGTAGAGATGGGGTTTCACCATGTTGGTCAGACTGGTCTTGAACTCCTGACCTCAAGCAATCCACCCGCCTCGGTCTCCCAAACTGCTGGGATTACAGGTATGAGCCATCATGACCAGCCCAACATGCTTTTTTGGGGAAATAAAATTCAGCCCATAACAGAAGGTCATGGGCCTTTCCACTCACTCTCCAGGAACCCTGGCGTTGCCCTGTGAACAAGCCCAAGCTAATTTGCTGGGTGGTGAGTGGCATATGACCCTGTGACCCCTGCTTCCTGCCTGACAGTCAGCTAAGCCCCCAAAGCAGAACCACCCAGTGAACCTACAGCTGACTGCGGACACACCAGGGAGCCCTGCCAGGGCCAGAACCTCCCAGATGAGCCCAGCTACTTTTGTGACAGAATCATGAGCTAAATACATGGTTGTCTTAAGCCACTTGATGTTGAAGTGGTTTGTTAGGCAACAAGAGATAATTGATACCCGGAGGCTCAGAGAGATTAGGAGTCTTGTACAGGTCACACAACTATGGGTGGAACGTAGGGAGCCTGATGGTCTCATCGCCACACCAAAGGGACAGGATATGTCCCAAGATATCAGGTTCTGCCAAAATGTCCCTGGGACAAGGGCTGCCCTGGGTGGGACCTCTGGAATTCAGTGATCCAGGGGACAAGATGGGAAGAGCCTTGCCTCAGCTTCATCATTTGCTGTGAGCCCCCGGGAGAAGTCACTCCACCTTGCTAAGCCTCGGCTTTCTCATCTGTAGAATGGGGTGGTAACATGCCTGCCTCGCAAAGTCATGAGGAGCTGCTGAGGTTCTGAACGAGACAGCCTCTTGTGAGGTGCATAGTCTCTCTTCTTATTGTAGTAGTGTCACAAATCCCCTGTCTTTCACTGAGGCCCTTTGAGCCATTGCTCCCTGTGAGGCATTCATACATAGTACAAACTGTCCTTGGAGTCAGCTGGCCTGGGTTCCAATCCCACCGCTCGGTGAAGGTGGGTGAGTCACTTTCCTCTCTGAGACATTGGGGTGCACCTTCTTCACGGAGTGGGTGGTGGGGAGGAAGTGAGCTTAGGTGGAGGGGAGCCTGTGGAAGGGACTCAGTTACGGCTCAGCTTTCCTCCCTTCCTGGTGCCCTGGCTTCTGCCTGTCCTCACCAACAAGGCAAGGCAGATCAGCCCTGAAGGCGCTCCGGCAGGCAGAGTGGAGTGACTGGGGACAGCCCCGTAGGAAGTTCTTCTCTTCTCCCCATGCAAACCAGGTAAGTACAAGCAGCATCCCATCACGTAGACCTGGGCATTCATCTTCTGGACAATCCGCATCTTCACCTGGAGTTCCTTGGAGAAGAGGCAGGAGGATGATGGGAAGCAGGGACGGGCAGGCAGAGGCGGCTGGAGAGTGAAAGGTGCGGTGCTGGCTCCTCCCACTGCAGCCAGGACAGGCCAGGACACTGCTCTGCACCAGTTCTGATGAGATTGTTCCCATTTTACAGAAAGGCAGATTGAGGCTTGAAGGGATAGAAAATGTATCCAGTCAAGAGATATTTATCAATAGACTATATGCCAGGAACTGAGGATACCCAGTCTTTGTCTTCATGGAGCCTTCATGCCTTCTCCCTGGAGTGTGGGGACAGAGCCAAGTACCAGGTCATTAACAACACAGGGCAGAGGAAGTACAGCGCTGTGTGTTCATATACCAGGATGACGAACCCAGACTTGGGCACCAATGAAGGCTTCCTGGAGGAAGCTGCATCCTGAAGGAGAAGGGGAGGCTATGAAGGTGTAGCAGGTGCAGGAGGAGTGTTTAGGCAGCGAGGGAGCCACAGCTCGACACACCTAAGGAACTGAAAAGTTGGTTCCGCTGAGACCTGAGGTGCAATGTGGAGGCAGTGGCATGAGATAAAAACGCAGAAGTCACTGAGACCCTAAAGGACCTGGAAGGCTGGGTGAAGTAAATTCAACTTCATTCTGGAGGCAACAAGCAATGCTTCAGGCAACTATTGCTGCAGTAAAGGTGTGAAACAAACCTCTCGCACTCCATGGCTTTGCATGGCAGTTACTTGGTGTCAGCTGGGAGTCAGTTGACCTGTACCAGGGCCAGCGCCACCTGGCTCCAGGCCACACGTGGGCTCAAGTCAGTTCCACGTGTCTCTCAACCTGCTGCCAGTGGGCTCGCTGGGGCTTGCTCTTCCCAGGGAGGCAGAGAAGCACAGGGAGGTCCCCTCAGACAGGAACTACAAGCCTGCACTGGCCTCACTCTTGACAACATCCCCAGGGACAACAAAAGTCACGTGGCTGGGCCCGACGTCAATAGGACAAGAAAACATACACCACCAGCAGTTGGAGAGGGACCAGCCGGGGACAGAATAGTTCCTATTTATCGCAGGGCTTTGCAATTCCAAGTGCATAAATGCTGTCCTGAGTTGGGAGAAATCTGTTTCATAACAACGATGATGTCGGGATGATGGTTTTAGAGGTACTGCTGTGGTCAAGCCCTTGGCAAACATCATCTTATTAAAACACGATCGTGCACGATGGGTATTATTCTATTGAATGGATGGGCAGACAGGTTAACATGGGGAATGTGACTTGCCCACATCCACACAGTTCACGGAGGCAGGGTGAGGAAGCATTCCGTGACCGCACCGCAGGATGGCTGCATCCGAACTCCGGCCTCTTTCTGTTACCCTGTGCGGCCCCCTCCCAAGCACCCCCTCTGCTCAACTACAAGGGTGGGCAAGGGAGCAGCATCAGGCAATGTCATTGCTCCAAAGCCTGTGACTGGGACTCTGGCTCTGGAGCAGGCCAGAGCAGTCCTGTCGCATCCTTACTCAGGGAAGGCAGCGAGGGTGACTGGCGCTGGTGCCATCATCTCCTGGCGATGCCTCCAGGGCAGAGCAAGTCAGTTGACATTTGCTGATGCCTTCTGAGCAGGGGTGAGCTCCTTCTTTCCTTCCTCCCTGCTCTCTCTGCCTCCCCTCCACCCTCAGCCCTGCAGCCAGCGAGAGCTTTCTAAGGAGCAAATGACAGCCACGTCTCTCCCCTGCTTACAAAATATCATCTAGATAATACATTTCTGTAGTAAAAAAATCCAAAGGTGTGAAAAGATTTATAAAACTTTCCTCCCATCGCTTTCTGCCATCTGCCTAATGCCACTCTCTCCACACACACAGGCAAACACTGTTTCTGTTTTTCTTGTTTTCTTCAGAATTTCTTTATGCATATGCAAGCAAAAAATGAGTACATGTTCTCTCACCTAGCCATTTTTTTAACACATATTTTTTATACACATACTAGCATATTTCACACACTGTTCTGCAAGCTCCCCCCCGCTCCATTTAATATATCTTGGCATTTTTTTTATGTCGTTACACAGAATGCTTCCTCGTTCTTAATATGGCTACAGAATGTTCCACTGTCCCTGTGCCGATGGATATGTGGGGCTCACAGCCCTTTGCTGCACCGGACAAGCCTCTAGTGAATAACTTCTACACTTGGCCAGCACAGGAGGTTTAGCTGCAGGATAGATTTTCAAAAGCAGGATTGCTCAATCAAAAGAACTGTGAGATTGTAATTTTGATAGTGACTGCCACATTACACAGTGGAATCTGTTAAATGCCCATCAGCAGTGCGTGGCAGCCCGTGTCCCCTTAGCCCGGCTAGCAGTGTGCTATCAACCTTGTAGATCTTAACCAAGTGGATAAATATAAAACGGTCTTCTGTTATTAAAAACCTTTCATTGTAATTCCCATTCCCTCCAGGATAAAGTTCGGCTTCCTTGGGTGGACATGGGAGTGGGCACAGCCTTGCCCTTCCTCAAGGACCCTTGTCAGCTGGTGGGGTGTGGACCTGGGCACAGCTCATGTTTCTGGACTTCAGTTGCTTAGCAGTGAAATGGGGCAAAAGCATTCCCTCTGACCAGTGCTCGAAAGATTCCCGAGAATGTACAGATTCTCGCCCAGGCAAGGCAGGCACTCCATACACACGAACACACGTTGATACCTCCTGGTCTCCAAAGGGAAGGAGAGAGAAGCGAGGGCTCAGAGAACCTTGGCAGGGGGTGGGGGTCCCTCTCCCCTCGCTCTCCTCATGCCTTCAGCCCCTCATCTGTGTCACGCACTGCCACCTTGGCACGCTAAATGTCTGCACATCCTCACAGACCTCAGCCTATCTGCTGTGCCCGAGCTAACAAAGAGCATCTCATTAATGCTCAGCAAAGCTCATTAAGACCGTGAGTTGTGCATCAGTGGCAAAGGAAGGTCAAGGTTCTTTTCGTGGGAGTTAGTGCCTCTGAGACCCTGTGGTGCCAGTATTCACAAATAAGATGAAGGGGGATTTATTTGGAGGTAAGCAAGCAACCGGTTGTGTGGCCAGAGTTCCCGGAAACTCCCAAACACTCAGAGCCTTCCCCCAGCCTGGCCATGGTCCCGCTCCTGGAGGAAGAACTACCACCTGCCGAGAGCTGGACAGATCAGGCACTGCACAGGGCCAGACAAGGGCCAGACACGTTAGCTTTGATGAGGAGATGCAGACCTGAAGTTGAGAATGCCATCCCCGGGGTGACCCTGGCCAGAGGCCGGTGGGGAGGGAAGCTGCCTGGTAGCATGGTGGGTGTGCGCTCTTTCCCCTCTCTGGGCCTCTGAGTGCTCATCTGTGAAATGGGAACTGCACTCGCAGGAGCATGAGGGTTACATCAGAGGTGTACGTGTGCCACGGAGCCCTCGCCACCCTGGGGGAGATGACAGTGACATAGGGCCAGACTTCTCCACCCTGGACCTGCCTGCCCAAAACCCCCACAACACCCTGAAAAGACAGAGGCCAGGGGAAGGAAGAGGAGCTGTACCACAAAAGGAGACGGGTGGGGGGGCGGGGAGGGTTTCTTTACAAATGGGCATTATTATTTATTTATTTATTTACTGCGACAGTCTCGTTCTGTCTCCCAGGCCCAATCTCGGCTCACTGCAATCTCCACCTCCCAGGTTCAAGTGATTCTTGTGCCTCAGCCTCCCAAGTAGCTGGGATGACAGATGTGTACCACCATGCCCGGCTAATTTTTGTATTTTTAGTAGAGACGGGGATTCACCACGTTGGCCAGGTTGGTTTTGGACTCTTGGCCTCATGTGATCTCCCCGCCTCGGCCTCCCAGAGTGCTGGGATTATAGGCTCAACCACTGCACCTGGCCAAATGGGCATTATTTGAACTGCATGCAAATGATATGCAAATGATTCTATCTCCATATTAAAACTAAGCTTTTGGGAAGGTCTCGGGACAAGTACTTGGAGATGTAGATCCTTTTTCTAAGCACCTTCTGGGGCATCCTGTCAATTTGCCAGCCCCCTCCCCTCCCCTCCACTCCTGGGCCTCCTCCCACCAGCCTGCCCCATTTCCCCTGCATGGGTGGTCATTTGGACGAGGACTGACCTTGAGATGTGGCCTCCTGCACACCTGGGGACTACCGCAAGTGGGTCCCAGGTCAGAGCCCGGCCTGTGCCCTGACCAGACCCTTCAGGGCTGTGTGCTTCAGGCCATGGTCCTTCCCCTCAGCCACTGTGCTCTTGGCTAGGCCTCCAAGGGTCCGGATTTTCCAGATGTTGGACGGGAAGATGCTCAGGTATGAAGCATTGTACAAACACAAGGGTTCTCATTCCGGATTTTCTAAGCACAGGCCTCTTGATCTGACCACCAACCTCAGACAACCCTGTAAGCACCATCAGCCTTTGTTAGACTGTATTGAGAGGCTGTGAATCTGGTTGAAGGGTTGGTTCTTCTGGTTGAAGAAACACCCTGGGGACAGGCGGGTGGGGCTCGGCGCCTGGCTCCACCATTCAGTAGCTGTGTGATCCAGGCAAGTCAATCTCAGATCCTTGGCTGCCCCGTGTGCAAAATGGGTGCGACAGCACCTACTCCTTATGGTTAACAAGTGAGCTCACACATGGGAACCCTGCTGTGTCCCTGGAAAGATGTTGAAGTCCTAACTCCCGGTACCTGTGAATGCAAGATTTGGAAATAGGCTCTTTGCAGATGATCAAGTTAAGATGAAGTCATGAAGGGGGCGGGGGTGGCTAATCCAGTATGCTTGGTGCTTCTCTTAGAAAGAAGGTGACGTAAACAGAGAAACAGACTAAGAAAGTCACGTGAGGGCAGAGGCAGAGGCTGGAGTGACGCCTCTTGGAGACAAGGAACAGGAAGGCTAGTTTGCTACCAACCAGCAGAAGCCTTCTAGGAGAGCAGGAGACAGACTCTCCCTGAAAGCCTGCAGGAGGAACCGACGCTGCCAATACTTTGCTTTTGGACATCCAGCCTCCAGAACTGTGAGAATAAACTGCTGTTGTGGAAGTCACACAGTGCGTGGAGCTTTTTCATGGCAGCCCCGGACACAGACACAAACCCTGAGGAAAGCCTCTGGCAGTCAGTGCCGCCCGCTAGGCTCACTCATTGCTTGTCTGATGTCTTTCTTCACTATGCATTGTGGGCCAAGGTCTGACAGTCCCTCAACAAACACTTGCTAAGTGGAGTACGGTGTACGTCTATCTTGCATCCCCAGGCCCCCAGTTAATATTTACAGAAGGCCAGGAGGGCTGGCCTGGAAACCCCCTTTGATGTCTTTCCCACCCTCAGGGATTCATTCCAGCTCAGTCTGAGTCCACACTCATAAAGCCCAGTGGCAATGTCAGTCTCCAGGGAAAGAGCTCAGTGACCAGCACAATACTCGGCACACGAAAGGCATCCTCAAGACGCCTGCTCTGCGGAGCCAGTTGGATCCCTTAAAGAAAGAAGCATCTCTTGAACCTCACCTCCCCCAGAGCGCCCTGTGACCTGTTCCAGGATGGTCAGGCACCCTCAGCCCACCCACCTCTCCCTCTGGCGCCAGCCCCAGCCTTTGTGCCAGGTTCAGGCTAGGCAGTGTGCAAGGTCGCTTCAACTTTAGAAATGTGGAGACAGCAGTGCTTAAAATGCTCGTGTTAACAGCGGTGGTCTGCAATCCTATGTCACTTTAATAGGAACCCTCTGCCATGAGCAAGGCGGCAGGCATGGCAGCTCCTCCCCACAGGGGCGACCCCCCAAAACATCCACTCAGAGTCAGGTGGGAAACACGGGGGCTTAGATCCATGAGGAAAGCTGCGCAGAGCCCCACAGAAACCAGAGAGGGCCTTTGAGGGGCCCCTTGAGGCTGGGGTCAGGGGTAGGACATGCAGAAGCCCAAGCCGGGTCCCTTTGTCTTCTCTGGCCAGGATCAAAAGGCCCAGGGAGGGCCACAGGGCCATTCAGCACTGGCTGCTGTAAAGCTGAAGGGGAGGGTTGTGGGGGAGGGGTGTAGGCGGTGTGAGGCCCCCACCCTGGATCCACTGTGCTCTTCCTGCGTGATCCCCAAGGGCAGCATGGAGCTCAGAGGCAGCTCTGGTTCTGCTACTGATCCAGCGGCAGGGCAGCCACTGTGTCCTGGCGCCTCAGTTCTCACATCGGTAGAATGGGGGTCACCCTGTAACATCCACACTGGAAGGTGGTGAGCACTGAGGCAGTGTGAGCGGGAGACTCCCTACAAAAATAACCTGACCCCCATGGTGACCGGGCATGGGAGGAGGGCTGGTCTCTTCTGCCACTGGGCAAAACGCCGAGTGTGGCTGCCAGCAGACGGCCTATGGGGTGGCGGCCTCTCCAACTCCCAGCTCCGCAAAGGCAGTGCGGTCCACACCATTTGTGTGGGTGTCAGCCTCCACGCTGGCCCGGAGGGCGCCCTGGGCCCAGGCCTGGGGACACAGCTAGCTGGAGCCGAGCTGGGAAGCAGTTCCTGTCCCCCACCCACGGGACCAAAGGTGCAAGTGTCCAGAGCCCAGCCTGGGCTATAGGGAGGCCCCTGCAGGCAGGGGAATCTTGTAGCCGCTCCGCAGGAGCACAAGGCAGGCACCCAACCCCAGGGCCCCCGCCAGCAGCACGGCCCCCAGGGCCTTGAGGAAGGAAGTCCGGGTCCGGGTGAAGGAGCCGGGCGCCATGATGCCCAGCAGGGCGGTGCTGACGGTCAGTGTGTAGAGGATGGACACGCCTGTGTTGAGTGCCACGATCTTGCCGAACTTGGCAAACGGGGCGATGATGCAGAAGAAGAGGGGCACTGTGGCGATGACCGTGGTGAGGGCACTGGAGACGATGGCCACGCCCACGTGCCGCACGGCCTCCAGCGTACGCCACTGGCGCTGCGTTCGGGCGTCCTGGGGGCGAGAGGAGAGCGGGAAGCCCAGCCCGCCCGCCCGCGGGACCCCTCTGGCCAGCACCTGGGGAATCGCGCACCCCCGCCCCAGGCCAGGTTCCTGCTCTGTCACTGGGATGAGAGCTGCAAGCGGCCTCACAGGGTTGGGAGGGTACACACCAGTGGGTGCTGCTATGTCAATAGGATGCGAGGGTCTGCACAGCGGGTCCTCATAAATGGGAGCCCTGCTTGGAACTCATTTTGTTCCTCTGACCACAGGCAGTTGAATGTGTAACTGATTTGATTTTTACATATTTGTGAATGTTTTCACACCAACGCCAATTCCAAACTAAAGAAAAAACTGTTACTAGGCCCAGAGCTGGTTTTGGCACTGAGTATGTGAACATGTCCTTACCAAGCCACTGGGGGCTGGAGCAGACTTGTGGCCTCTGGGTCATGGCTGGAAGGAGAATGAGCCATAGCTTGGGGCAACATGAAGCAGGAGGGCCCCCTTGGGATCCTGCATCTGGTCCAACCCTCTCATTGCTCACTTGGGGAGACTGAGGCTGGGGGGTGTGGACCTTAGAACTAGAGTCCCTGGGGCTTGGGGATCAGCTTTGGGAAACCTTAGTTTCTAGAACACAGCCTGCATGGGGGTGCCTGGTGCTGGGATGTCCAGCTGCCCTTGAGGGTCCCTCAGCTGCACCCAGGTGGGAGAAGACCCGATGTGGTGGGAGGTGGGTAAGGTGGGCAGGGTGCTCACCTCGGCCTGGTGCGGGGGCAGGTTCTCTCCAGCCAGCAGGTAGCCCTCCACCAGGTGGACGCAGTAGTCCACGGAGGAGCCAACGAGGATGGACAGGGAGATGGCTTCCACGGCACCCATCTCCCAGCCACTCCAGTACATGATGGTCACCACCAGGCATACGATGCCTGCAAGGGGACAGCAGGGGAGGCAGCTCAGACCTCCCACCCTGGAGGCCTTAGGGGAACAGGGAGGTCTGGAGTCTAGCCCCCACCCTCAGGTGACAGGAGAGACAAGGCACACTGAGGGGACCCCCGAGGGAGGGGACAGGTGCAGCAACACATCACTGAGCTGAGGGCTACTACCTGGGTACCCTGGCTCTGCTCACGAGCACAGACATGCGGGAGAGACAGTCCTATGAGCCACTGTCCCAGATAGCACCTGGCAGAAGGTCTTGTGACCTGGGGTGGGGGTGGGGGAAGCCTCCACTGAGGAGATGTGATAGTGAAGGCTTCAGAGACACTTGCTACCTGGAGGCCAACGAGGGAGACTCTGTCTGCTCCCATCCCTACCGGCCGGATGCCTGTCAGCCCCTCGCCCACGTACCCAAGATGCTGAGGAGCACGGGCAGCAGGAGCAGGATGTGGGTGGTGAACACGGCCACCGCGGCCACGCAGATGAGCAGGGATAGCACCAGGCCGCACAGGGCGCTCTGCACCCCTGCAAGGGAGGACAGGGCCTCAGTGCGCTGCTCTGTGGGCGCTCACAGCAAGCTGTGCTGCTGGGGTGAGCCCTTGACCTTTCTGAGACTCCAATTCCCTGTCTGTAAAATGCGATCATAACAGGACCTTACCCCACCTGCCTTGTTTGGAGTTGAAGAGAACACAGATCAGGCCCTCAGCCCAGAGCCCAGGCACCTAGGAGAGGCTGGTAACTGGCAGCTGCCATCATGGTCATGACTGTTACTTTTTAGGTGGCCAAAGTCCAGATTAGAGAATGTAGCCAGATGCCCCCGAAGGAGAGGACCCAAACTCCAGCCTCTGATCAGTGTCCTGGCCACTGAGGCACCCGGTTTCCCCAGGGCTCTTGGCCAGGACAGAGAGTGTGGCTCAGACTGGCCGCTCTGTGCCCTCCCCTCCCAGGTCCCTCTGCCTCCTGCCCACCCAGGGTGGAGGGGACGAGGCTGCTGCTTGCCTACGATTTCCATGAAGATCTGCTTCCAGTGCTCGCAGGTCTGGAAGCCCCGGCGCAGGGCTGAGCCCTCGGGGAAGGCCTGCAGCTGCTGCTGGAGGAAGCTCTCCCAGCGCAGGTAGTCTGAGTAGGTCTGGAAGGAGGATTTGCCCTTGTACGTGGTCTGTGGGGAGAGACGTGAGCCAGTGAGACAGGCAGGGGCTGTGGCCCACCCGCCCTTCCCAGGCATGGCTGGTCTGTTCTGTGGCCACCAATGGAGTGTTGCGTCTGTCGGGGAGGGTATGAACAATTCAATCCAAAATGAGTCCCCACCAGCTTCTGGAGGTATTATGTGATTGTGACAGCAGCACTGGTCCACATGCAACCACAGTCCCTGCCCACCAGAATCCCCTTCAGCTCCCAGGGTCCCCCACACTCTTGTGTCCATGCAAAGCGTGTGCTATTCCCTCTGCCTGCTCAGCCAGTTCCTGCTCATCCTTCAGGACTTTCTGGGGTTCCGTCTCCTCCAGGAAGCCTTCCTTGATGCCCCAAGGTGGGCCTCCGTTGGGGTCTCCAAACCCTCAGTGCTTCCCCTACTCTTGTCACTGCCTGGCAACCTGCCTGGCCCTGGCAGGTGGGACTGTGAATTGCAAGGTCAGGAGCAGCCTGGCTGGCCCACAGTGCCCAGCCCCGAGGGGTGCTCATGGATGATGAATGAGAGAAACAGGCACTCGCCCTGCTCTAAAAGGTTCTTAAGGTATCTGCTCATCAATTCTGCTCCTGCCAAGTACAAGCCAGTTCCCAGGAGGCCTGCGTGTGCGTGCGCAGGTGCACGCGTGTCTGAGTGCTGGTGGGGTCAGCTTGGAAGTGGGCGCCCTGCTGCGTGGTGAGCCTGAGTGGGGACTTCTCTCCTGCCTGGAACTGCCTGGGGCTTCAGCCTGCAGAGGGAGGTGAGTTCTGACACATGCTGCAACATGGTGAACCTCGCACTGAGTAAAATGAACCAGTCACTGGCTGGGCGCGGTGGCTCACGCCTGTAATCCCCACACTTTGGGAGGCCGAGGTGGGAAGATCACCTGAGGTCAGGAGTTCAAGACCAGCCTGGCCAACATGGAGAAACCCCATCTCTACTAAAAATACAAAAAATTAGCCAGGTGTGGTGCCGCATGCCCGTAATCCCAGCTATTTGGGAGGCTAAGGCAGGAGTATGGGTTGAACCCAGGAGGCGGAGGTTGCAGTGGGCTGGGATGGCTCCACCGCACTCCAGCCTGGGCGACAGAGCGAAACTCCATTTCAAAAAAAAAAAAAAAAAGAACCAGTCACCAAAGGACAAACACCGTATGATTCCATTCACATGAGGCCCCCAGAGTTGTTAAATTCATTGAGAAAGTAGAATGGTGGGTACCAGTGACTGTGGGAAGGGGAGAGGGGGAGTTAGTGTTTACTAGGGATAGAGCTTCAGTTTGGAAAGAGGAAAAAAGTTCTGGAAGTATATGGTGGTAATGGTTGCATAACAGTGTGAACATACTTAATGCCACAGGGTTGTATGCTTAAAAATGGTTCAGGCCAGTCGCGGTGGCTCATGCCTTGTAATGCCAGCACTTTGGGAGGCCAAGGTGGGTGGATCACCTGAGGTCAGGAGTTCAAGACCCGCCTGGCCAATATGGTGAAACCCCCTCTCTACCAAAAAAACAAAAAACAAAAACAAAAACAAAAATTTAGCTAGGCATGATGGTGGGTGCCTGTAGTCCCAGGTACTACAGGCACCCACCTGTAGGCTGAGGTGGGAGAATTGCTTGAACCTGGGAGGCAGAGGTTGCAGTGAGCCAAGACCGTGCCATTGCCCTCCAGCCTGGGTGATAGAGTGAGACCCTGACTCAAAACAAACAAACAAACAAACAAAAAACCTGTTAAGATGGTTAATTTTACCTTATGTATATTTCACCACTGTAAAAAAAATGCAACCTAAAAAAGACCCATCTGGGTCTTTGAACTGGTGTCTGCATTTGATTGGGGGCCTGTTGAGGGCTCTGAGGCCCCCTTGGCTGGTGGCTGGTTTCGTTGCTTGTGCAATGAGTAGCACAAATAAATAGTGGGAAGCAAGTCAGGGCAGGGGGCCAGAGGAGAGTCACCCCCCCGCTTAAGCTGTCACATTGATTCTTAGTCCCCAGACTTTCCCATGTGTTCTTACCTCCACACCTGCCAGAGGGGCACAGGGATCTTGAACCCTCTTCTACAGATAAGGCCAGAGGGGACGAGTAACTTGCTCAGGGACACAGAGCACACCAGGATCCCGGCAAGGACTGAGCCCAGGTCTCTGCACAGAGGCAGCAGGGACCGGCTTGCCAAGCTGGGGAAAGCCACGTGCCAGGGCCGAAAGTCCCCACAGGGCTCAGGTCAGGAGTGTGTGCATGTGTGCGTATGTGCACGCGTGTGCCTATGCCTCCTTGGGCAGAGCTCAGCGAGCGTCCAGGGGTGACAGAGGCAGCAGGGAGGTATGGGGGATGGCCGGTCCCCTGGCCACCCTGAGGGAGGCTGCCAGGGTCTGGGGCCCCAACCTGGCCTCCCACAGTGGCAAAGGGGGGCATTCTGGACTTCCACCGGCCCCTACAGACCAGAGACTAAAAAATACCGTGGATCCCCGGCTGGTGGAGAAGGAGGGAAGGGAAAGGGTAGGTGGAAGGGAACTGGCAGGCCACCTATGGGAAGGGCAGCGCTCTGCAGTCAGGGGGCCTGGTTTAGCACTTGACACTGACACTCACTAACTGTGTGACCTCAGGCAAGTCACTCCACCTCTCTGGGCCTCAGCATCTCCCCCCGATCTGGGAAGAGGGCTGAGATCAGAGGTGGCACACCCAGGGCAAGTATGCAGCACGGCGCCCAGCGAGGCTGCCTGGGCTCACCGACTCAAAAGCCATGGAGATCCACTGCACACGGCCCTCCCTGACGCCCACAGCCCCGTGGGACAGCTGCCCCGGGAGCAGGTTGGGCTCCGGCAGCTCCTTGCACTCAGGGTGCAACATCTGCAGGAAGGAGGAGATGCTGTAGCCTGTGGGGAGAGGCAAGAAAGGGAGTGGGTGGTGGCCCTGAAAGAGCCTGTCCCCCTGCATCACACCTGTGCCCACGCGCTCACCTACCTCTGAGGCTTAGAGTGTTTGTTACCATTGGCAACGGCATTGGGAAACCTACAACATGCATTTGCCATCGGGGTAGAACATGACGTGTGGGCCCCTCCCAGGGACGCCCCTGTGGTGACCTCATCCACATTGGCTGTGGGCCAGTCCCTGGCCCTACCCCCCAATTTTGGAAAGGCTACTCCTGCAGATGTGCCCCACATCCCACACACGCACACTTCTGCACCAGTCCTGTTCACACACAAGCCTGCTCACATCCAAAAACCCTTGACTGCCGGCACACACCCCACCCTGGTGTGGACACACTCAGCACAGACACACAGCACAGACACTCAGCAAAACACCCCCACATGCCAGACACTGTGTCCTTCGGCTGTCTACCTTGGACCGGCCTCTGTGCCTCCCCAATCAGTCCATTCTCCCTCAGAGGAACAGCTCCCCACACCCCACGCACCTGAAGGCAGGCACTGGGCCCCGCCTGGCTTCACCAGCTCGGAGTTGGCTGCGATGGCCTTGCAGAGGCGACACAGGTGTCCAATTTCCTTGAAGAGGTCAAAGCTGCTGTCGTAGACAACGCTGCCCTTTCCCAAGGAGACATAAGCCGGCCCAGGCCGCTCAGTGAGACAGGGACTCAGTCCTGCGTGCTCACCCCCAACCCCAGGGAAGAACTGCCAGCAGCTCCCTGCTACCCGTCACCCTCACGTTGCCAGCCTCCAACCGCTCACTCACTGCCCCACCCTAACCCTCTGTCCTGCCCCCGCCAGCATCTTGTGCTTCCATCACTGCACACCCCACACAGGCCCCTCCGCCTCACCTCCTCCCCTTCCCCCACCACCTTCTCACCTGAACTTCTTGCTTTTCTCCCCACCCTCCCAGCCAGCCATATCCTCACTGTCCTGCAGGACCTGCCTGGTCCCCCAGCCTCTGCTCCCAGCGCCTGCAGATGCCCAGTGTGGACTGAACACACAGATCTCCTCCGACTCCACCTTGCTCCCGACTTACTCCACGGCTGCCATTCCCGTGTACCCCGCCGGGCTGTGACTAATTTATTAAAGGCAAGGGACACCCGCCCGTCCTTCCTCCCAGGAATCCTTAGCACCCACCATGTGCCGAACAGTCCCAGCTCAACCAGTGCCTTCAAACACTGAAGAGCCCCACACCGGACAGGAGTGCATGTGAGGGAGGGAAGCCTCAGAGAGGAGAAAGCCACAGCCCAGCTCAGAGCGAGGGGGAGGGCAAGGAGGTGTCCACCTGGACTGCCCTCTCTCCATTCGAGTCCCTCACAGGCATCCAGCTTGGACCCTAAACCCAGATTCCTGGGTGAGTCTAAGACGTCAATGCCGCTGAGTCCTCAAGAAAAACAGGACCCCCAGGAGCCCATGGGGGATCTGTCTGGGCTAGAGGAGCCATCGAGGAGCCAAGAGGGGGTGTGAGGAGCTGGACGTGGTTCCCTGGACAGGTGCTTATTTGCAAGACTGTTGCAGCTGGGGCCCTCGGCATCTGCCCAACGCATGCCCCGTACCGGGTCTCCAATGACGTGGTTGTCCACCTGCCGAGTGCGGTTGACGCCAATAATGCCAAAGACTACGAAGACCATGGCCCCAGTATCCACCAGTGGCCGCACCGCTGGCTTACCGCAGCCTGTGTTCACGCAGGGGTTGAAGCCGAAGGTGGCCGAGAGACGGGCCTTGGGCACTGCGAACAGGGAGTCAGAGCTGTAAGGGAAGGCGGGGCCCAGCTCCTGAGGTCCCCACCTGTGTGCCCCTGCTGTACCTTTCTCACTAGGCACGAAGAAGAAGCCTTTGGTAGGCCCATCGGGGCTGGAGCTGAGCAGGCAGCCAGGGGGTGCCATGCACACGCGCCCGTGGAAGGGGGGCTTGTGGGACTGGGCGAAGTACAGCTTCCTGTGGAGGCAATGGAGGCCGGGCTGAGGCCAGAAAGGCCAGGAGGAGTCAGGGGAGGTGAGGCCAGTGGGCCGGGGCTAGGGGTGGGGTGTCGTGGGGTCTGGACTTGGGCTCTGCTCCCGCATGGGGATTTGTTCTCAGGTTGAGGGCTGAGGGAATTGCCCTAGGCTGGGGGTCTGGAGGCTGTTCTAGCCCCGCCCCTGCCAAGGCTGACTATGGGAATCTAGTCAAGGCCCTTCCCCTCTGCCCCTCAGTCTCCCCATAGGAGTCATGAAGGGTGGAGAAGACCAGTAGCTTTCAAACTGTCCCCCATTGGGTACAAAGGTTCAGGAGGGGCCCCAGGGACAACCCTAGCGGTCCCCGCTCAGGGGTCCCCAGCCTTGCCTCAACCCCAACAGTTAGGGAGTCTCTACATTCTATAGGAAGGAAGCGCTCTAGGGTCAACAGCTGGCTAACTACTAGACCCAGTGCAGCTCAAAGTTCTTTCCAGAATGTCTCCAGCTCATCCAGGCAGGCTGCCCAACCCCTGGTCACTGATGTGTCTGTGCAGGTAACACTGCAGGTCAGCATGGGGCTCAGGGGAGGACAGGCAGAGGGGTCCCCCCTAAGTCAGGATCCCAGGCTGGAAAGGACCCAGCCAGTGCTGTCCTGCCATTCCCCGGCCTCCAAGCTGCACCCCTCAGCCTCATGCAGAGTTCAGACGCCTCTGGGTGTTTGACACTCCAAAGCTAGCCCCATCAGAGACCAGTCCCCGTGTGTCACTGAGTTCTGTCAGAGACCACAGTCCCCGTGTCACCGAGTTCTGTCAGAGACCACAGTCCCCGTGTGTCACCGAGCCCCGTCAGAGACCACAGTCCCTGTGTGTCACCGAGCCCCGTCAGAGACCACAGTCCCTGTGTGTCACCGAGCCCAGTCAGAGACCACAGTCCCCGTGTGTCACTGAGTTCTGTCAGAGACCACAGTCCCTGTGTGTCACCGAGCCCCGTCCAGAGACCACAGTCCCTGTGTGTCACCGAGCCCTGTCAGAGACCACAGTCCCTGTGTGTCACCGAGCATGGCCTTGCACCACTGTTCTCCACCACAATGACAGTGGGACTATTTCTTTCAGAGCACGTATCATGGTTTGTAATGACATTGCTGTTTACTTGTTAGCTGCCTGTCTCCTGCTAGACAGCCCGAGGGCAGGAGTCACATCTGTCTTGTCACTACCATATCCCTAGCACAGTGCCAGCACAGTTGGAGTCCACAGTTCATTAAATCAGTGAACGGCGGAGGGAGGAGACCTTCAGCTAATATGGCCTCCACGGATAAATGGATGTGGGGCTGTGTTTACAACATGGGGAAGGAAACCCCAGAAAAGGTGCCCCGGATGGCATGGAGACCCCGAGAGCACAGAATGCGGCTTCTGACTCGGCATGTAGTGGGGGCCCAACTTCACACCGGGCGCTAGCAGGGACTGGGCCTGTGGCAAGTGAATACAACAGAGGCCCTCCCCTCACTCTCCTTCCAGCAGAAGGGGCAGGGGCATTAAATAAACATTTTCTGAATTAATGATGTATTTAGAGTGTGGGTGAGTGCCTTGTCAAGGAAGTACGGCATGTACTCATTCAATCATTCAGCAAGCAGTTATTTGCACCTACTATGCCAGACACCGTGACAGGTGCTGGGGAGGCGGCACCAAAAGAGATGGCCAAGGTCCTACCACAGGATGCCTGTGTGCTCCCATGGGAGGACAGGTGACACTGCAGGTCAGCATGGTGGCAGGTGGCAGTGGGGCCAGGAGAGCAGTGGGTGATGTATGGAGAGAGGCTGGATGTGGTACTTGGGGAGGGACAGACTCTCCTGGGAGGTGACTTTTGGACAGGGACTTGAATCTTGAGACATTGTCTCACACGTGAGGAGCTGGGGAAAGCATTCTAGGCAGAGGGAACAGCAAATGCAAAGGGCCTGGGATGGAAAGGGGCCTGGTATGCTAGAGGGACAGCCAGGTGACCACTGCAACCCCTGAGGAGCTATCAAGGCGGGGAGCAGCTCCTGCGCCCGTCATCTTTGCCAATGTTCTGCACTCCCCAGCCCTGGGCAGAGACCCATCTGGGCAGGTGGGTGAAAATAGCAGTTTTTTTCTTTTTTTTCCTTTTTTTTTAAGACAGAGTCTCTCTCTGTCGCCCAGGCTGGAGCGCAGAGGCGCGATCTCAACTCACTGCAAGCTCTGCCTCTGGGTTCAAGCGATTCTCCTGCCTCAGCCTCCTGAGTAGCTGGGACTACAGGCGCCCGCCACCATGCCCAGCTAATTTTTTGTACTTTTAGTAGAGATGGGGTTTCACCGTGTTAGCCAGGATGGTCTCGATCTGCTGACCTTGTGATCTGCCCACCTTGGCCTCCCAAAGTGCTGGGATTACAGGATGAGCCACTGCACCTGGCCAGACGTTTCTTAAAGGGGTCTGCTGGCATCCCTCAGGGCCAGGTGCGGTGGCTCATGCCTGTAATCCCAGCACTTCGGGAGGCCAAGGCATGTGAATCACCTGAGCTCAGGAGTTTGAGACCAGCGTGGCCAACATGGCAAAACTCTATCTCTACTAAAAATACAAAAATTAAGCAGGTGTGGTGGTGCACGCCTGTAGTCCCAGCTATTTGGGAGGTTGAGGCAGCAGAATCGCTTGAACTTGGGAGGCAGAGGTTACAGTGAGCCAAGACTGTGTCACTGTACTCCAGCCTGGGCAACAGAGTAAGATTCCGTCTCAAAGAAAAAAAAAAAAAAAAAAAAAAAAAGGGCCTGCTGCCATCCCTCATGTGAAAAGAGAGAGAAAAGAGAGAAAAGGGCAAAGAAGCAGCCGGGCTGATGGGCACCGGCTTGTCTGCCAGGCTTTGTTACCGGGTGTGCTGCTGCTCCTTGGTGGCCACGTAGAAGCTGAAGTCAAACTTCCAGCCCCGCTTGGCATCACAGGCCAAGGTCGTCAGCATCCACTTGCGGGAGGGGCTCGCCGCCTGGAGCAGCCCTACTGTAGACATACAAGCGGTCAGCTTCTTGGTGAAGTTACCAAAAGGCGCTCTATACACCTAAGCAGTGGGTTGACAGAGACAAGACATGTGACTCGGGGGGGCTGCCTCAGCCTGGGCCAGCCTCAGGCTCCGTCCCCTCCCTCCTCGGCATAGTTCACCCCGTCCCAGTCCTCAGAGTCGGGGACAGAGCCCTGGGCAGAGGCTTGGGAGGCCTGGGTTTGAGTTCAGCGCTTCGGCAAATCCTTTCCTCCTCTGAGCCTCGTTTCTTCCCTCAACGATCGTTCACTGAGTGTCTGTGCCATACCAGGCACTGCGTCAGGCTCTGAGGGGCACGGTCCCTACCCTTGTGGAGCTGGCAATGATGATGGCTTCCAAGAATAAGAAAGATAAGACAGGATAAATGGCAGGGAGAGGAGGACAAGGCGAGAAAGGCGCCGGGGCAGGGCTCTGTGGGGCCCCACAGGGGTGCCGAGACCTGAACGAGCACCAAGGAGTCAGCCACACACGAAGCCGAAGGAAAAGTTTTTCAGGCAGTGGGAACGGCACACGCAGAGGCTTAGAGGCAGGAAAAGCCTCAGAGACCTCATCTTCCAAATGGAAATATAAATCCTGAACAAACAAATTGGCACGTGTCCCTGTCACCATGAAGGGTGTACCATGTTAAAGAAACACGAATGAGCCTGGGCAACACAGAGAGACCCCGTACCTACAAAAAATAAAAGACAAAACTAGCTCGTGTGACGGTGTGTGCCTGTGGTTGCAGCTACTCAGGAGGCTGACGAGAGAGGCTCGCTTGAGTCCAGGAGGTCGAGGCTGCAGTGAGCTATGATCATGCTACTGCACTCCAGCCTGGGTGACAGTGCAAGCCCCTGTCCTCCCCCCAACCCCCCCAAAAAAAGAAAAAGAAAAGAAACAAATGACCCCCACGAAGGGGAAGACTCAAGTGTGGGCCTGGGGACTCCTTTCTGCGGTGCTGGAACCGCTACCAAGGACAGCAAGATTCCTGGCCGCCACTGCCCGAGGAGGGACTGTACCCAGGCGTTCTGCACTGCACAGGCCTCACCTCACACACCTCCAACAATGCTGGCTGGTGCTTGTCACATCCCCATGTCACGGATGAAGAAACTGAGGCTCAGAGAGTAAGCAATCTGCCCAAAGACACACAGTTAATAAATGGCAGAGCCACGATTTGAATCCAGGCCTGGCTGACTCAGAAGCCCATGCTGCCACCACTTGGCAGGTTCCTGTCACAGACAAGGCTGGTTTGGGGCAGGGGGGTCTTCATCCTCAAAGCTGCTTCTCCCTATGTGGCCAGTGCCAACCAGTGTGGCCCTGAGGGCCCCCCCGCCCCCAGTGGTGGTGGCTCGCTTCACGATAGCCCAGGCTCACCTGGAAGGAGGGCACCTCTCCATCCCCAGGCGACACAGCCTGCCAAGGAGCAGGCAGGCTGGCATTGAGGGAGAGCCTGTAGACAGCGGGGTGGCCTTGACTCTTCACTTTAGAGATGTACACGGTGCCCAGGAAATCTATGGACAAATAAAGGATGAAAGAGAGGTGAACTTGACCTTGACTGGCTTCTCCTGACCCTGGAGCAGCCCACCCTCAGCTCTGTCGACTAATGAGCTCAGTCCTGGCCTTGGGCTCATCTCAAAATGCTGGCTGTGCCCCTCTCTACTGGACCAGGCCCATGGCAATAATAGTGGGGGAGGTGGTGGACACAGGATGGAGTAGCAGGGATGGTGGGGGAGGTGGTGGGCACTGGGATGGGGTGGGAGGGATGGTGGGGGAGGTGGTGGGCACAGGAATGGGGTGGGAGGGATGGTGGGGGAGGTGGTGGGCACTGGGATGGGGTGGTAGGGATGGTGGGGGAGGTGGTGGGCACAGGGATGGGGTGGCCCAGATAGCGGAGCTGACAGTGATGAAGGGCATCCTGGTGAAGGTGTGCCAGTGATGGTTCAGGGCTGGTGCTGGGAGTGACAGTGGTAGGACAGAGGTGGTGACAGTGCCATAGGGTGACAGGGACAGACAGAGCTGCCTGATGGGGGATTCATTCCCCCAGTACACTTGTCCCAGCACCCACCTCTGAGGGAAACTCCAGCAGGGATAAGCCAGTGTTTGGGGCCCGGGACGCCTGCCTCTGCCCCTGGACACTCAGGATGGCTTTGGTGCACAGGTAGGGCTTAGGGGGCACCAGAGACCAGGGTGTCGCGGGAGCCTACTGTCCTGGCGGGATGGCAGGTGAGGGCCCCAAATTCACCCCCCATCCCCAGCTCCTCTGCAGTGACCAGGAACACAGAATGTTCATCTTGAAGGAGAATCCAGAAGGAATTTTATCTGCTCCCCTTACAGGGCCCCCAACCCTAGCACCAGGGAGGATTTCCCCACCCTCCACCCGCCGTGCTCACCCTGCAGGGTGGCCTCAGGCCGGCTGGCCCAGGGAACCCCCGAGCCTCGCCTCTTCTTCTCCAGGGACGTCCGGATGTTGTTCTGCAGGCTGTGGGGCTTCTCCTGGAACAGACCTGCCCCGCAACGCCACGTCAAGGACAGCAGGACAGCAGGGCATCCCGGGCTGGGCCCGATGGGCAGAGGCAAGAGGCTGGGATCTGACACAGTCTCAGGAACTGGGGCCCAGGGACTGGAGGGGGTGGGTGTGTGGGGGTCAGAAACTAGGAAGAACTTTTAAAAAATCAAATACCAAACTTTTAGGAATTTTAGGCCCACAGAAAGGCACCATCAGCCTGCCCAGAGAAAAACACTGAAACGCTCCCTGCTCACCCCTCTGTGCCACTCTGCCCCTGCTCGCCCTCTCAGTGCCACTCTGCCCCTGCTCACCCCTCTCTGGCCCTCCCTGCCCCCCTGCTCTTCCCTCTCTGTGCACCGCTCCTCTTATAATGCATTGCATCTCGGTAGCCATCTTAACATATCATTTACGCTCTTGATGGCCATCATATTTTATAATCGCCCATCGCCGATTGCCCATCGGCATAATGCCCATCTTATTGTTGCCCATCTGCTTTATATCGTATCACCGGTGGCCATCTTTATAATGCCTCATGTTGGCCATCTGGCATAATCGTACTCTGGTGGCCATCGCCAGCTGAAATAAATGCCATCTTTATAATGGTGTATCGCCAGTCATAATAAATGCATATCTGGTGGCCATCTTATTTTATAGTAAATTATGGACATCATGGCCGCACCACCTTCCACTCCTGCCCCTCATGCCATCCTGCCCCCCCTGTGCCCTCATCCCTCTCTGTTAACCCATCTTTATGTTGGGCCTCTTGTTCCCTCTGCCCCTCTGTTGCCCATCATATTTATAATCTGTTAGCCATCTTGCATCATGTTCAGTTGGGGATGGAATCGCCACCCGCCCTTGGGTGGAACGTCGATCACTCACATCAATTAACAGGAGTGACTGTTAGGGTGACCCAGGGTCATCAGCTGGCAAACATGTTGGGAGACATATATGCCCGTTTTGCTTCAAGCATTGTGTGTTAGCCCTTTGGGTTTTTTAAATTAGAAATGAGAGAACTGCACCTTCAAAGTTTTAATCCTCACAGCCATCCTGAGGCTGTTCCCATGGACCCCACTTGATGGAGTGGAAAGCAGAGGTAAAGGGACCTGCCCAGAGAGGGACTTGCCTCCCCATTGGGGTCTGGCCTTGCCTGCCCCTTGTAAAGCCGAAGCACTCTGCTGCACTCTGAAGGGGTCCCTCCAAGAGGCAGTTCTCAGAGGAAGAGGTACAGGGAGCAGGGGCTGGGCTCTGGCTGGGGTCCTGGCTGGGGTCTGGCTGGGGTCCTGGCTGAGGTCCTCGCTGGGCTCAGGCTGGGCTGTGGTTGGGGTGCTGGCTGGGCTGTGGCTGGGGTCCTGGCTGGGGTGCTGGCTGGGGTGCTGGCTAGGGTCCTGGCTGGGCTGTGGCTGGGGTGCTGGTTGGGGTCCTGGCTGGACTCTGGCTGGGGTCCTGGTTGGGCTCTGGCTGGGGTGCTGGCTGGTGTCCTGGCTGGACTGTGGCTGGGGTCCTGGCTGGGCTCTGGCTGGGCTCTGGCCTGGTCTTGGCCCCAGATGTTGTCAGGGAGCTTTGGGGTTTGTCCATCTGTGGAAGGGGAGCAGGCCCTTTGGGCAGGCCGGAGGTCTGTGGTGGCGGTGATGATCAGGAGCAATGCCACGTCCTGGCAGTTGGGGAGAGGAGCTGGGGACGTGGCCGGGGCTGGCTCCGAGGTGCGAGGGGCTCTTCCGGTGCCTCTCGGAGCTGCAGTGGATTATCACACATTTGGTTGCCATTGCCAAGGGGAAGGCTAGGTTAATCTCAGCACTGCCCTAATTAAATAAAGGCAATTACAGCAGCCAGCAGATCCGCTCCTGTGAGCTGGAAGCTCTCACCCAGGCATCTTCTCATTTGGTTTCTAACTGCCCTGGCAAAGTGAGATGACCTTGGGTTGACTTTGCCTGCCCCTACCCTGCTCCCCCTCTGTAAAACGCGGCCTGGGCCAGCTACCTCAAAATCAAGGAGCCATCTCTATCTTCCCTCCTGGCTCATTCCCAACTCTCACTCCGTCACCAAGTCCTACGGAAACCGCCTCCTAAAAACCTCTTGACTCCACCACCGCTGCCGTCAGCATGCTGGTCCCAGCGCCACCAACTCTCCTCTAGAATACCCCACCAGCCTCCTACCCAGCCTCCCAGCCAGCTTCCACCCCAGTGCCCCAATCACCTCCACACAGCACCTGGGAGACTCCATCACCCCGCTTCTCCACTTAAACCACGTGACTAGTTTCCAGTGACAATTAGAATAAAATCCAGACCCCTCACTTCAGCCCACCCGCCCTATCCCAGTCCACTGGGCCAGCCTAGCTCCCCAAGGCAGCATCATCAGATTAGTGAGTTATTACGCATCACGGTTAATATCGCCTGGACTCATCATCATCTCCACATCGCTGGCCGCCACATCATCTCATCATCGCCCGTTGAGCATAATATGTTATCCATCTTTCCGGTACCAGGCTGTGACATTACATCTCCACATCGGTACTGTTTGTTGCGGCTATCCTCCGTCATCGCGCGAACAATCATCTTTGTTGCCATCTTCTCATCGGTACCGGTTCAGGCCCATCACATCATCCCCGGTACCGGTGTTGCGCGGCCATCATCTCATCATCGCGCGGTGGCTCATCATCGACATATTTTCTCATCTCGGTGCCAGTTGTTGATACCATCATCATCGTTGCCGATTTCAGTTGCCCGGCGCATCATCATCATCATCGCTTGCATGGTTTCGGTATCATGTTATCATCATCATCGCGCGGTACAGTATCATGTTTTCATCATCATCTGTTGCGGTTCAATGCGGTATGTCATCATCATCATCGCGCGCCGGGGCGGCATCATCGCCATCGGTATCATCTTTTGAGGCCGAATTTCGGCTGGCCATTCACATCTTTCATCACATCATAACGCGGTTGTCATGTTGTTATCATCATCATCGTGCAGTAATTTTCAATCATTCCGTTCGGTTTTGTTTTCGGACGGTTGAACCCATCCAGGGAAGCCTTCCATGATATGGGCCTCTAAGACACCCTAGTCTTCCTCCACCAAAGCTCAGATCACTGTTGACTGATCTCTAGAGGCTGGAATGCCCAGGCTCCCCTGAGCTTGGGAAGCCTGTGCCGCCTGCCCACTGTACCTCCTCAGAGCCAGCATCCAGCAGGCACCCAGCAAGCATCTGTTGAATGAATTGTGGGAACACGGGGGCTCATCGGTGAGTGGGATTTGCCTGAGGTCAGGCATTGATGGGGAGCTTGGATCCTGCATCTCTCAGACCAACAGCCTTTGGGACCCGGACACCTGAGCGGGCCGGGGACGGCCTGGCTGGAAGCCTCACCTGAACAGGTGATGCAGGAGATGCCCTCGGCGCTCAGGTTATACTTGAGGTCCAGCAGCACCTGGATGTTGGTATCAGGCCGGAAAAGGAGCGGGGCCCGACTGGCGGGGCGGAGCCGGCTGGCGAACACCAGGGACAGGATGAGGATGGAGACGAACAGCCCTGTGAGGAGATGGCGCTACACCAGGCGGGGCTGGGCCCAGCTGGTCCATTCCAAGCGGGGCTCCCAAGTGCCAGGAGACAGCTGCTCTGGTTGTGGTGGAGGTGGGGGGGGGTGTCCTAAGGGCATGGGGGAAGGCCCTGCATGCCAGCCCGTGGGCACAGCTTACTGGGGATGGTCCTCCAGGGCCAGGGATCAGTTGCTTTGTGGTGTCCCGTGGGGTTTGACTATAAGCTATAATCTAACACTGCTGGACAAGAAGCGGCCGCCACCTAAGAGTACCTCATAGTTTATGAAGAGCTGGTGCACTACTTGATCTCACACAACCCTGAAATCCTGTTGAAGATGACAATAATAATAGCACTTAACATTCACAGAGCACTTACTACATGCCACGTGCTGGGCTGAGGTCTTTACACATACTCTCCAACTACAGCTGCCTTCCTAGCCACCGTTCTCATCCTCAATTACAGAATAGGAACTGAGCGCTAAACAGACTGGAAAAGCCAAATTCACACAGCTAGGACGCGGCCAAACTGGGACTCAGACTCAAGTGGGGCTAACTCCAGGGCCCATGCGTGGCATGTTCTGTGCTACTGCCCAGTGTGAGTGGCTGGCACACAGCAGGGGCCAATGAGCAACAGCCGCCCGTGACCAGCTTCATTCTGCACAGGAAGGAGTGGGGCGGGTTGGAGAGGGAGAGACCCCAGCCCAGGCCTCTGCCCTGGGGCATCTGCGAGAGGGGGTGGGCTCCCAGTTCCTGTGTGTTTTGGGGGTGGAGCTGCGAGACAGGGGGAGGGGCAGAGGGCCCACTTACCCACAATCACCCAGCGGCTCTTGACGGCTGACCACAGGACCCAGTGGTGCAGCAGCTCCTGCAGCTGCACAATGAGCTGGCCGCGGCTGCCCGTGTTGGAGGCTGGCTGCAGACCCTCGGGGGACACAGACACCAGGGACACGTCTCCCAGCTCCAGTGACACTGCCAGGGCAGAGCAGTGGCCCGTCAAAGCCTGAGTCAAAGCCCACTGTGGTCCATGCTCGTTTCCAGGGAAGCCCAGATGCCTGGTGAGGAAGCCCGCAGGCCTCAGGACCAACTTATCAAGTGTTACTCCCCGGGGAGAGGCAGCGCTGGGTCTCGCTGGGGTCAGCAGGGCAGGCCTGTGCCAGCTCTCACCTGGCTCTTCCTCGACCTCCAGCAAGGGGATGTCATCGTCCAGGTAGGGTATGGGACCCTGGGCGGGGCTGCCTCCAACCTGCTCGGGAGCGGCAAACACGTCTCCGGGGAAGTGCAGGGAGCTCTTGCGGCCGCAATTCTGGTGGCAGCTGTGGAGAGAGTAGGGGACAGCGGTGAGCCAGAGGGTCCTGGGTACCCAGGGAGAGGGGGGCAGGGCCCTGAGGATCAGATGAACCCAGGTATCACAGTGCTGCTGACGTCACACACAGGATGAGCACCCCAGACTTCTGGGAGCTGGTCACCTGGTTTCTTTCTAGTATTGTCTACCCCAGGGCCCTCAGGTGCCAGTCTTCCTCCAGAGAGACAAATGGGGACAGCAGACATTACCCAGCAAGAGGGGATGACAACACACAGTGGCCCAGGCACTAAGGTGATCAAATCAGGGGACTCATTCCTCTGCTGCTGTGTGGCCCAGGGGCTCTGCCACCAACTTAATACTCAGGGGAGCCAGGAGGAGGGAGCAGGGCAGGGCTGAGGGTGTAGCTGCGTGGCCAAGGTCTCAGCCGGAGTGAACACATGAGACACACGGCTCACCCTAGGGACTGGGCACCAGAATAATCCTCATGGCTGATACGAGCGCTGTGTGTGTGGCTAATAGCACTGCCACGTGCCAGCAGTGAGCTGGGAGCCCTGCGTGGATTATCTCACTTAATCCTCATGAGACTCACACACAGGGATCACAGCTGTTTCATAGAAAAGGAAACTGAGATGCAGAGGTGAAGTCACCTGCCCAGGGTTCCACAGCTGCCGAGGGAGGAGGTGAGGCTTGGAGCCCACGTCTGACTGACGGGGAACATGACCGCGCCCAATAGGACCACAGGGGAGACAGCCCCAGGCGGGGCGGCGGCAGAGCGGGGGCTTATTTGGTATCTCTGTAGAGATCAGAAAAAGGTGTCTTTTCCCCACGACGCTGCTTCTATGACATGAAACTGTCATGGAAAATAGTCAAATCTGAGCGCCCATGGTACAGAGAACAGTGTCTCTACCAGGGTACCTGTGTGCAGTGCCAACCCACACCACCACAGCAGAGTCCTGAAGGGAGAGGATGTGAGTGGAGAGAGCTGAGGAGTCCTGCCTCAGGCCCAAGTCTAAGCTCCTCGCTGGGCCCTCCTCTCCCTCCAGCCCCTCCGGGGCTCACCATGGGCAAGTGGACATTGCTGACCACCACTGGCCAAGGCCTTTATCACAATGAGTGGGCCCTGTTCCGAGCCCAGAGCCCCTCCATCCTCCCAGCCCCAGGCAGCCACCCAGGCCTGATTTAACTCCACCACCATCCCCCTCCATCTTCCCGACCACCAGGCCCACGACACCTTTCCCCCTAAACCTCCAGCAGCAACTCTGAACTGACCCGTTCAACTCTGCACACGGCTCACTACATCTACAGACGAGAACCTGAGGACACTCAACATAGTGGCTGAGAGCGTGGGATCTGGAGGCAGAGTTCTTGGGTTTAAATCCAGGCTCTACTGCCTACTAAATGGGTGACCTTGAAAAAGCTACCAAACCTCCCTGAGCCATTGTTTTCTCATCTGTAAAATGGGCACAGCAAGAGAACCCAGCTCCCAGGGTTCTTTGGGAAGTGAACGGTGATGTCATCAGATCTTGGACCAAAGTGCTTTGCTCACTTCCTGGTGACACTGGTGACCCCAAATTGCAATTATTGGATGGAAGTATCTTCTTCTTCCCTGTTCCCTGCCTAGCACAGGACTGGGCATACAGAAGGCTTTTGGAAGAGAGGGTGGTACGCTGAGTGGCTCACAGAGGCCTGTTGTGGATACCTTGCTTGGGAAGAGGCCCCGCCTGACTTACCTGGTCTGGCAGGAGCTCTCCAGCGGTGCCAGGTAGAGGCTCCAGAGGCCCAGGGCTGCAGGCATGGTGACAAGCACGGCCAGCCAGCAGCAGGACACGATGAGAGACATGAACAGGCCAAAGTCGTGGACGGCTGGGATCTGGTGATGGAAAGGAAGAGAGGGATGTGGGGCTGGCTGGACCTGGAGTCAGTGGGCCTGGGTGCCCCCCTGCAGCCAGAGACACTCAGGATCCCAGATCCAGCCCAGACTGAGGCAGTAGGAGGTGGCCCAGGCTGCCAGAATGCCAACCACCAGCCTCACTGGTGGTGACACCAAGGGCTGGTATCAGGGGACAGGGGACACAGCAGCACAGGAAGGATTCACACCTCGAGTGGAGGCTCTTGTCTATCTGCAGCCCACTGCCCGGAACAGAGCCTGGCACAGAGGCAGTGGTCAGTAGCTGTCATTACACGAATGAATGGGGGACAGAGGAAGACACATCCCATTGGACCAAGCCATGTGCTAGTGGGGAGGGGGAGGGAGAGAATTCTGCCACATGAAGGAGGCAGGGACCCTGGGGACTAGGAGCAATGGGTATGTTCCAGAAGTACGACAGGGACCACACAGGGAGGTGCTAGTTGGAAGGAAGCTGTAACCACCAACAGAGCAGCCTGCACTCTGTGAAACACTTTCACCATCATCCTCGCATCTCAGTCCCTGGATAATCCACACATGAGGAAAGCGAGGCTCAGAGAGGTCACACAGCCTGCCCAAGGTCACACAGCAGAAGCTGAACCCAGCTCTGCCTGCCTTCCAGAAGTGATTTCTCTAGAAGGACCTGGATAATCCTAAAGCATCTACTGGTTTCCAGAGGGACTACTCAGCCCAGGTCATAAAGTCTCTCAAAGACTTGGGCCAATTCACTGTCTTCCCACACCAAGAACCCAGCCTGGGCTCAATGCCTTCTCCTAAGCCCCACTCAGAGGCAGCAAGAGGAAGTCAGCGCGAGGGAGGAAAACACAGCCAGAAGCAGGCAGAGTGGGAATGGCCGTGGACTTGGTCAGGCTTCTCACTTATCTGCTGTGTGATCCTGAGGAAGCCACTTTACCTCTCAAGGGTCAAGTTTTTTTTGGAAAATAGGATGGTAATGGTACCTTTGTCAAGTACCATGGTAATGAAGATAAATGAGAAAGAGCTTTGGAAACTGCCAAATGTTCTCCAGGGTGGAAGTAGGATTACTACTACTGAGGATCCCTAATAAATGCCGTCTGGATTATTATAACATTCACACTTGTTAAGTTTGGGTAATGGGTGGTTCGTGACAAAAATGAACTCTAGAGATGAGGCAAGTACCTTGAGGTGAAGGCTATATGGCCACTCAAGCGGTGGTGGGAAGAACAGAGATCAGGGCCTAGGTATGCACGGGCGGGTGGGAGGCCAGGACAGGAATGGAGGGCAGGTCCGCACCTGGGAGAAGACGTTAGCTGCGTAGGCGGCTGCCGTGGTCAGGGAGGTGAAGAAGGTGGCCTTGCCTGCAGTTTGGACGGTGTGGATCATGCGCAGCTGTGGGTCTTCCAGGTGGGTGGCCTGGCGGTAGGTGTTGATGAACACAAAGACGTCGTCCACACCTGTGGGAGGGAGTCCCGGGCCAGGCTCAGCATCATTCTGCTGTCTCCAGGATCAGGCCCCACCTGGCCCTAGACCAAGTCTGAGTGGCCTCCTGGGAGGTCAGGCTGCAGGAGTCCTGCTTCTCAGCTTAGAGTGTGGAGAGACCTCTCTGACTAGCTCCTCCCACCAAGAGTTCAAGCTCCACCCACCACACTCCTTGGCCCCAACCTCACCGTAGGTACCTTCTCCCACATCCTGGCCTCCTTCCCATACTTCCTGGGCCTTTCCCACCATCCTCACTTCCATCCAGCAAATCTTCCTGCTCTCTCCACTCACCCTATGCCAAGGATCTGCCCACCACTCACATTCTTTTTTGTTTGCTTGTTTTTGAGCTAGAGTCTTGCTCAGTCGCCCAGGCTGGAGTGCAGTGGCGCGATCTCGGCTCATTGCAAGCTCCGCCTCCCGGGTTCACACCATTCTCCTGCCTCAGCCTCCCGAGCAGCTGGAACTACAGGCGCCTGCCACCATGCCCGGCTAATTTTTTTTTTTTTTGTATTTTGAGTAGAGATGGATTTCACCATGTTAGCTAGGATGGTCTCGATCTCCTGACCTTGTGATCCACCCACCTCGGCCTCCCAAAGTGCTGGGATTACAGGCGTGAGCCACCGCGCCTGGCCCACCACCCACATTCTAAGCCCGCACTCCAAGGCTCTAGGCCTCAGCAGGAGCTGTGTAGAGCCCCCAGGAAAGCCAGGCTTTGTATCCAGGGAGAAAGGGGATGCGGCAGACTTCCCATGTGGGAGGCGCACTGCCATGGCAACAGAGGCGACTCACCAATGCCCACGATCACGAAGGCAGCCACCCCATTCAGGATGCCCAAGTACTGGATACCAAAGACCACGTGGTACAGGAAGAGGGCCACCAGGCAGCTGAGACCAATGCTGGCAATCCCGAAGAAGGACAGGAACACTGGGCAGGGTAAGAGGCACGAGGGAGAAGGTGGGGGGACCCTCATGGGACACAAGCCCCATTAGAGTCCCTGACCTCAGCTGGGTCCTGTCTCTTCCCCCCAACCCTGGGTACCATTCACGACTCTGTTCCCAGCACAGGCACAGGGCCAGTTCTCAGTTTTCCATGTCCAAAGACGGCACCAGACAGGAGGCCCAAGTGGCAGATGGAGCCATCCCTGAGTAGGTCAGGCTGTCCTCCTCTTTGCAGACTTTACCTCAAGAGCCTTATGAACATCACATATGACCTGGGGCTAGGAACTGTGTCTGGATTTCTGGCACCTTACAGCATCTGGCATATAGTTTGGTGCCCAGTAAATATCTGTTACACGGATGAATATCTTTCCCATTTTGGAAAGTATTACCATTGTTTGTCGGCTTGGGAAGTAGAGTATGCTTACTGTATACAGACAGGAGTAAGCAGCAGCTAGTGTCCACGCTAGCAACTAGCAGCACGCAGAGGTGAAAAAGTGATCAGGGGGCAGAGGGCCGTTGACTTGGGACCCAAAATAGGCTACAAAGTAATCCACAAAGGAATACAATACCCCAGGCTCCCCAACACAAGGCTATCAACGGGAGACAGATGGTCAACAGGCAAAAGGTCCAACTGCGCAGGGGCCCAGGGTAGAGGGTGTGACCCAGGCTGGTACAGCCCAACCTGCCTCCAGGCCTCAGTCTGCGTGCTTGGGGTTGAAAGATGATTTATTTGCATATCCCTGTGTCCTCAGCTCTGACATGCTCGGTTCAAGAGTACTGTGGCATTCTTGAGAAGGCGGGCTCTGGGCAGACAGGAGCACCCTGGGAGGGGAGAAGGGGGCTGGCTTGAGAGAAGCTCTACCTGAGCAGGAGGTGAGGACGTAGACCAGGGCAGCGATGCAGCTGCTGCTGATGAAGGCCAGGAGCATGTCATTGTTGAACGTCCTGCGCACTTCATAGTCAAACAGGTCTGTCCCCCCATAGAGAACCTGGACTTTGCTGGGGGAAAGGAGGATGTGGAGAGAAGAACGACAGGAAGAGGATTAGAGATGGCTGTGAACACGTGGAGGAGGATCAGGAGCTGTCCACTTCACCTGTGACTCTGTACCTCCACTGGACATCAAAATCACCTGGGGGCTTCCAATTATCCTGATGTCCAGGCCAGGCTTCAGACAAACTAGACCAGAACTGCTGGGGTGGGTCTGAATCATCAGTGCTCTTTAACTCTTTCAGGTGATTCAAATGTAGGGTCAAGGTTGAGAACCACTGCTCTACGTAGATCATGATCAGTTATAATCAGCTCTATGTCATCTTCCAATTCTCCACATCTATGGCCAAGTTCTAAATTCAAACTGGCTGCTAAATATTCAGTTTTACACTGCTATTCAATGTGTGCTTAACACAAGTTATTTTTAATTAAAAAAAAATAACATAACCAGGCTGGTCAAACTGTGTCTTAAAATACAAACATAAGTGACATCTGCTTCTGGCCAAGATGGAGTAACAAGATGGAGTCCATATTTATCTTCTCACTGGAACAAAAATGTAAGAAAATGCATGAAACAAGGCAACCAAGGATGATCCCTGAGAGACGAGAAACACAATGAGTCCTATGCTTACCCTGGCTTAGTGCTTTGAGAGTTTCCAGTCCTCAGTGCAGCCATGGGTTATTGGACTCCCCAAAGGAGGCTGAAAATTTTCCAAACTTGATGAAAACTATAAACCCACTGACACAAGAAGCTTCAGCAATGAACCCCAAGCACAAAAAACTACCATGCACATCATAACCAAATTGCTCAAAAATAGTGACCAAAATAAAATCTTAAAAAGCAGCCTGAGAAAAAGACACAGAGGAACAAAGACAAGGCTCACAGCAGGCTTCCCATTAAAAACAGGGCACGTGAGAAGGCAGGGCAGCAACATCCTTTGCAGATAGTGGGAAGAAAGTCAGCCCAGGATTCTATACCCAGCAAAAATACATTTCAAAAACAAAGGCAAAATAGAACACTTTTTTTTAGATAGACAAAAACTGAAATAATTCATCTCCAGTATACCTGCACTAAAAGAGATTTTTAAATTTTTTTTGAGTCAGGGTCTCATTTTGTCACCCAGGCTGGAGTGCAATGGCAAGATCATAGCTCACTATAGCCTCTAACTCCTGTTCTCAAACAATCCTTCCACCTCAGCCTCCTGAGTAGCTAGACTACAGATGCATGCCACCATGCCTGGCCAATTTTTTATTTTTTAGTAGAGATGGTGATAGGGTTTAGCTGTGTCCCCACCCAAATCTCAACTTGAATTGTATCTCCCAGAATTCCCAAGTGTTCTGGGAGGGACCCAGGGAGAGGTAATTGAATCATGGGGGCTGGTTTTTCCCATGCTAGTCTCATGATAGTGAATATGTCTCACAAGATCTGATGGGTTTATCAGGGGTTTCTGCTTTTGCTTTTTCCTCATTTTCTCTTGCTGTCCCCATGTAAGAAGTGTCTTTTGCCTCCTGCCATGATTCTGAGTCCTCCCCAGCCACGTGGAACTGTAAGTCCAATTAAACCTCTTTTTGTTCTCAGTTTCAGTTATGTCTTTATCAGCAGCGTGAAAACAGACTAATACAGTAAATTGGTACCAGCAGAGTGGGGCTCTGCTGAAAAGACACTTGAAAATGTGGAAGCAACTTTGGAACTGGGCAACAGGCAGAGATTGGAACAGTTTGAAGGGCTCTGAAGAAGACAGGAAAATGTAGGAAAGTTTGGAACTTCCTAGAGACTTGTTGAATGACTTTGTGCAAAATGCTGATAGCGATATGGACAATAAAATTCAGGCTGAGGTGGTCACAGATGGAGAGGAGGAACTTGTTGGGAACTGGAGCAAAGGTGACTCTTGTTATGTTTTAGCAAAGTGACTGGTGGCATTTTACCCCTGCCCTAGAGATCTGTGGAACTTTGAACTTGAGAGAGATGATTTAGGGTATCTGGCAGAAGAAATTTCTAAGCAGCAAAGCATTTGAGATGTGACATGGGTGCTGTTAAAGGCGTTCAGTTTTATAAGGGAAGCAGAGCATAAAAGTTTGGAAAATGTGCAGCCTGACTATGCAATAGAAAAGAAAAACCCATTTTCTGGGGAGAAATTCAAGCCAGCTGCAGAAATTTGCATAAGTAGCAAGGAGCCTAATGTTAATCTCCAAGATCATGGGGATTAACATTCTCTGACATGGAGAATTTCACAGAATTTCATGGCAGCCCCTCCCATCACAGGCCTGGAGGCCCAGGAGGAAGAAGTGGCTTCCTGGGCCAGGCGCAGGGTCCCCATGCTGTGTGCAGCCTAGGGACTTGACCTGTGACCTGTGTCCCAGCCACTCCAGCTGTGGCCGAAAGGGACCAATGTACAGCTCAGGCTGTGGCTTCAGAGAGTGGAAGCCCTAAGTTTTGGCAGCTTCCACGTGGTGTTGAGCCTGTGGGTGCAAAGAAGTCAAGAATTGAGATTTGGGAACCTCCACCGACATTTCAGAAGATATATGGAAACGCCTGGATGCCCAGACAAAAGTTTGCTGCAGGGGTGGAGCCCTGATGGAGAACCTCTGCTAGGGGAGTATGGAAGGGAAATGTGGGGTCGAAGCCCTGACAACGAGTCCCTATTGGGCCACTGCCTAGTGGAGCTGTGAGAAGAGGGCCACTGTCCTCCAGACCCCAGAACTGTAGATCCACTGACAGCTTGCACTGTGTGCCTGGAAGAGCCACAGACACTCAATGCCAGCCCATGAAAGCACCCAGTAGGGAGGCTGTACCCTGCAAAGTCACAGGGGCAGAGCTGCCCAAGACCATGGAAACCCACCTATTGCATCAGCGTGACCTGGATGTGAAGATGTGAGACCTGAGTCAATGGAGATCATTTTGGAGCTTTAAAATTTGACTGCCCCGCTGGATTTCAGACTTGCATGGGCCCTGTAACCCCTTTGTTTTGGCCAATTTCTCCCATTTGGAATGGTTGTATTTACCCACTATCTGTACTCCCATTGTATCTAGGAAGTAACTAGCTTGCTTTTGATTTTACAGGCTTATAGGCAGAAGGGACTTGCCTTGTCTCAGATGAGACTTTGGACTGTGGACTTTTGGGTTGATGCTGAAATGAGTTAAGACTTTGGAGAATGTTGGGAAGGCACGATTGATTTTAAAATGTGAGGACATGAGATTTGGAGGGGCCACGGTGGAATGATATGTCTGTGTCCCCACCTAAATCTCAACTTGAATTGCATCTCCCAGAATTCCCATGTGTTGTTAGGGGGACCAAAGAGGAGGTAATTGAATCATGGGGACTGGTCTTTACTGTGCTATTCTCATGGTAGTGAATAAGTCTCACGAGATCTGATGGGTTTATCAGGTGTTTCTGCTCTTGCTTTTTCCTCATTTTCTCTTACTGTCACCATCTAAGAAGTGCCGTTTGCCTCCTGCCATAATTCTGAGTCCTCCCCAGCCATGTGGAACTGTAAGTCCAGTTAAATCTCTTTTTTTTCCTCCCAGTTTCAGGTATGTCTTTAACAGCAGTGTGAAAAGGAACTAATACAGATCGGGTCTCATTATGTTGCCCAGGCTGGTCTTGAACCCCTGGCCTCAAGCAATCTTCCCACTTTGGCCTCCCAAAGTGGGATTATAGGTGTTAGCCACTCTGCTAAGCCTAAGAGAGATGTTAAAGGAAGTCCTTAGGAAGAAGGAAAATGGTAACAGATGGAAATATGGAAATATGGATCTACACAAAGAAACAAAAAGCAATGAAAATAGTAATGACATAAATACATAAAATTTTCTTATTATTTATTTAAATATCTTTAAAAGATAATTGACAGTTTAAACAAAAATAATGTAGTGTGGGGTTTATAATATACATTAAAATAAAATGCATAACCACAAGAACATAAAGGCTAGGAGGGAAGAAATAGTAGTATATTGTTATAAAGCTCTTATACTACATATGAAATGATATATCATTTGAAGATACACTGTGATAATTTAAAGATGTATACTATAAACGCTAAAGCAACTACTAAAAGAGTTACAGCATAAAAGCCAACAAAGGAGATAAAATAGAATCATAAAAAACATTCAATTACTTCAAAAGAGGCAAAATACAGGAAAGGGGAAACAAAGAGCATATGGGACAAATAGAACAAAATATACTTAAGTCTAACCATATTAAACTGTAAATGGCTTAAACACCCCAAGTAAAAGGCAGAAAGTATCAGAGATACTTATTTATTTATTTATTTATTTTATTTATTTATTTATTGAGACGGAGTCTCTCTGTCGCCCAGGCTGGAGTGCAGTGGTGCGATCTCAGCTCACTGCAAGCTCCGTCTCCCGGGTTCACGCCATTCTCCTGTCTCAGCTGCCGAGTAGCTGGGACTACAGGCGTCCGCCACTACGCCAGGCTAATCATTTGTATTTTTTAGTAGAGACAGGTTTCACCATTAGCCAGGTTGGTCTCGATCTTCTGACCTCGTGATCCACCTGCCTCGGCCTTCCAAAGTGCTGGGATTACAGGCGTGAGCCACCCAGAGACCTTTAAAAAAGTCAAGACCTAGCTAACTACAAGAAACCCACTTTAAATATAAAGACACAAATAGGATAAAAGCAAAGGGATAGAAAATGATACACCATGCTAACATGAATCAAAAAATAAGCTGGATTCGTTATATTAATAAAAAATAAGGTAAATTTCAGAGGAAAGAATATAACTAGGGGCAAAGAAGATAATTTCAAAATGATCATCAAAACTACAATCCTAAATGTTTTTATAGCTAATAACAGAGCTTTAAAATACATGAAGTAAAAACTAACAGAACTGAAAAAAGAAATAGACAACTCCCCGATTGTAAATAGATGTTTCAATCTCTCTCTCAATATTGCTAGAAAAATTAGACAGGGCCGGGCGCGGTGGCTCACGCCTGTAATCCCAGCACTTTGGGAGGCCGAGGCGGGCGGATCACAAGGTCAGGAGATCGAGACCACAGTGAAACCCCGTCTCTACTAAAAATACAAAAAATTAGCCGGGCGCGGTGGTGGGCGCCTGTAGTCCCAGCTACTCAGGAGGCTGAGGCAGGAGAATGGCGTGAACCCGGGAGGCGGAGCTTGCAGTGAGCCGAGATCGCGCCACTGCACTCCAGCCTGGGCGACAGCGCGAGACTCCGTCTCAAAAAAAAAAAAAAAAAAAAGAAAAATTAGACAGAAAATCAGTAAGGATATAGAAGACCATGAACAACACAATCAATGAACTTGATTTAATTAAGACTTATAGAACGTTTCACGTAAAAACAGAACTTTTTTTTTCAAGTATACAGGGAACATTCAGCAAGAAAGACCATGTACTGGACCATAAAACAAGACTCAATAAATTCAAAAGAACTTACATCACACAAAGTATGTTCTCTAACCATCATGAAATTAAACTAAAAATCAGCAACAAAAAGCCTGAAAAATTCCCAAATATTTGAAAACTAATTAAGACACTTTTAAGTTATACATGGGTCAAAGAAGAGATCAAAAGGAAAAATAGAAAGTATTTTGAACTGAATGAAATGAAAATAACATATCCAAATTTTGAAATGTGCTAAAATAGTCATACTTAAGGGGAATTTTATAGCATTAAACACCTCTGTTAGGAAAGAAGTTTCAAATCAATGGCCTTAGCTTCTACTTTAAGAAAGTAGTACAAGAGAAAATGAAATGTAACATAATCCAAAGAAAAAAAATCATAAAGATCAGAGCAGAAATCAAGGAACTAGAAAACAGAAAAGCAATGGAGAAAATCAATGAAATGGGTAGCACAATAGGGTAACTACAGTCAATAATAAGTTAATTGTACATTTTAAAATAACTTAAGAGTTTGTAACTTGAAGGATAAATGCTTGAGGGGATGGAGAGCCCATTCTCCACTGATGTGCTTACCTCACATTGCATGCCTCTTTCAAAACATCTCATGCACCCCATAAATATATACACCTACTATGTGCTCACGAAAATAAAAAATAAAAATAAATAAGTCTAATTCTTAGAAAAGAAAATCAACGAAACCAAAAGCTAGTTCTTTGAGATCAATAAAATTGATAAGCTTCTAGCCAGACTGATGATGAAAAAAAAAAAAAAAAAAGAAGACACACAGAAGGTGACATCGCTACAATTTCTACAACCATTAAAAAGATAATAGGGAAATACTATAAATCATTTTATACCAACGAATTTGACAATTCTTTTTTTTTTAAGAGACAGGGTCTCGCTCTGCCACCCAGGCTACAGTGCAGTAGCACAATCATAGTCCACTGCAGCCTCAAACTCCTCGGCTCAAGGGATCCTCCCACCTCAGCCTCCAAAGTAGCGAGGACTACAGGCTAATTTTTGCGTGTTTTTAGAGACAGGGTCTTGCTGTTTCCCTGGCTGGTCTTAAACTCCTGGCCTCAAGGATCCTCCTGCCTCAGCCTTCCAAGTAGCTGGGAATATAGGCATGAACTATGGTACCCTGCTAGCATTCACTGTCTTGATGGTGGTGCGGGGTTCCCAGTGTATACACACATGTCAAAACTAATCAAATTGTAAAGTATGTGCAGTTGGTTGTATGTCAGTTATGCCTCAATAAAGCTGTTAAAAATGTAAACAGGACTTTTAAAAGCCAAGTTGAAAGGATCTCTGGATTATCTACTTTGTTGAATTAAATAGGTTAAGTATCCTTTCATTAGAGTAGAAAATCAATCATTTATTCATTCACACACTAATTTGAAAAGCATTTATAGAGTATCTTCTAGATTCTTGGTCCTGTGCTAGATGCTGATTATAAAAAGACATAGGCCCATACTTTTACTCTCAAGTTGAAAGAAATAGCTCATGGAAGACCAGTATCCTCACCTAAAACTACTAAAATGTCCACTAAAATTCAGAAACTATCTGTGATGACAGTAGAGAGTTGCTGAAGTAATCAGAACTAAAGGGCTAAGACTCCAGAAAGGAAAGAACCTAGGAAAGGTAAGCTGCCCTTCTACAGCCATTTTTACCCTGGAGGCATTTGCTGATTCTAAACATGGGCAGAAGGCTGAAAAACTTGGCTGGGAGTCAGATAAGCTAGCAGAGCTTTGGGCAGACACTTGCAGATCAGCAGAACACATGGCCAGGTTTTCCCTCAGCACTTCTGCAGGAGACTGGGGCTGTGTGGGGCCTGAAGCCAAAAAACCTAAGCAGAAAGCCTCGGAAAAAGCAGAGTGGAATTTTTGTCTTTGTTCTAATTTTTTTAGCAGCTTTGAGAGATAAAAGATTAGAGTTTGGAACCTATCCAGGCAAAGGACTCTGCAGAATACACCAAGCTCTCAGTTGAAAATCCTAGAGAATCTAGGGCAAACTAGAGGTAGACTGAGACTTTCCAGGATTGCGAACCATCCTCAACTGTCAGTGTGGTCACTGCCTGCTTAAGGTGATCAGCCATGACTCTATGTGACTTCTGAAGTGAAGGAAAAATTCTCTCTGGGGGAAATAACATCATATGGACCTCTGTGTGTGTGTGTTTTTCACATAATGTTCATCACTTAATAAAAGTTACACTTTGAGAGGCCAAGGTGGGAGGACCACTTGAGGCCAGGAGTTTGAGACCAGTCTGGGCAACATAGTCAAACGCTGTCTCAAAACAAAAACAAAAACAAAAAATTAGCTGGGCATGATGGCACGTGCCTGTAGACCTAGTTACTCAGGAGGCTGATGGGAGGATTACCTGAGCCCAGGAGTTTCAGGCTGCAGTGAGCTATGATCATGCCACTTCAGACTTAATGACAGAGTGACACCTTGTCTCAAAAAGATAAAAATAAAAAAATAAAAATCACCAGGTATACCCACAGGCAGGAACACATGATCCTAAACCAAGTGAAAGAACAGACTACAGAAACAAATCTGCAGGTTAACCATATATTAAAAGTTGGTAAGAACTTTAAAACACTATAATTAATATGTTTAAGAACAGAGAGGAGAATGTGGACAAAATAAACTAAATGATGAATAAAATAATTGCACCAGTCATTTAGATCTATAACAGATTCAAATGGAAATTTCCAAAAAGGAAAAACAGAACAATAACATTAAAAACTCAATAGACATTAAATGGCAGACTAGAGACAACAAATAGAAAGCAGGATCAGTGAACTAGAATATCTAAACCAAAGCATAGAAAGAAAAATAAAAAAATAAAACCCAGAAAAAAAGCATTGAAAACATATGGGGCTCAGTGAAAAGATCTAACATTTGTGTAATCAGAGTGCAAAAAAGAGGAAACAGAGAACAAGATAGAAGCAAATCTGAAGAGATAATAGCTAGAACATTCTTAAAACTGATTATGGTCATCAACCTACAGCTTCACGAAGCTCTGTGCTCCCAAACAGAACAAACACAAAGAAAACACACCAAGATACGTCACAGTAAGACTGGTGAAAACAAAGACAAAGAAATCTCAAAAGCAGAAAAAAGAGAATTTTTAATGGAGCAACAAAAAAGATTTACTGCCTACTTTTCTACAGAAATGATGGAAGTCAGAAGACAATGGAGTGACATCTTCAGGTAAAGTATTAAAAGAAAATAACTGCCAATTTGTAATTCTATACCAGCAAAAATATGCTTCAAAAATGAAAGTAAAATAAAGATGTCTACTAGGCAAACAAAACAGAGACTCTATCACCAGCAAACCTGTACTGAAAGAAATGCTAGAGTTCTTTAGACACAAGGAAAATGATCCCAGAGGGAAACATGAAATTATACAAAGTAATGAACACCAACAGAAAAGGTAAATATGTGAATAAATATAAAAGAACAGTCTTATGAGGCTTAAGTATTAAGAATTAAAATGCGTGCAACATAAATGCAAAAAATTGAAGCTCAATAAATGCAGTGAACACATTCTAAGATTCTAGTATTAAAAGCAATAAAAGTGATTATTTATATTATTCTGTTATAAGTCAAGGTACATGTTACCATCTCTTGGGTAACCAATAATAGAGTAATTTTAAGAATTTTGTTCACCCAAAAGCACTAAAGTCAAGTCTACAGGATTGTCACCACTAATGGGAGAAAACAGAAAAGAGTGGCTTCTTCCCTAAGGGCAGGGGATTCGCCTCAGCAGCTAAACATCTGGGCAGAGTTAATACTGGTATCTAAAACCATGAAAGTCCTTCTATAGTCAGCACCTCTCAGTTTTCCAACACAGCCAAGTACCTTTCCTTGAGGCATCTCCATTCATTTATTCATTCACTCTCCTAACAAATCCTTACTAAGGGGTACCTGGCCTTGTGCTGGGGCTCGGCCCATAGAAACTGAACCAGAAACAATCCCAGTCTTCAATAAACTCACATTCTATTGAGACAGATAATTAAACCAGACCTCTCTCAAACTTAAATATGCAAACAAATCACCTGAAAATACTGCAGGCCTGGGAGAGAACTTGAGATTCTGCATTTCTAACAAGCCCCAGGTGATGCTGATGTTGTTGATTGGAGGAATGCACTGTGAGTTACAATTGAAAGACAGAGTGAGAAACACTGTGATAAAATTGTAGCTCAGAGGGGTGAAATAGCTTGCTAGAACTCACAATAATTTGAATAACTGGGACAGGACCCAAGATATTATCTGACTCCAAAGTTTGTGTATGCTCTTTCCTGCCTCCCTTAGGGAGAAGAGAGGGGACTATGGAAACAGGTAGCGTCTCAGTCTGATTTATGTTGCTATAAGAGAATACCTGAGACTGGGTAATTTACAAAGAAAAGAGGTTTATTTAGTTCATTGTTCTGCAGGCTGGGAAGTTCAATGGCATGGCATTGGCTTCTGGTGAAGGCTTTTGTGCTGCATCGTAACACGGAGGAAGGTCAAAGGGGGAACAGGCAAAAGGGACCAAACAAGAGGAGGAACCTCACTTTATAACAACCCGCTCTCTTGGAAACTAATCCATTCCCTCGAGTGAGAACTAGCTCACTCCCACAAGATGGCATTCATCTATTTATGAGGGATCCACCCCCATGACCCAAACATCTTCCACTAGGCCCCACCTCTCAACACAGCTGCACTGAGTTTTAGGGGGGACAAAGCATATCCAAACCATAGCAGGTAATCAGCATTTAGTCCAGCCTTTGGCCAATGTTGCCCAAGTTGGATCTTAATAGATGAATAGGAGCTTGCCTGACAAAGAAGTAAGTCAGGGAGAAGGCTCCCAGTGCAGTAACTGGCACAAAAACACAAAGGGTGAGGTCGGGATTTGAATCTCATTCCACTACTGATGAGCTTTAAAATTGTGGATGACTTACCTAATTGCTATGTCTCAGTTTCCTTAACTATAAAATGGAGATCATCATAACAGCACCCACCTCATTGGGTTGGTGTGAGAATTAAATGAGCTGGTATGTATAAAGAGTTTTGAACAGTGTGTGGCACAGAGTAAGTGCTCAATAAACATTAGCTCTGATTATTCCAGCAGTTGCTCAATATAAAGGATGAACAGTGGAAGGAATGAGGGTATTTTGGGCAGAAGGATTCCTCCTGTGCCTGGGACTGGTTTATCAGGGTGGGGACTGGGAAAGCACTGCAGTTATTGCCCAGAAGGACTGCTGCTCTGTTCTGGTGGGGAGGGACCCAGTTGTACTCTGGGGCACACCATCCCAAAGCACCTTCCACCCCAAAGCACTGTCACATCTGTTAGCTCATCTCTTCTTAGTGACTCCAGAGGGCAGCCAGAATCATGCTATCCATTTTAACGATAGGAACACTGACACCCAGAGAAGTGAAGTGACTTGTCCATTACCTCCCTGGGTATTAGAGGCAGGAAGTGTGGTTAATTTTAGGTGTCATTGTGATTGGATTAAGGAATATGGAGAGAACTCATAAAGCATTGCCTCTGGGTGTGTCTGTGTGGGTTTTCCCACACACAGGAGACTGGTATGTGTGTCAGTGGCCAGGGTGGGCACCGCCCAATTGGCTGGGGCCCAGGACAGAACAAAAAGGGCAGAAAGGTGATTTCCTCTCTCTCTCTCTTTCCCCACTGGAGCTGGGACACTCTTCTCCTGCCCTGGACATCAAAACTCCAGGCTCTCTGGCCTTCGGACTCCAGGACTTACGCCAGCAGTCCCTGGGGTCCTCAGGCCTTTGGTCTCGAACCAAGAATTACACCATTAGTTTCCCTAGTTCTGAGGCCTTCAAATTTGGACTGAGCCAGAGTACCAGCATCCAAAGGTCTCCAGCTTGCAGATGGTGTGTCATGGGACTTAGCCTCCATAATTGCATGAGGCAATTCCCCTAATAAATCCCCTCTCACATATCCCTCTGTCTATCTATCCTACTGGTTCCATCCCTCTTGAGAACCCTGACTAATACAGTGAGGAACTCCTTATTCCCTGGCCAATACTCTTTCCAGAAAGACCTCGAGCACCATCTCAGGAGAAAATCAATACCCAAAACCTCCAGGGCAGAGTCTGAGATTTCCTACCTGGCCCAAAGCTGTCATGTTCACTAACCATAGCACTGATCAAGCAAAGGGGACTTCTATTTGTCAGAGTGACTGCAAGGATGTACTTGGTTCTGCCTTGATTTGGAAAGAAAGACGTCCAAAGGAAAAGATAATAGGGAAAGAGGTATGGTGTTTAAGATTAAGAGGCAATTGGAAATCAATGTCCTGTCCTAATGCAGGCCTTTCCTGGGACACACATGGGTATGCACACACAGGATGCAGCTGGACTTCCTACCTGGTAGACTGCTTGGCCAGCATGGCCACGTAGGTGACCACGAAGCTTTGAAACTTAGCCCGTTGTTCCTCCCAGCGGTCATCCACTGAGTAGTAGTTGGGCAGGGGTGCTCCAAACAGGATCTCACTGCGCAGGAGAGAGCTCTTCAGATTGTCTGCAGAGAGGCCCTCATCCACATACCAGTAGAACTCAGGGTGAGTCATGGCCAGCTCCAGGGAGCCTGCGAGGACAGCGGTGGGGGCCTCAAGAGTTCAGCCGGTCAACTCCCACCAACCCTCCCTCAAGGTCATCCAGTCTCATTGCAGCCCTGCCTCCCAGGATTCCCCTCTGTCCACATCCACCAAAACTCCACCCCAGGTCCCACAACCTCTCTCTGAACCTGCCCCACCCTTCCTCAAGCCCCATTCCTAATTTACCTAAAACGAACCCTACCTCAGTCTTCTTGAACCCCAATCTTTCTCCTGTCTTCCTCTGGCCAGATTCCTGGTTCTCTATAACCACATCCTGGCCTTTCTCTAACCAGCCTCATACCCGAGCCCCACTCCACGCTTTCTCTACCTCTGACCACAGCAGAACCCCCACCATCCTTCACCTGGGTCTGCATCCAAGCTTCCCTCTTCGGTTCCCTCTCACGCTCACCTCACACCTCAGCCCAGTCCTTTTCACCTTGCCCTCCAGCTATGCCCAGGACTCAGCTCCAGACTGACTGGGCCTGGGCCTGGGCCAAATCTCCATAAAGAGCTGTATAAAACCAGGACCTACGCCCCACCCCAGCATCCTGGCAGCTCACCCCGGATGTCCGCCAGGTCCTGGCCCATGCCATCGTAGTAGATCTTGCCTCCCCTCTCGGTGGGAAAAAAGTAGGTCATGAGCGAGCTGGGAGGCGAGCAGTAGGAGTAGGAACCCAGCGGCAGGTCCTTGAGCACCTCGTGGGGCTTCCAGCAGAACTCCCGGAAGCCTGGGTGGTCCATGATCTTGCGCTCGATCTCATGGATCGTGACCAGCCGCTCACTGGTGAAAATGTTGCGCTCCGCGTCGCCGCGCGCCAGGAAGATGAGCTCGATGCGCCAGTGCGCGTGCGTCTGGGTGTTAGCACTCACATACGCACGAGAGTAGTCCCAGCGGGAGGCGCCTCGGCGGGCACGGCTCTGATTCGCCGCAGCTGCCGCGGGGGGCGGGATGCTGGGCGGGTGCCACCCATTCTTGCTCAGCCGCTGGTTTCGCGGGTCTTCACTCTGGTTGGCTGCCAGATCCTCCAGGGGTGGAATCTCACGCCGAAGTCGCCCGCTCCGATTGGCTGTGGGCTTTTGGGCTGCTGAAGTGTCCCGGGACAGGCCTGGGCCGCGGAGTGAGGCCGCGGGGATGACACGCGGGGCTCGGGAGGCTTGCCGCGAGCGGTTGCCGAGATGCAGCTGCTGCAGCTGCTCTGAGATAAGGCGCTGAAGCGTCTCGGAGGTGAAGTCGGCTAAGTCACGCCGGTTCCGCCCCCAGGATCCAAACTGGGACTTGAGCGCCAGGGTGAGGGCGTCAAAACGCTGCGAGGCCTCATGGTTGCGGATTTCAAAGGCGTTGTAGGAGATGTCAATGTCCAGCGGTGGGTAGTAAAGGAACATGAAGGCTGACAGGGCCATGGGAATGCTGCAGCCCAGGAAGAGCACCAGCCCAGCACAGCAGGGATTGGTGAAGGCCCAGCCCAGGGTACTCCAGAAGCCTGAGGCTGGGGGCCGGGAAGGCAGGGGCCAGTGCCGCCAGCAACACTGCCCTCCTGCCCCAAGTTGGGGCCCTGGCTTCTGGGCCCCTGGAAAGGCTTCACCCGTTGCTTCTTCTTCCTCCTGCCCCTCTAGCCACACATCCTGCAGCAAGGGGTCATCCTCCATGTCCATAGCCTGCAGGAGAGGGAGAGGGTCAGCAGGCTAGAGAGACAGGGAGGGGAAGGTGCCCTGTGGTGCAGTTCGCCCAGCCCTAGGTACCAACCCCGTCCACTCATAACCAAATACTAATACTGCAATGGAATGGCATCAAGCATGCATCAACACAACTGAATTTAACCACCTGCGAAAAACACAAAGCAAATTCCTGTTATTTGCCCGTCACCTCTCCCTTTTGGGTCTTGGCTTTCAAGGCCACAGAAAAAAGGAAAATCGCAGAACAATTGTAAACAGAAAAGATGTTTCTCCTGGGAGGAGGGATTTAAAAAAAAAAAATTGACCACACAATTTTCTAATGTTTGCTGCATCCTTTGACTTTAGAACTCAGGCCCAATGTAAGATGTGACTCCACTGCAACCACTCTTATTTAATGAGCAGCTGTAAAGTACCTCTAGGAGGTATCAGGGTGCAAGGGAAAGAGCATGATCTTTGGAATGAGGCAAACCCTGATTTGGGTCCTGGCAGTCTGAGTATCCAAGGCAGTGAGCCTCCCTGAACTTGAGTCCTCATCTATAAAATAGAAGTGGCCATTGCTGCCTCGTACGACTGTGGAGTCAAAGGTGGAAGTACTCTGCAGTCTGTGTAGTATGTTAGTTATCTGTCACATAAGCAGATTTCCTTGCTCCCCGCTGGGGACTGTAACATGCTCAGCCATTACCCAGGAACTGTGCCAGGGCTAGGTGCCTGTCACAGCACTCTTGGAGAACCCTCAGTAGCTTCCCACCCCCTCTATGGGGTGCTGCAGCTGCAGCCACTGTTTGTCAGGCTCAGGCCACTTAATATGCAACTCCAGCAACATCAAACCTTTGGGCATGGGCAGGGGCCGGGCATCTGCCTCCCAGAGACTTGAGCGCAGCAGCAGGAGGGCCTGGCAGAAGAGGGCAGGGCTGGGCAACCCGAGGACTCCAGCGGGGTGGCCCAAAGAGAGGAGGCTTTCCGGCATCCCCGACATGGCCTATCCCCCTTGTCCTGCCTGCCCTCTGGACAGAGAGAGACTCATTATCCAGTTAGATGCTAGGCAGTGAGAGGAGGAAGCTAATTATGCTAGCGCTAGCTAATTAATGCTGCCTTTCCTATTAACATTCTCTGGAGTGCTCCATTTCAATTAGATGATCTGTCCAGGAAGAGAGGCTGCCGTCAGTCCAGAGAAAGTAAGCAAGAGGAGGTGACAGAAGAAGGGTAACAGAGACAGAGACAGAGGAAAAGAGGAGAGAGACAGAGGGGAGAGTGGAATGGTCAGAGATGGGGGAGAGACTGAGATGCAAATAGGGAAACAAAAGAAGAAACAGGAAGAGTGACTGAGGATGTGAGGGACAGGCAGCAGAAGACTCGCAAGACAGAGGCCTGGAAGGGGCGGGAATTACTCCTGCAATATGCAAGATTCCTATCAATGAGATAATTAAACTTCCCATTTGCAACGCCCTAACACGAGCCTGCCAGCTTGCCAAGGGGATGGTAACTGCTCTGAGACCCAATTTGTATTCGCACTGGAGGCAGCTCAGACTCACCCCATCTCCAAAGGGAAAAACCAAGTCTGCATGTGGAGGTGAGGAGTGTGGGAGCCTCTGCCTGATTCTTGGCCTCAGAAGAAGAAAGCTGATGGGAATAAGGTGGAGACGGGAGGGGCCGTGTTTGCAGTTTTCTGGGAACTAAATCCATCCATCCTGCCCGTGCCTCAGCCTGCCTTGTGGGGACTACAGTACGTGTGTTGGTGTTGCAGGGGGTCAAAGGCCAGGGTTCTGGGTCACAGCAACACTCCCTGGGTGATCTGAAGGCCCCTTGATCCCATTGCTATTCCACCAGGAATGCCACCCCTTCCCCTAGGGGTCCACATTGAATTCATCATGCAAGGCCTTGCTCAAGCGTTACCTCTTCCAAGAAGCCTTCCCAGATCTGAACCTCCCCCAGCTTCCTGTCTAAGCTTCTCGCCATCCTTACTAGATTTGCCTGGTAAAAATTACTGCGGGGAAGGGAGGGAGAGGCAGTGTAGCAGCATGTTAAGAGCTACGGCTTTGGAGGCAGATAGACTTGGGTGCAAATCCCAATTGTAAGATTTAGGGCAGGCAGTGTAACCTTGCTGAGCTTCAGTCTCCCCATCTGCAGAACGGGTATAACAGTACTCACCACAGAAATTGTCAGAAAGATGGCATACACAACAGACTGAATACGGTGCCTGGTAGGTATAAGTGCTTGGGAAATGACAGCTACCATTCTTTCATACGCTACTTCCCTCCAAAGGCTGGAACCCCTAACAGATACATGTAGCGGGCTGTGTTTTCCAAAGACGGCTGCAACAATATCTGCCATCTCACATGCTTATCTCGTGATGTGACTTGGACACTCCACCCATCAAGCAGGCAAGGCTGCCAAAGTCACCAGCCCTCCCAGATTCAAGGGGAAGGAACGCAGGCATTAGGAAATAAAGGAAGATGCAGCTTCCTCCTGGCTCTCTTCAGACACTCATCCTTGGGATCAGCCATGGTGCTAACAGAATGTCCAAACGAGCCCCTGCAGAGAGATCACTCGTAGGACTTCCTGCTGACAACCAAGCTGACAGCCAGCATCAACCACCATGTGATGTGAGCATGTGAGCGACGATGCTGCAGACAAGTCCAGCCCCCGGTCATTGAGTAACCTCTAACCTTCAAGTCTTTCTAGCCGAGGCCCAGATACCACAGAGTAGAGCTCAGCCATTCTCTCCTGTCCTGACCTGCAGAATGCACGATAGTTGTTATACATCTCTGCACTCTGGGGTGTTTTGTTACATAGCAATAGCAACTGGAACGATTGCAGTGAAGCCTTGTTCTGTATGTGTGGCTCCATGCCCTACAGACAGCATTTGCTGGATTTAAGTGACCAAAAAATTGGGCCCAGCCACTCCACCTCCCAGTGAGAGCCCCACAGGTGGGTAGATGTGAGCTTTAAGGGAACAGGGACTTACTTGGCTGTCGTATTCCCTGCTGGCTTCTCGTGGCCTAAAACACCCTTGGGGAGGGGGGCAGTCAGATGTGGAGAGAAAGAAGGAAAAGGAGTGTCTGATGAACTTGGGTTAGGTATTCAATAGAACTTTCCCCTGGACAAATGAATTAACAGCATTCAAAGCGACCTGGATGAGATTGGAGACTATTATTCTAAGTGAAATAACTCAGAAATAGAAAACCAAGCATCGTATGTTCTCAATGATACGTGGGAGCTAAGCTATGAGGAAGCAAATGCATAAGAATGATACAATGGATTTTGGGGACTTGGGAAGGGTTGGGGGGGCAAGGGATAAAAGACTATAAATAGGGTACAGTGTATACTGCTTCGGTGATGGGTGCACCAAAATCTCACAAATCACCACTAAAGAACTTATGTAACCAAGTACCACCTGTACCCTAATAACCTATGGAAATTTTTTTTTTAAAAAAGAACTTTCCCCTGGACAGAAAGGGCAGTCAGACCCCAAGCCACATAAGCATAGGCAGGGGATATAGCTTCCTCCGGTTTGGGAAGGATCTGGAAGAGTGTGAAATGGACAAGGCCGGAAGTGGATTTGATGAATTCTTGGTCTACCACGCACCCTCCCCACCCTGTACCTGCCTTCTCAGTCCTCCCCAAAATGAAAAGTGCCACAAGGGAATCACACAAGACTGGTGGTCAACTCATGTGTCACCAGGCCTGGCCCAGCCACCAGCTTTCTGGGTGGCCCTGGGTATGTCCCACCCCTCTTGGGGCCCTGTCTCCCCGATCTCAAAGCGGGATGGTAAAAGCCCAGGTCCTTCCAGCTGTGCCACCCCTGGGGTCTCCAAGAAACCCCAGACAGCTAGGCCATCCCACCTCCCAGTTTGCAGCCCGAGTAGGGCAGGAGCCATCTGAGAGTCCCTCGCACCAAACTGAGGCCGGGCTGGTAGGGGTGGAACACCAATGCCTCAGCCAGCATCTCCCTCCGCAGGCCCCTCCACAGCCGGTAGGATGGGCAGCAAATTGTAAATTTGTTTTCCTTTCTCAAATGATGGGAATTGATTAGCTTAGCAAGGAGCTCCAGCTGCTCCATGGAAAGGAACTAAGGTGATTCCTGCGGTAGCTGTCACTGATTCAGACAAAGCCCGGAGGAGGACTAGGAGGACTGTGGCCATGGGGGTGGAGTGTGGTGGGGTAGACTGGGGGCTGTGACCAGGCCTTTCTGGGCCCTGGGAATGTTCTCCTTCTCAGTGACCAATGCCCTTTCTCTCTGCCTCTGTCTCTGTCTCTGTCACTCACATACAGGCACACTCAGAGGCAGTCAAAATTTAAACTCTGGGCCTCGCTAGGGCCCATGAATCAAGGTGGACACACATCCACGAAACCGATCGTCCTCCTCTTGGGAAAGGCAACTGGGGCAGCTGCTTAAAAGAGAACAACAGGCCCTAGGGAGGCTCGAAAGGGAAGAACTCACCCACTTTCAAGCCCAGGCTTGTGGAAATCCAAAGCCATATCTGCAGTCAAATCCCAGGTTTTTAACAGAAAAAAAAAAAAAAAACCCACATATATATGCATTTAAAAACCCATTAATAGCAGTAACCTGTTAGGGAGGGTTATGGGTGATTTTTATTTTCTCCTTTGTACTTGTCTCTTTCTAATTTTTCTGCAATGATCAGGTACGTCCTTAGTTTTAGAATCAGAAATAAATGTTATTTAAAAATAGAATATGTGTGTATGTGTGGGGAAGGGATTTTGCTAACAGCCTTCAACTCTTTGAGGAATTACTATAATAGGCAGGGGAGGAGGGCTCTGTCCTCCGAGGAGAGAAACCAAGGAGAGTTGGCGTAGGTTGTAGCAGGAGACAGCCCAGTGAGAAAGCAGAAGGACCTTGGACAGGGGGAGTTGGCAAATGCCCTATGGGTGAGTGAGTGTGGAGGGATCGTTCAATGTGCAGGAAGTAGATAATGGCCCACTGGACCCAGAAGAGACCTCAGAGTATACCTTATCTAACGCCTTCATTTTACATATGGGGAAACTGAGACTTACCCAAGGTCAAGTCAAGGAGAAGGGACTGACCCAGGGTCATCTTATCAGTGGCAGGACCAGGACTCCTGGATGAAGTTTTCATTCTACTCCATCCCCAGATTCTGGAGGCAGTTTTTGGCAGCCCCAGGGAACAACCAGACCTGGGGGGAGATGGCTTGTGGGCTCAAAGTGCCAAAATAGGAGAGCTATTTTTGTTTTTGTTTTGTTTTGTTTTTTGAGACAGAGTCTTGCTCTGTCGCCCAGGCTGGAGTGCAGTGGTGCGATCTTGGCTCACTGCAGCCTCCGCCTTCCAGGTTCAAGCGATTCTCCTGTTTCAGCCTCTCGAGTAGCTGGGACTACAGGCATGTGCCACCACGCCTGGCTAATTTTTGTATTGTTTAGTAGAGATGGAGTTTCACCATGTTGGCCAGGCTGGTCTCAAACTCCTGATCTCAAGCGATCTGCCCGCCTCGGCCTCCCAAAGTGTTGAGATTACAGGCGTGAACCACCACGCCCAGCTGGGAGAGCAATTTTTGAAGTTGAAGAGAAAAGCCAGTCTTCAAGTCACAGGCCAGATGGACTTCTCCATTTGGACAGAATGGGGCTTTTGTGGGAGGTGGTGTTGCCTCAAAAACACTCCCAGCCCCCTGCCAGGCCTCACTCTTCTCCAGAGCAAGTGGAGTTCCCACGGATGTGAACCCATGCCAGAATCTCCCTGTGTTCCTGTTTATAACTTCCCTGCTCTGGCAAAGGTTGACAGAACCCTTCCTTCTGCATTCCCCCATCCCAGCCAGACTATTAAAATGTAATCAAAAAATCATATTAGACATGCAGATTTGACTTAAAATACGTATATGTAGATACAATTTAACGGCAATTAGGAGCTAATCAGCTTTTTCTTCCTGGCTCAGGGTGTTTTGCCTTCCCCGGTTTAGCTCTGGTCCTTGAACATCTTGAGGTCTTTGATTCTCTTACCCTTGGGTTGAGAGATTTGGGCAGAGTCTCAAAATGAGTTATTTTGAGTTGAACAGCTCCAGAGAAGGGAGGAAAGAAAAGAGGAGGCCTTGGTGCCTCCCAGGCATCACTGTCCTAAGTCCTGATACTCCATCTTCTGAGAATCCCTTGCTCTCTGGATGCCCCGGCTATGTGCCAGTCATCAGAATCCCAAACCTTCCCCCGAGACCTGGATACTCCACCTAGGCCAGGAGGCTGCAGAGGCACTGGAGATGTGGTGATGAAACTGGGGCAAAATCACACACATGGAGTAAAGTCAAAAGTCCAGCTAGTTCAATGAAGAAACTCTGACACCCATTAAGACCATCATCATAATTAACTCTGCATCTACCATGTGCCCAGTACTCCTTATCCATCCTCTGTCATCCTCACATCAGCCCTGCAAGACGCTAGGGAAGGCATTATAAGCATCCACTTTTTACAGAAGCAAAATCAGAATCAGAGAGGTTAAGTGACTCCCTGGTGGTCACACAGCTACTAAGGGGCAGAATTGGAGTTTGAACCTCAGGTCTTTGATCCTAAAGCCCAGGCTCTTTGGGCCATACCAGGTAGCCTATGAGCTCTTTGAAAGCTGAGATGTCAGTACTCGTGGAAGAAACCCATTGCCTTTTAGCATTAGCAAGCTTGCACCATCCCCATAAGACTGGAAATCACTTGGGGTCTAGTAATTCTGCTTTCAGTAGGCAGCAACTCAGGGCATGATGTAAAGGAAGTCTCCCACCAACCTCAGAAGCTTGGCCTTCCCTTCAATGGGTCATGGGCGTGATGGTTAATTCTATGTATCAACTTGACTGGGCTATGGGGTACCCAGCTATTTGGCCAAACATGATTCTGTGTGTGTGTGTGTGTGGTGTGTGTGTGTGTGTGTGTGTGTGTGTGTGTGTGTGAGTGAGAGAGAGAGAGAGAGAGAGAGAGAGAGAGAGAGAGATTGTGTCAGGTAGGGGCTCTGTGGCGAGCCTGTCCAAGCCCCCCATTTCTCAGAGAAGGTCCGGCTGCACAGATGGAGTGGATGAAGGATGACTGGCCTCCCGGGGCTGACAGCTGGTGAGGAAACTGTGGGCGCTGATTCGTAAACCCAACAGCTCAGTATTTATCAGGCAAACAAGCTTTGCCTGGGTCAATATATTACCTGAGGAAACATCCCAGCCAACACCAGAGGGATCTAACGTTCATGGGCACAACAGCCACTATTACTTTCCCTGTTCTGTGTCCCCTCTCTAGTGAGCTCAGTGGGACAGAATTGGACCCCCTAACACCAAGAGGGAAATCTGTAAAATGGGGGTGGCGATACTGCTCCCCTGCTGAACCAGAGCAGCTAGTATGATGATTAACTTCTTAGCCAGCCAGAGCCCAGGTCTGGCCCCTGCTGTAGGCAGGTCCACAAGTCAACTGGAGCAGACTCCTTTATTCTCTGCCCCAAAGATCCTTGGACTTTAATGTGAGAGTCACTAGGCACACTTGTTAAAGTGCAAATTCTAGGGTGACACCAGGTCAGATTCTGAGGAGGTGGGGCCCAGGAATCTGGGTTTTGTTTTGTTTGTTTTGAGATGGGGTCTCACTCTGTCACCCAGGCTGGAGTGCAGTGACACTATCACGGTTCACTGCAGCCTCGACCTCCCAGACCCAAGTGGTCCTCCCACCTCAGCCTCCCACGTAGCTGAGACTACAGGTGCGTGCCACCACACCTGGCTGTTTTTGTTTTTTGTTTTAAATTTTTTGTAAAGATGGGGTTTTGCTAGGTTGCCCAGGCTGATCTCAAACTCAAGCGATCTTTCTGTCCCATTCTCCCAAAGTGTTGGAATTACAGTAAGTATCAGTCACCGTGCCCAACCTGGAGTCTGTATTTAAACCACCTCCCCAGGTGATTCTGATACAGGTGGTCCAGAAGCATTCTTGGAAAACCCTTGCTACCCTGGTCATCCTCCCCTGTTCCCAGTGGCTCCCTCCAGCAACTGATCCAGCCTTTGGCCTCCCCGCACCCCTCCACTGTGACTCACATGTGTCCCTGGAAGTTCAGGGAATGGACTCAGGCTGTTGTGTCTCTAGCCAAGACTCACTCTTCAGGGAGTCTTTTCCTCTAGCCATGGGGAGGGAAGAAACGATGGCATTTGGGCCGGCCACACAGGGGGATACAAACAGCACACCCAGATCTGCCAAATGGCTCTTCTTGGTAGGGCCAGACAGTAAAAGGAAATAGAAGTCCAAGGGCTTACTGTCTGCCAGGCCCCTTACAAGCGGACTGGGTGGGGAGTTTACCATCCACTGAGCACTACTGTGTGTCTGGCACACGGGAGCTATTTTATTTATTTATATCACGTCTGATCCAACCCCTGCCCTACAAGTCTGCTTGTAGAGCTGGGCTGGATTGGAGCCTCTGGAGGCAATGTCAGAGCCCATCCTTTTAGCCACCGTGCCCTGATACCAAAAGGAATTCCACCAACTAACCCTCTCAGGCCACCTCCTGCTCCTGCCTGCACAACTCAGGCCTCACCTCCAAGACCCATCAGCGCTGGATCCTGGAGCCCACAAAGCAGCCTTGGCATCACTGAGGAAAAGACAATGAAAGCTTAACAAAACCAGCAATACGGCCAGGCACGGTGGCTCACGCCTGTAATCCCAGCACTTTGGGGGGCCAAGGCGGGCAGATCACCTGAGGTCAGGAGTTCGAGATCAGCCTGGCCAACATGGTGAAACCCCATGTCTACTAAAAATACAAAAAAATTAGCCAGGCGTGGTGGCAGGCGCCTGTAATCCCAGCTACTTGGAAGGCTGAGGCAGGAGAATTGTTTGAACCTGGGAGGTAGAGGTTGTAGTGAGCCAAGATTGCGCCATTGCACTCCAGCTTGGGCAACAAGAGCGAAACTCTGTCTCAAAAAAGAATCGAAAACAGGCCGGGCACGGTGGCTCACGTCTGTAATCCCAGCATTTTGGGAGACCGAGGCGGGTGGATCACGAGGTCAGGAGATCGAGACCATCCTGGCTAACACAGTGAAACCCTGTCTACTAAAAATCCAAAAAAAAAAAAAAAAAAAAAAAAAAAAAAGAAAAGAAAAAATAGCCGGGCATGGTGGCGGGGGCCTGTAGTCCCAACTACTCAGGAGGCTGAGGCAGGAGAATGGCGTGAACCCAGGAGGTGGAGCTTGCAGTAAGCCAAGATCGTGCCACTGCACTCCAGCCCGGGCAACAGAGTGAGACTCCGTCTCAAAAAAAGAAAAAAAAAGAAAACAAAAACAAACAAACAAAAACCCCAGCAACACTTACAGAACCTGTGAAATATGACCAGGTTCCCAGATGCCCCTGGCCTGACGGGTCAGCAGGTTCTTGGAAACCCTCACTGCAGGCCTTGGCCAACCTGTCCAGATGGCCCCCGCCCCCCACATCTCTCCCACCTTCAGTCCCCAGTCCTGGGTGTGTGAGGCTGGAGACCACAGTTGCCAAGTACAGAGGAACCTCTGGGCCCAGCAGCCAGTCCAGCATCCCAGCCCCTAAACTGCTGGGTTAATAAAAAAGAAAAAGATCCCAACGATATATGACCAATAACTATGGCCATAAAAGCCAAATTGGATTTCTTCCTGGCTGATGAGCTCAGGGCCCTTTTCATTCTGAGACGTGATTAACAAATATGTAAAACAATTCCCCCAGCATCTCGTCTTGGGATCTTGCTGCAAGTTCAAGCTTGGAGGCAAGGGAGGTGGAGGAAGCAGGGGATCTGTGCCTGGAGCAGCAAAAGTGGCCCCAAGGACTTGGGGTTGGAACCTGCCTGGCCACTGGCCTGCGGTGTGACCTAGAACAAGCCACTTAACATTTCTGGATAGGTCGTTTAGAGAGCGGGAGGAGATGTTCTCTAAATCCTCTGCCTCTGATACTCAGTCACCACTCAGTTGTGGGAGGCAGAGCAAGGGGAGCTGGATGCTGGGAGAGGCTTCCCTTCACCTCTCTGCAGAATAACTGGAGGGGGCAGCATGCAGGGGTCCTGCTGTCTTTGGAGGGGAGCAGGCACAGGAGCCTGGCCAAGTGGCAAGAAGAGCTGAATAGCCAATAGCCATGTACTGGGTGCCATCAGCTTTGCTGGGACACAGCAAGGTGGTCACCTGCCCGTTCCTAGCTCTGGGGAAGGCTTGGGAGACTGCAATCCCTCCTGCAGCCCCAGCACACCCAGACCACAATTTGTGGGTCCCAAGATGTTGCAAAACTCTTCTTTGCCCCATAGCACCCAAAGCGAAGCTGGAAGATACATCAGAAGCTAAATGTGCTCAAACCTGCTGAGGGTCCCCCATAAGGCGCTTGGGATGGAGCTCTGGGAGAGGGCTGTACCCACAGCCTCACTGCCTGGGAAGGAGGAGAGAAACTTAGAGCAAATATCTTTCCCTCTGAGAACTTGGGGCTCCCCCATCCCCTGCTTCCTGGGCCTGTGAAGGGCTGAGGAGACCAGCAGCAGATGAAAGGGGCACAGCGAGGAGATGGCGGAGACTGCCCTCGTGTTCCTGAGCCAGAGCCCTTTCTCTACCCATCCTCAATGCTCTCATTGCAGGGGTGGTGGTGGGACTGAATCGTGCTGCATCCATGCAGCAACTTCCAGTTTGCAGATCAATTTTGCATAGGTTTTCTCCTCCTAGGAATTATTTCCAATTTGCAAACAAGAAAACTGAGGCTAAGGAAGTGAAGGGACTTATTTGAACCTGATTTCTGATGAGCTCAGTACCCTTCTCACTGTCATAGATTTTATTTGAGTCTTACATGTTTGAAAATCTCAGGGTCCTAGAATCAGTCCTCCCAACTCCCACTTGGGTGTGTGCGCACACACACACACACACACACACACACACAGCATCTGCCCTCAGCCGTTCTGGTCACAGGTTAGGTACAGCGCTGGCTGGACTGTGGGTTCCCAGGGAAAGGAGGAGGGTAGAGACATGAGGGACTGACCTTCAAGTTCCCCATCATGGGTGCCCAGGTGGAATCTCACCTTCAGTGCCCACACAGGTCAGTGGCTCCAGGGAAGGCTTCCTGGCTCCCGTCCTGAGTGACAGCTCAGGCACGGATAGTGGGGAGCAGGTGTCCATCCAGGAGATGGGCTCAGTGCCCCTCAGCCCCTGGGGCCAGCACAGAGGCCCTTGCTCTGGGGTGGAGGGAGTCTGACACTGGCCTCAGCCTCAGCACCCCTTCCACAATGATGCAGCTGCCTACAGAGACAGGAGTCGGGGGTTGGTGCTCAGCCGCCGAGGCAGAGGGCTGGGGATGGAGAGTGGCTCCTCAAGCACTGCCCCCCTCCAACTCTGCTGCCTTTCTCATAAAATGCTTGGGAGGCTCAGGGCCCCAGGAACTAAGAACTGCTGCTCCCAGCCCCAAAGGCCAGGAGACACCCAGCAAAGCTACCTGGGCTAAAAAATCCCAGACTGTTTCCCTCACGCCCCCACCCTGCTCAATGGTGGAGTGTTATCCAAAGTCTAATGGGAACGCCCCTACCCATGCATCAGTTCTTCCATGATAACGGGGCCCTGTCTCCTATTTGAACTTGGGCAAGCCTTTCCTTCTCCTGGGCCTCAGTTTGCCCTTCTGTTAAATGGGAGGGCTGGACTTGAGCTTTCAGGTCCCTAGAGGGCCAGGACACAAGAGTGTGACACAGGACAGAAGATGGGGTAATTTAGGGCTGGGTAACCAGTTGAGAAGGTCAAAAGCATTGTAGGTTCCCTGGGGTCCTGAAGCAGCAGCTTCCATCCGCTTTCAGCCTCCTGGGTTCCAGTCCATGCCACAGCCAGAAGCCAGAGGCACCCCATGACCAGAGGGTCCTGCAGAATGGGATGAGGGTGGGGCAGGCAGTGAGAGGGCAAAGCTCAGGGAGTCAGTCTCTCTACCCAACCTGAGCCAAGGGTGTTCTGGGCCCCTCATTACTCCAGGACAGGGGAAGCAGCTGGAGGAGGTGAAGCCTGGGAATGCTTTGAGAGTAGGTCTGCAGAGGGAGAAATAAGCTACTTAGTCTTTTAGGCTGGTGACAGCAGGAATGATGCAAATTGATTCCTATTTAAGTGCTGTCCCAGGCAAGGTGGTGGCAGGGAAGGCAGAAGCCTCCTTTTCCATAAACAATCACCTCCAAGTGCACTCGCTGAGCACCAGAGTAACTTCTGAGCAGGGGTAGCAGTGGCAGCCGCCCCATTCCCCCAGACCTGGGCTCAGCTGCCCATTCTCCATGTCCCCTCAGGAAGGGAGGACGTCCAGGACTCTCTCCAATCCAGAGCCAAAGCTCCCCCTGCTCCTCCCCAGGCTCCTTGGACCCAGGGCACTCTGCTGCCGAGTAGGGCAGCTCCTCAGCTTTTCCTGGGGTGGGGGACATTCTTTCAAGATTGGGGGGATGAGGGCAAGAGAAGGACCTTTCCCTTTGTCCATACTTGGGGTCAGGCCCTGCCAAATCAAAGCACTGACTGTCAAAGTCCCTCAGCCCCATTCCCCAATTCACACATTTACCAATTCATTCACTCATTTGCTCTAACTTCATTCACTTGTTGGTGCTTGCTATATAAAATAAGGACTTCCTGTTAAATCATCATAATCTGGCCAGGTGTGGTGGCTCACACCTGCGATCCTAGCATTTTGGGAGGCCAAGGCAGGCAGATGGTGTGAGCCCAGGAGTTCAAGACCAGCCTGGGCAACACAGGGAGACCTACTAAAAGTAAAAAACGTATCCGGGGCATGGTCATGCGCACCTGTAGTCCCAATTACTCAGGAGGCTGACGGGGGGAGGATTGTTGAGCCCAGGCATTTGAGGCTGCAGTGAGCTGTGACTGTAGCACTGCACTCCAGCCTGGATAACAGAGAGCCTATCTTAAAAAATAATCATCATCATAATCTTAACTTAGTGATGTCTTCAACTCCTTTCCTCCTGAAGGCTCCATGAACCTTTTCACCCCAGATCTATTCGCATGTTCATTAATGCCCAAGAATGCCAATTGGCTGACATATCCCTGTTCATTGCAGATTCCTGGCTCTGTTACTCTGGGATCATCTGCTGGAAGTCTCTGGAGCACCAGGTCGGAAAGTCAGTTCCCTTGGAGGGAACCCACAGCAGCTACTAGCCTGTAATGCACACTCTCAGCCAGCCTCTTCCCAGCTTCCCTGGCTAAAGAAGGGAAGGAGGGGTTTTCTCTTCCGGCTGCTGACACTCTTCCAAAGCCTGATTCCTCTCTAATGTCTCCCAGGCCTGGATTGCAGGGAGGAACAAAAACCGACATCCTGCCCCTTGAAGTCACAAGATGACGCCTTAAAACCAACAAATACTTTTCAACCTGGGAGTCCCCACACATGATCACATCCAGAGGGCTGCAAGTCTCAGCTACGTCTACATGGAAGGAAAAGGGGAAACATCTGGATGAAAGCCAGCAACGTCCTGCCTCTCTGTCAGATGCTGCCCACATCTGGACATTCAAAAAGTGATCTGTTCGGTGGCTTGGCAGTCAAGAAGCAAATGGTCAGCCCACATCACCCTATCCATCAGAACACAGCCCGAGTCCCTATGTACAATTCCCGAGATTACTGAAGGACTCGCAAGGTACTTTGGCTTCAATCATACTCATCCTCAAGGGCCCAAATCAAGAGAAGGTAAAGGCCAGAGTGTGGGGCTCAGTCCTTGTGCACATGGCAGCTGGGTCCCATCTCCACTGCTTATTAGTAAGCTGCTTAGTCTCTCTGCACTTCACATTTTTCATCCTTAACATGGAGATAACAGTGCTATCCCCCTTGCTGAGCAGGTATGAGGATGAAATGAGATCATATCTGTAAAGTTCTAAGCCCAGAGCCTGGCAGGTAGTAAACATCCAAAATATGTTGACTGTTATTATCATGATCATTATCATCGGGGTGATTACCCTGCAGAGCTCCCCAGTGAAGAACAGAGAGATCTCCCAGGACAGTGCAAAGGTCAACGCAGTTGCAGGGTGTGGGGGACACACACTTTTCCCAAACCTCCCAGGAACACCAATTTGCCACAACCTTCCCCACCCTGACCCCTGTTGAAGCTGCCTTCCCCGGAGACAAGAATATCACCACATCATCCTTCACAACAGGAGTGGCTTCCAGCTAGCACTCATGTCTCCTCTATTAACAAGGTTTGGCAAAGGATGCATCATCCAGGTGCCAGTGTATGTGTTGGACACCCCGAGCAGATGGCTGGGCAGAGTGAGCCTTCTCCACGGCACCCTCCTCCTACCAAGACATCAAGTTCATGGACAGTCTAGTTGTACTGGGGGTAACACCTACAGGAAACCTTCCTCCTGACACTGGAGTGACCACTTGACTGGATCATGCCATCTCAGCCCCAGGGGACACGTGGGTCCCTCTTCTACTGTGGTGGGGGGCCCTGACTGAGACAGCATTAATCATCTATCACCTCTGCTCCTTCGACCAGAGGTCCTGGGGGGGTGGGAATGGGGACTCTGATGAGCTCCACAGTGACAGAGTGTGACAGGGACAGGGACAGTGACAGGGACAGAGACCGAGACCTTTCCATTAGGTTGGTGCAAAAGGGGTTTTGCCATTACTTTTAGTGGCAAAAATGACAATTACTTTTGCACCAACCTAACACTTCTACAAGCCCACACCTGGCACACAGTAGGACTACTCAGGTAGATGCTTGGGAGATGGGAGATAATGGAGAAGGCCTTTCCTGGCAGAGGAGGTTTAAGTCCCTGGACACTATCTCCCAGGACGTCACTCTGTGGTTCCAAGAAGAGACCCTGTAAATGGTACCTGCGAGAATCTAAATCCAAGCCAATCCTTCCCATTGTCCTTACCACCCCCTTGTTCCCAGGTCAAGCTCACTGTATACACAAACACCATAACCTGCCACCCGACAGCCTTTTCCAAACTGGCAGATTCCCCATCTGGTTCCCTCAGAGGGAGGAACGGATGGAAGGAAGGAAATTGCCAGGATCAAGAGCATGCCGGGAGTTCTGCAGGCAACGAGATCCTCTCCAGCATCTCTCCCCTGAGTTCAGGGAGAAATAGACCCAGACCTTACACTTCACTAATGCCCTCAGGGGATGGCCCCAGGACGCTGCACCGGGTTCTTCCTTCCAGGTTTTGGCAGAGACACAGTCTCTGCTGGTACACATGCCAGCAAGCGTGACCAGCCTGGAGGTATAATATAAATAGCCTGCCGCTGCCCATCAGCTCCTCCACCCCCTTGGCATTAGTTCCAAACCTTCGCCTTCCTCACCCCCAAAGCGAACCAGCCAGCAGGGGCTCTGCTGGGCTCCACCTGCCTCCTCACCAGCAGTGTGACCTTGAGCGGGTGACTTGACCTCTCTAGCCTCAGGTCATTCCATTGTGAAATGGAGTCAGAGCACCTCCCTCCTGAGTGGTTATGGGGATCACATCAGTTAAGGTCCACTTAGCACACAGCCTGGCATGTGGCTGATGTCAGAGGGGGTGCAGGGGAGAGGACTGGAGAGATGACAGCAAGCCGCATTTCACCTCTGTACTGGGGAGTTGTTAGGTTTACTGGCTGCATCAGTTCGGTCCCCTTCCCTGCTGTGGTTTGGATGCTTCCCACGCACCCAAGGAAGCCAGCCCAGTTGCCTGGGAAGATACCTGGCCTGGGGATTCTGAGACTCAGGCTCTGCTACCAACATGCTGTGTGATGCTGGGCAACTCACTTGCCCTCTCTGAAGTAACTTCCCCATCTGCAGAGGCTTCTCATATCCTTGACCTCTTACAGAGTTGTCTTTCACACGCCAAGCTTCACAGCTTGAGTCCCATTCCAGACTCTCACAGGGACTCAGCTCCAGCCCAGCCATGGCTCAGAAGCCTTGGGTACCCAGACCAGGCCACTGACTGATAAACGCAGGTGAGGGTACTGCCCTTCACCTCTGGCCTGTCTGGCAAAGTAATTTACATTCTTTTGAAACCCATCACATAAACAGGTTTCTTGATAAGAAAACATTTATTGAATGACAGTAACCAAAACAATTCAGGGTACTGGGCAAAATGGGGGTTTTTGCTTCATTCAGATCAAAATCTGATCCCAGCTTGGCCTCTTCTCACTGTGTGACCTTGGGCAAATCTCTTCACTTCTCTGAACTTTGCTTTTCCCATACATTAAATGAGGATGACAATTCATGTGCCATGAAATGGTGGCAAGGCTTAAGTGAGACAGTCCACGTAAATGCTTAGCACCTGGCACACAGTAGGTATTCAACACATGGCAGCTATGATTGGTTGGTATTTTTATCACCAGCCTCCCATTGTAAGGCGGAGGACCTGAGGCCATCAGCCATGTCTGGTGCCTGTTTCCAAAGAGCTTTGACAACACACAGACACATATTCCTCGCAATCCTCCCGCCCGTGTACCTTCCAGCTGGTGCAGAGTGGACAGCGGCTGTCTGGTCTCCCTGTGGCCAGGCAGAGAGTGAGCTCACTGGGGGAGGCTCTGCCGCCATCCCTGGACTGGTCCCGCAGCATCCATGCCTCCAGCCTTTGTTGGGCAGCTGCAGCGTGAGCCGCACTGTCTGCCCGTGAAATGCGACTTTTGGAAAACATGCATATTTGTGAGTTGGTGCATGTTTCTATTTTGGGCCGACACTGCTCTCTTTATTTATTTTCCCCGGGCTTCGATGCTTTGGAATTAGCTTGGAAGGGTGTTTTGACAGACTTTGACACCTCTCCCAGCTCCTTTGGCAAGACACCATGCTTGGGTAGGGGGAGGGCAGGCAGAGAAGAAGAGGATTTCAAACGACAAGCCCTCTTCCTTGGCTAGGACTGATGGACAATCCCACACCCCTGCCTCACTGTCCCAGCCCTCTGTTTCTCCATATTTGGGTGTGGGGAGGAGTATAAGAGGGGTTCAGGTGGGGAAACAATTTCAAAGAGGGGGAAGGGAACCAAAAAGGCTAATCACTAAGCTCCCGATTTGAACAATGCTAACATCATTATCAACACCTATAGTATTGTTATTGTCAACCATCACTACTACCACCCCCACCATTTTGGGGTGCCTACTTTTATTGCTGGCAGTGGGCTGACTGATGGCCCTTAGGGACACCACCTCCTTGCTCACCATCTCACTTGGCTCATCTGTGAAGGCTATTTTTGCCATCCCCAGCTCATGGGGCTATGAAAAGAGGCTGCTCGGCCACATGGTGGTCATAGCTGTCTTTCCTCTTGGCATCAGAGCCTGGCCAGCAACCAACTGCCCATGGGCAGTCTACTTGATTGGGTCCAAGGACATGAGGCTGATTGCAAAGCCCCTACTCACTGGTCAGAACCTCTAAAGCTGGTCTCAGCTGTTCCCTTCTCCGTGGCCATTTACAACCAGCCCAGTGTCTGCCACTTGGGAGGAAGGACCTTAACTCAGACAATTCCATCCGCCTTTGATGACTAGGGGAATAGGGGGTGGGGAGGATGGGGAGACGAGGAAAATAGGTCTATACTAGCAGAGAAAGGGGCTTAAATCATCCAAGGACCTGGGGATCCGGAGATCCAGGTTTAAATCTTCTATTCATTCATTTATTCATCCACTCATTCATTCACCATACATTACCAGCAGAACCTGTGGCTTATGCAGAGGATATATAGACAGTAGAAGCAATGCCTGTCCCAATGAAGATTGCATTTCAGCAGTATGACCTCAGGAGAATTACCTGACATCTGTGGTCCTATTAAGGAAATCATCTAAACTTCCCTCACTCAGGGAACAGGATGACTTCACTAGTGGTGGGTGCTCTAAGGAAGGGGAAAGGTAGGATAATCTTTGGGGTTAGAATCACGATTTTCAATCCCACCCACACTCAAGAGACTCACTAGAGAATCAATGTTCCAGATTATTAGGGCCAAAAAGTGACCCTACAGGTCACCTCAGCCAGTCCTTTAACAGACGGGAAGCCTGAAGCCCAGAGACGGGAAGTAGTTTGCCCAAGGGCAAACTGGGAGTCTGTGGTTAAGCTTGGACTAGGATCCAGGTCCCTCACTTCCAGTCCAGTGCTGCTTCCACCACACCATACTGGGACTGTTCTTCTTTCAACCCAGTTTCTGGAATTGAAGGACAACAACAAGAGAAGTGTCAAAGGGCAAGCCAGGTCACGGCTACCAGATCTCATGGCTAGCCAAATCTCCAGGGCGGTTCCAGAATGCTTCACCCAAAGTTCTTAGCCCCTTGGAGAGATCACTGGGGCTCTGTGGCATCTGGCCCTGGAAAACTTCCTGGGGAGGGGAACAGAAGCTGCTGAGGCCACGGTGGAGGGCCATCAGATTTCCAAAGAGAGAGAAACAGGGACATGGAACCTGCAGTGAAGAAGGCAAGTCTGAGAGAATGGAGTCAGCTCCCCCTAAGGGTCAGCTGGGCCCACATCCCAGCAAAGACTGGGTCCGGCCCAGCCTAAGGAAAGTTGGGGAGAGAAGCGAAGGCAGTGGGGAAGGATGACTGGAAAGACCAAAAAAAGAGGGTGAGTGTGTGTGTGCGTGAGAGAGAGAGAGAGAGAGAGAGAGAAACCTGAGGGAGGGAACAGAGCAGGGAAACAGAGGGTACAAACAAAGAATGCAGACCCTGATTGTACATCTGTGTGTCTGGACTAAGGTGAGAGGAAGAGGAGTGAGTATTGGGGTAGAAAAGCCAAGCAAAATGGACCGTGGGCTGAAAATGGAGATTCTGTAAGGCACCTGTCCGGGCTGGGCTTCTGCCCGGAGCTTCCACGGAGCCACAGCCTCCTCCCTCCCTCCAGAAGATCCCCTGGTTCCTTGGGAGGTGTAGTAGGAGGTGGGGAGCGGGTGTTTGCTCTAAATCCCCATGCTTCGCCCCTAGGAGCAGGACAGTGTGTGTGTGTGTGTGTGTGTGCATGCGCGCGCGCGCTGGGGGTGGGAGCGTGTCTGTGCTTGGGAGCCTGAGCGGCTTTGTGAGTCACTGGGCATCGGTGGGAACACCAGGTGGTGGGCTCTGGAATCTGGGGCTTAGTCAGTGAGTCCGGAGACAGCAGCCTCGAGTGCGGAGCGGGGGCGAAGATGCTGCCCAGGTCCACGAACGTGTGTGCTTGTGAGATCTGTCTGCCCACGTGCGTGTGAACCGTGGGTCTGTGTGGATTGTGTGCGCCTGAAGATTGTGGGTGGGTGTGTACTTGCGCAAGTGGACTACGAATATGTGTGTGGACTGTTTTCCAGTGGTCTGTAGATATGTGTGTGCGCGTGGATGGGTGTGAGTGTGCGTGTGGACTGTGGGTGTGGGCGGGCTTCTGAGTTTCCAGGGCGGCCGCGAGGCGCTGTCCGCGGTGCTGACCCGGGGCGTGGGCCGACAGAGACCGGCGCCCAGTCTCGCAGTGGGTGGGGGACAGCGGGAAGCTGGCGCCGGCCGTGGAGCAGAGAGGGGCCGAGAAGAGGAAGCCCCCAAGGAGGCGCCTTCCCAGCCCAGCTGCCGGCCTCCCCAGGGAGTTGGGAAAAGTTCTTCCGGCGGTGGGGTTGGCTCCCGGGACGCGGCGCCCCTTTCGCTGGGACTCTTCCCTGACCCTCAGCGCCGCCACTGCCCGGCTGCCCACTCCACCTCCACCCTCGTTCGCGTTCTCGGCAGAGCCCGGGGACCCTCACGCGTGCTAATTCCATCGCCGGCCCCGCCCGCCCCAAGCCCCCACGCGCCCTCCCCGGCCGCACCTGCAGCCAGCTTAACCGGGAAAATGTCCCTCCTTGAGAGCACGAGTACGCTAGGTAGGGGGTGAGTGGAGGGGGTCATTAGCCTTACTCTGTCCCCTCCTTCCGCTCTAGCACGGCCGAGAGCCCGATCCAGGGGCGGCTTCAGACTGACGCTCAACTTTTATGGACCCAGATATCCCTCAGCGGGGACGAGCAGGGGCCACAGGTCGGAAGGCTTGCCGTTCCTGGACATCCAACATCCAACTCGCCTTGGCCGACCGAGACTGCTGCAGTCCCGCGGGCAGATGGTGCGGAGCTGGGGCCGGGTCGCGGAGGGCAAGCTTGGGTTCTGTCCACCCCTGACTGGCTTTCCCAGGGGGCTCCGAGGCCCGCATCCCGGGCTGGCTGGAGAGCGGGAGAACTTCGCGCGCAGCGCCACGCAGGTCCGGATGCGCACGGCGAGGAGGACTTCCCCCTCCTCCTAGCAATGCATCCCCCAGCCCCGAGACCGAGTCCGGATGGCGCCCCGCGGCCGTGCACTCACCTCGGCCGGCCGAATGGGGCTGGGCTGAGCCGCCGGCGCCGGGGGGCAGTGCGCGGAGGGTCGGGAGGCGGCGGCCACCCCGCTGCGCAGACTCGTCTCCTCGCGGGAGTCGCCAGGGGAAGCTCCTCGGAGCCGCAAGAAGCCGAGGTTCCACGCTCTGCTCCAGGGCAAGCAGACCGCGGGAAGCGGCGCGCGAATCCCAGTCACCAGCTCGCAACCCGAGCACTCCGCGCCGCCGTCGCCTTTTATTCGCCGCCCGCCTTTGTTTGGGTCCGGGCTCCTACCATAGGTCGCAGGGGTGTCCGAGTCAGGCTCCGGAGCCGCGCCGCCGCCCAGCCCCTGGCGCCTCCTCGGGCTCCGCGCTGTCGCGCCTTGCGTCCGTGGTCGGCGAGAACTTGCGCCACGCCGCGAGCTGCGGTCTCTGGGGCCAGCTGTCTGGCCCTGTCTTCGCCGCCGCTCCCCCTGCCGATCCGCGCGGTGGTTCAGCCCAGCCCTGGCGCCCGCGGACGGGGGAAAGAACGCGGCGCAGCGACCCCTGGGGGTCAGTCCCTGCCCCTGCAGACTGCCCGGGCCAGGCCCCCTCCAGCCCCGCCCCCGGGTTTCCTGATTCCCAAGTCTCTCCCGGGCCTGCTCTCCCGCTCCTCTCCAGCCAGCCCGCCCAGCCTTGGCAGGTCACCAGCCTCCTGGACACTCGCGGGCATCCCCGGGCGCCCTCCGGAGGGAGCTGCCAAGCCCAGGCTCCGGAGGGAGCTGCCAAGCCCAGGCTCCTGGCGCTGTCCCTTCCTCGTTTGTTCTTCAGTTACCCCTCTGGCACCAGAACCCGGAGCCTTGCCAGCCCCTGGGACTGGGCATCCCTCCAGCTCTAGCACATGGCCTGCCTGACACCCCTAGCCAAAGGGCCACAAGGAGAAAGAGCTTGGGGTGGGGTGGGGGGGCAAGCCAGTGCCTTGGCCCATTTCTCTTCATCAGGGCTCAGAGAGCATTGGCATTGGTGTTGCCCAGGGAGAACGATGGGGGACCCCTCAAAAGGGGGACAGCTGCCAGCCCCCAGCTGCAGGGTGGAGGGATGTCAGTGATGGAAACCAAAAAGGAGGGAGGCCATTGCCATGCTGTGTGAGGGTGAGCCATGAGCTTGTCATTTGTCCTGGGTGTGTGCTGACCAAGGACCTGGAAAGATAGGGCGATGGTGAGACACAATCCTTGCCTTCAGGAGATTTCCAGCTTATGGGAGAGAGAAGAATATGGGAGAGTTATGAATGAAACATGACAAGCCCCACCAGCCAACACACTGATGCTGAACTCACGGCAGCCCCTCTCCACCCCCCAGCCCTTATTTTTAAAAGAGGAAAACTGAGTGGGACGCACCTCTAAAAATCAGGGTGCTGAATGGAGCTCCTGTGCTGCTCACCTGCTGCCCTTGCTCTGTCTCTCCGCTGTACAGTCCCTGGAAGCAGTACCCACTGACTGGCTGTCAACTGGACACATTGGTATTTATGACCCTGGGTACCCTGAGAGCTCATCTATGCAGAAGCAAATGGCCCGAGCCAGTGGTGTCCCTGCCCCGGCACTCACTCCCCGTGTGCTCAAGGTCTCAAGAGAGCCTTTGCCAGGCTGGGCAAGTCTGTCAGAAGACTCCCAATGGCTCCATCTGGCCTTAAAGACATTAGGGTTGGGGGCAGTTCCTGGGGTGAAAGGTGCCACTCTGAGCTGTGAGGGGAGAAAGAGACAGGAGATCTCTCCCAAGAAGTAGAGGGTATGCAAATTGCTGTCCCAGGACCAGAGGCCAAATCTGACATGAGTACAGAGGACCATACTTGGCACCGCCCTGCAAACTTCTAGTCCCATTTGCCGTATCCTAGAGGGAGGGCAGAGAATGAGGAGCCATGGGAGAGGGTGGGAGGAAGGAGAACAAGGAAAAGATTTGTTTTTAAGGGAGCAATAGAGAGACATAAAGTGTGTTCCCAAGCCCAGCTGAGAGCAAAGGGTTTTCTTGGCTGGGTGAATGGCTTGATTCTTTTCAGTTTGCTTTAAGGCTGCTTCTAGGAGCCTCCTCAAAGTTCTCCAAGGCTCCAGACCTGTTTCTCTCAGTTTGACAAATCCATAGGCCATCCCATTGGTGTGCCCTATGGTGCTGTGTCGCCCTCAGCCCATGCCTGGGAATACAGTTCCCACTCCCCTGGGAAATAGATTTAGTGGGTTTGATATAGGTTCTTGATGAAATTCTCACCACCTTCAAAGGGGTTTTGCTTCATGCTGCCTAGCTGGCCACAGCCTCCTCACAACCCTCCCTGGCCTCTTGAGACCTCCAGAGGATCTCCAGTGGGGCTGGGCTTGCTCTGCCCTTGGTGGGGGATTTTCTGTGAAGGTAGGGTGCAGAGGCAGAGGCCTGTGGAGGGGGAGAGGAGGTGCAGAGTGTGGTATCCAGGAATACTGGAAGGATGCAATTTTCCCAGGCCATCAGCGAGGTTTTAAAAATGCAAATGGAACCAGGCCTTTGAAATATGCCTGCCATAAAGGGGAACCGGTGGTGGCAGCGGAGCTGGTGCGGGTGTTTAAAGTCATGAGAATCCTCCTCCCGGGGTTCATCCCCAGGCTCCCTCCCCTTCTCCTGCCCACTCCCGCTTGCAGGAAGCCTGTTTACTACAGGAGCCTGGGGATGCTGGCCTCAGATATCCCCCCTGCCCAGTCACAGGGTACTTCCCTGAAGCCTCCGGTACCTCCAGGTGAGTAACAAAGATGACGCTGGTGGATAAATGATCCACCCAGCTGAAAGGCTGCAGAGAATAAGATTCTGTGTCCCCTCTGGCTCCTTGTTCCAGTGCTGTCTGGTGGAAGTTCTTCCTGGGTCTGATTTAAATGCCTCGTGGTGCCGATAAGCTGCCTCTCTTATCCTCTGTCTTCACGACTAATTGAAAAGCCTTCTTTGCAAGGGATATGAGCTATAAAGGGCTGCTTTGTCCTCTCTTCCTATCCCTTTATTTCTACTTCTATTTTCTCTCCGACTAGGTCTGAAGCAGAGCCTCTGAGCTGAACTTCTGATTCTACCCCTCCCAGTAAAGCCATATTTCTGTTCTGCCCCTTATGTGTTGCGTGACCTTGGGAAAGTCACTTCACTTTGTTGAGCCTCAGTTGTCTCATCTATAAAGTGGGGATGGTAAGAGTATCTGTCTCATTGCAGCGGTTATAGTTATAAATGAGATCATCTCTGTGCAAAAATTGCATTTAGCACAGTTTGTGGCACACATTAAGCACTAAATACACATTAGCAGTTCCTTCATCATGTTGTTAACGCTTACTTGGCAAGTGCTGACCATAATACATCTCACTTTTTGTGACACCCCTCCACCCCGCCCCGTGAAGGGGGGTTGTATGCAAATCAAGTCCTCCCACCAGATGGGTTAACAGCTGAGGGTTGAGCATATGGGGAGGGTTGGGAGTGTTTATCTTTTAAAATATGGCATTAAGACACTGTCCCAGCACCAGGGAATAGAATAAATGGATTTATAAGTAATCCGCTCTTCAATCTGCTAAGACATTTTTGGTGCTCTTGGCCCCCAGCCCCAATCTCACCTTCTCCAGGAAGCCATTGGGCAGAGTCAGGTAGGCTGGGGTACACTGGAAAGAGCTCTAGATTTAGAAAACTGGGTTTGATTTTTATGTGTGTCTTTTATTAGTATGACCTTGGGCAAGTCACTGCATTTCTCTGGGACTTAGTTTCCTCATCTGCAAAGTGGAAGTCATAATGACCACTGCCAATAATATTCCTGCTTAATAGTCTCTTCAGCTAAAGTAGAACACATATTTATAGGTAGCCATTTGATAATTAGTTCTAGATATAGTTATAGCTATATATAGGAAGAGATAATAGGATGATCAATCCCTGTTTCCATGATTTTCAGGGTTGATTGCACTTCATGTGACATAATAGACATAAAAGAGCTCAAGGAGCTTGCCCAAGTTCCTGGTGAATGAATTTCTGACTCCAAGTCACATAGAAACTTAGTGGAAGAGCTTGGGTTGGACTCCAGTTCTCCCAGCTTCCAGAAACACCATCCTTCCTCTCCCCAGCCCCTTCCTCCCTGAAGCTCTGTTCAGGAGGTGAGTGTGAGCTTATGGATGAGGGAAACATTAGAGGGTCTCATAATTAAAGAGAAGAGAGAAAGAGAGCTCTGAAGAAGGGCCTGAGGAAGGCTGACAGGGCTAGGCTTAGGGCAGGGGTACTGCAGATAGGGCCTGGGGGAGGTTGGACAGATGGCAGCTCTCTCCTCCTGCCTCCCCCAGAATTCTGCAAGCAGCCAGACCTAGCACTCCTTTCTCAGCCTTTCCTGCCTCCTCCAAGGGAGCAGGCATCCTGTGCCAGAGTGAGTACAATCCAAGTTATTAATTGCCTGCAACAATTAGCCCCAGCGCCTGGGCCTGCAGACACCCAGGCTCTGAGAGAGGGAGCCAATTACAGCTTCATCAATATTCACGCTGTCGCATAATCCTCTTCCAACAAGACGGCCCCCCGTCCCCCATCCACATTTCTAAGGGTCTTTGCTCTGACCCCAACATCTGGAGAAGACTAAATATTGCTGAGTTCTTCAAGAGGAAAAGTCACTGGAGGGGTTAGACCTGAGGGGCTATTTGCACAGCAGAGCCAAGGCATTGGCAGGGAAGAGCAGGATCCTGCCAAAGATCTGGACAGTGTGGCATTAGCCAAAGACAGTCCCATTGTTGGGGGAGAGATTATAACTTCCAGGTTGAGGGTTTTACATAGATACCCTGAGGGCTCTTACTGATGGAACTGGCTTGAAAGGAGGAGGTCATAAATACCCAAAAAGTTATAATTTTAATCCCAGCTCAGCCACATACTAGCTTTGTGGTTTCTGGAGAAGCCCTTTGCATCTCTGAGCTCATGTCCTGACCTGTAAACTGGGGGCAGTGGCCACCCCTTCCCAGGGAGGAGGATTAAGGGACGTGCTCTGCAGAAGCACACAGCAGTACAGTGAATGGTACAGAGTGGGCTGGAAATAAATGGCTGTGCTTGTGTTCTATCCAGAAAAACCTCCAGAAGATCTTATGACCCCTAGAGAAGTGTAGGGTGATGGGGAACAAGGCAGATGGGCAGTTAGGAGACCAGAATGCTGACCCTAGATTTGCTCTAACATGCTCTGTGGCCTTGGTGCCCTTCCATCTTCGGCCTCTTGTTTCTATTTGACAGATAAGTACATGAGCTAGATGTGCTCCAGGGCCCCTCTGACTGTGATCTTCCAAGAGAATATGGGAAAACAGAATGAGATCAGACTGGGTAAGAGGCCACAGGGAAAATGCAATCCCCGATTTTCCAAGGAGGTAAATGGCAGCAGTGGTCAATGTGATGGAACCGCCAAAAGAATGTGAAGGTAGGCCCAGAAATAGTTAAGCCACAGTCACACATTTGTTGGTTCTGTGGTAGTAAAAGAAACCACATATCTTTTATCAGGACAGAAAATAAAAATCTTCATGTTCAGAACTCCTGGGAAAGGCTGAGTAGAAGTCCCAGCACAGGCCTCGTCCCTGGGGTGTTTCAGAACCATGGACAGTGGCTGCTGCCAGCTGTGTTGGCGATGCGGGTGAAGGGGTGAGGGGCATGAACTCAGCCACTGAGTTGAGTACTTGGAGGTAGTATGATGTTCAGGGTGAGTGATGTTGAGCACGTCCAGGTTCAAGAATAGCAGTTACAACTGGCTTTTTTTTTTTTTTTGGAGACAGAGTCTCACTCTGTCACCTGGGCTGGAGTGCAGTGACCTGATCTCAGCTCACTGCAAGCTCCACCTCCCGGGTTCATGCCATTCTCCTGCCTCAGCCTCCCAAGTAACTGGGACTACAGGCGCCCGCCACCTCGCCCAGCTAGTTGTTTTTTTTTTTTTTTTTTTTTGTATTTTTTAGTAGAGACGGGGTTTCACCGTGTTAGCCAGGATGGTCTCGATCTCCTGACCTCGTGATCTGCCCGTCTCGGCCTCCCAAAGTGCTGGGATTATAGCTTGAGCCACAGCACCCGGCCTGGCTTTTTTTTTTTTTTTTTTTTTTTTTTGATACAGGGTCTCTCTCTGTCACCGAGGCTGGGGTGCAGTGGTGTGATCACGACTCACAGCAGCCTCGATCTCCCTGGGCTCAGGTAATTTTCTTAGCCTCCTGAGTAGCTAGGGCTACAGGAATGTGCCACCACGCCCAACTAATTTTTTTTTTTTTTCCGTAGAGATGGGATTTTGCCATGTTGCCCAGGTTGGTCTTAAACTCCTGGGCTCAAGCAATGTTCCACCTCGGCCTCCCAAAGATTGATGCCCAGACATAAGAAGTGCTCAGTGAATGTCAGCCATTCCCATTATTATTATTATATTTTTAGAGACAGAGTCTTAGAGACCTTGGCCTCCTAAGTCTTAGAGACCTTAGGAGTACAGGTATAAACCACCACACCAGGCCACACCTGACTTTTGAGTGCCCAGTGGGACGGCTTAAATGTTTAGAAGGTAGGGGGTCTTCCTCTGTGCCCCCTCCCAGGAATATCTAAGGTTCCTTGTGCACCTGCTTGTGTACAGGCTCTTTGTGACTCAGCACAGAATCCCAGCCCCACCTCCCCACTCTGCCCTGCTCCTCTGTCTCTCTGGCTTCGGTTTCCTGGCACAAGTTGACCAGTGCCGTTGACCACCCCAGTCAGCCTGGCTGGCCCACTGGTGCCAGGAGCCAGGTCAGCTTTAACCTTGGCCACCAAATCCCATCTGGGCCTCAGCAGTGACAGCAAGAAAGAGCTTTTCTGGCATCTTCCCAGTCAAGAATATGTGCAGCTCTGGTGGGTTGCCCAAGTGCCAGCTCCTCTTTCGGCACTTTCAGTGTGGCCAGGACAGAGCATGTTCAGTGCCAGGACCCCTGAACTGACATGTAGGGCTGGTAGGCTGATCATCAATGTCCTGGCAGTTAAAATACTTTTTTATGCAGCAAGGGATGCTACTAACAACATCAGCAACAACAATCATTAATGGCTGCCATTTCTTGATTGCCAGATCCTATGTATGCATTATCTCATTCAAACTCACAACTCCCCCATGAAGCAAGTCCTCTTATCATCCTCATTTCCAGATGAGGAGATTGAGGTAGAGAGAGTAGTAGGTTGCTACAGCAGGTAGCAACCCAGTCAAACCCACCCAGGCAGTTTGACTACAGCCCAAGTTTTATATGACATTATTCTTCCCATTTTACAGATGGAAAAACTGAGGGTCAGAGAGGTTGAAAGACATGGTAAGGGTCACAGTAATGGAGAGGATTTGAATCCAGCATTGCCGATGTGGTAGATACTGTTTATCTGCTCTACTCTACCGCTCTCCATGGAACTAAGTCCCTATTGGGTGCCCACTCTCAGCGCTCCCTACTGTGGCACTGAGGTCTCACCCTAAGTCTAATCACAACTAAACTCATCTCCGTGTTCATCCTTAGGGAAGTCACAGCCTCTCTCTGAGCCCCAATCTACCAAGGGAAACTTTCTAAGGCAGAGCTCACATTCCAATTTAAGAATGGTTTCGTTTGGTGAGATCCTTCTCCAGAAACCAGAGGAGTCATGCCATCCTGCAAACTGGCAGGGTAGTTCCCAGGACCCAGGAGGGCTGAATCATGCCTATACTTCCAGGACAAGATGCAGGGGCCAGGGCCACTAGCTGCAAACACACCATGGGATTGGCATCACCTGGCACAAATGCCAAGTCATCGCCCAGCCTATCATTTCACAAATGGGGAGACTGAGGCCTAGGGCGGGTGAGCATGGTGATATGGTTTCCTCCTGACAGTACTGTCCTTTTCGCCACCCCTGCAAGCCTCTGTGCCTTTCCCAACATCCCTGCGTTCTCATTTTGCAGCTGGGCACGACAAAGGACAGCTGTTCTTGCTGGCATCTAGGGCCACATCTGGCAGCAGGATGCAGAAAGAATGCATGAGTGGCCTAAATGGCCACACGGGGAGAATCCCAGGCCAGGACAGCACAGCTGGCTGTGCCTGGGGAGCTGGGCTGGCAGCAAGTCCTCCTCTTCTACTCCTCCTTCTCCACCTCTTTTTCCTCCTCCTCCACCCCTTCTCCTCTTCCTTCTCCTGTCTTCTTTCCTGTCTGTATCCCACACTCCCAAACTCCCTGCCTTCCTTCCTTTACAATCATTCCTTGCTTTGATAATGATGATAGTAAACGTTTACTGAATACTTACTGTTGACAAGGCCTATACCATCTTCTTTAATCTTCACAACAACCCTTGGAGAATAATCATCTGTCTTTTACAGATGAGGAAAATATAGGTCAGAGAGGTCAGGGTTTGTATGGCCCAGCTGACTTCAATCCCACACTCTCCTGTTCCTTTGCTCTTTGGGGGACAGTAGCACTTCATCACACATGGCGCAAAAAGACCAGAGATGGTGCCATCCATTCTCTTTTGATCTTGGATGTGTTGTTTGGCAGATGTTTTTTTTCTTCTGATTTTTATGTAAAACTCTAAGCTGATTTCATCCCCACCCCAGTCTGTTTCATCCTCTGTTCCTTCTCAACCTCCACTTCCCAATGTGTGTACGCACAGCCAGGGGTCAGCTGATGGTCGTCATTCCACTGACTCAGGAAAGTGGAACCAGACCATCACATGTGGGACCTGAGTGCAGAGGACTTCCCCTGTCCCCAGGGATGTGGTGGTTGTCATCATTTTTAGTCCTATCAAAGGGGCATGCAGAGCAGGTGGCTCAGAATATGGAGTTTGCGGTCAGACACACTTCAGTCTATTCATAGCCGCGTCACTTACTGGCTGGGTGATGTTGGCCAAGTCGCCTCAACTCTCTGAGTCTCAGTTTTCTCACCTGTAAAATGGAGACAACACCTGCCTCGAAGAGCAGTTGTGAGGATCGAATAAGTCTGTGTGTATAGTATGACCAGCATGGAGCTGTCCCCAGGTAATGTCATTGCCGTGCTCCATCTCATTGTGGATCTAAATAACTTAGAAAAACACATTCCCTCCAGCCCGTGGAGACCCCTGAGGACGGATTTCCTAAGAGTTGTTTGCTCTGTTGGCAGGATTTAGATAACAAGGTAATAGCCAACATTTTTCTGTGTGCCCTTTGTGTGATGTGCAAATTGCTTATATCATATATAGAGCACGTCGGTTGAGAGCACAAGCCCTGGAAACCAGATGATCTGGGTTCAAATCCCAGCTCTGCCGCTTACTAGCTGTGTGACTTTGGGAAAGTCACCTAACCTTTCTGTGCATCAATTTCCTCATTGTAAAAGGGACTAATAAAACTGCCTACCTCTTGATGCTGTGCTAAGAAGTTAGGGGGTGCCTGGAAAGTTGTGAGATCGATGCCCAGACATAAGAAGTGCTCAGTGAATGTCAGTCGTTATCATTACTATATTTTCAGAGACGGAGTCTTACTCTTTGGTCCAGGCTAGAGTACAGTGGTGCCATCATAGCTCACTGCAACCTCAAATTCCTAGGCTCAAGTAATCCTCCCACCTCAGCTTTCCAAAACACTGGGATTACAGGTATGAGCCACCACACCTAGCCTCAGCTGTGTTGTTGTTGTTGTTGTTATTATTATTATTATTATCATTATTATTATTTTGAGATATAGTCTTACTCTGTCACCGAGGCTGGAGTGCAATGGTGCAATCTGGGCTTACTGCAACCTCCATCTCCTGGGTTCAAGCAATTCTCCTGCCTCAGCCTCCCAAGTAGCTGGTATTACAGGCACCCGCCACCACACCCGGCTAATTTTTGTAATTTCAGTAGAGATGGGGTTTCACCATGTTGGCCAGGCTGGTCTCGAACTCCTGACCTTAAGTGATCTAACTGCCTTGGCCTCCCAAAGTGCTGGGATTACAGGTGTGAGCCACCGTGCCTGGCCCAGCCATATTATTGTTTTGTCTCCACAGTAATCTTGGAAAGTGAGGTTAAGTCATGAGTCCAAGGTCACACAGCTAGTAAATGGCAAAGCCCTTTGAACTGGGGTCTGTACTTGTTCCCAGGCCTAAGGGTTTCCCACTGCAGCCTCATGTCTCTAAGGTTCCTGGGGCCCACCTGTGGCTCAGCCAGTCTCCTCCAATGCCACAGTCCAGGTGAGCTCCTCTTCCCACTCTCATATTTTCTCTCGCACCTGTCTCAGCTGGAAGCTTGCCCTTTCCCACTGAATTGTTTATTTGTAAAACACACTCCTCCTTAACTCCAGCTGAGTGCCTTAGGGCCTCCTACCCTTGAAACTTGCTCACTCTGCAGGGTTCCCATGGCGTGGGTGCCTGTAGAAACCCCAAATCCAAGTCTTGCTCCCCACTGGGCCTGGCTCATAGGACAGGCCCAAGACACCCCGGCCACTCCTGCCGGTCACTTGCGGAGGGTCTGTTGCTCCAAGCACTGCATGTCCCCCACCCCACTGCCTGAGGGACACAGCCCTGACATTGAACATGGCACTCAAGGTCTGCTCCTCCTCAGTGACATCTCTCTGACCCCATTAATTGGCAGTCCCTGTCCACACCCCCAGCAGCCCCGACCCGCCTGGCTTGATCGTTGCTCAAACATGCTGGCTCCTTCCTGCCTCTCAGCCCTTCCCCACACCACTCCCTCTACCTGGAGCGCTCCTTCCCTTCTTCCCTCCCGGTGGGAATATTACTCATCCTTAGGGCCCAGCACATCCCCTCCATGGGGAAGCCACCCCCAGCCCTACCCCACTCGTTTCCCCAGAGAGCCTTCAACCCTCTCTCCTCTTTGCTCCTGGAACAATTTCACACATCTATTTCTGCGTTTATCACAGGCTGACGTGTTTTCTATATAGAGTCTGTTGTCTAAGCGTGAGGGTGCATGATGACTCTCTAGGGGGGCCACTTCCCAGGCCAGGGCTGGGGTATGGGGGAGATAGATCATAAGCAGCAGAGCCGGGACCGTGTACTCCAGGACCTGGCTCATAGGTCCGAAGCTGGAGTCAGACCATATTCTTCTCATTTTAGAGGTGGGACAGGAATGACTCTCTCATGATCGTATGGTGCTTCATGGGGGATGGCTGAACCTAGGCTCCCAACTCCTAATCCTGCAGGGCTCCCAAAGTCCCAGTTTCAGGGCTGGGCTGATCCTTACCAGAATCTCTAATCCTCCTCATCAGCTATTGCCACAACAAGCTGTGCTTCTGAATCTCAGCAGCGTTTAACAATAACACCAATACTTTGCTCGCAGGTCTAGAAGCTGGTAGGGAGCTCTGCTTCAGGCTGTAAGTAGCTCAAGTCTGCTCCACTTGTCATATTAGGGGCCAAGGCTACTCTGGTCAAGTTCCTTTTCTAGCTACAGCAGGAGAAGGAGAGGGCAAGCAGAACCACCCAACACATCTCAAGGTTCTTCCCTCATTATACCTGCTACCATCTCATTGGCCAAAGCAAGACACCTGAACAAGCCCAGAGTCAAGTGGTGAGGAAGTAGACTCGCTCACTGTGTGGCCTTGGCAAGGATGTGAATGTGAAATACTACTCCAGGAGAGTGAAGAATTGAGTCCAATAATTCACTCTTCTATGCTGCATTTTCGCCTCCGCTTTCTTTCTTACAGATTCAGATTGATAGCTGGCTGTCCCCCAAAGCCACTAGACAAAGCCTCCCAGTTCCCTTCCCTGCAGCCACTACTTGCAGAGACTGCGGCTCACTCCCCACCATCCCCATCTGAAACTTAGCCATGTTGACTGCAAGATGACAACAGAGAAGGAAGGTAAAGAGGAGACTCAGGCTCCAAGAGTTGGGTGTAAAGGAAGAATGAAGGGCACATGATCTGTTTAATTCTGGAAGGGCAGAGAGTGAAGGAGAGCTCCCTTCATCCCCAGCTTCCAACGCTGTCCATTGTCCCAAATCTGAGAGATTAACTTTAGGAATCCCTTAGAGCTTCGAGTGAAGTTCTCATAGGATCACTGCTCTCTATAGCCTCAGAATCTCAGGATGCACTTTTTATGTTTGCCTTCCTGCATCTGTTCACCTTTCTTCTAATAGCAGCCCCTCAGTTTCCAAAGAACTACCCTTCTGCTTCAGGCCATGTGATTTGGGTGGGGTGCATGCACACAGGACTCAGGCCTAAGCCAATCAGAATATCCCATCATCCCCGTGACCACAGTGATTGGTTCAGGGATAGACTCATGGCAAATCCAGGCCAATGAGAACTCAGTTGTGAAGTTTTTGTGAAATTGCTGGGGAAGAGACTATTTTTCCTGTAGGACTTGAACATGAGAGAATATAGACTTTGTGTTACCAGCAGCCATCATGCCACAACATCAATGCCAATAATAAAGTAACCATGAACTGAAGGACAAGAGGCATGACTTGAACTCCTGGATCAAGCTATGCCTGAAGTCCTAGTTCTACTTTTGGACTTTTCTATGACTCTGAGACCAGGCAGAACATATTTTCTGTTACTTGCAACTAAACTTAGAATCCTTTAATAACAAAATTTTAGATTCCTAGAGCCAAGGATACTTAGAATCATAAATGTGGTTGACTCTCAGAGTTGGAATTTCTTAGAGATTAAGCCTGACTCAGGGAACAAGTGGAGAGGCCTAAAGCTATGAGTGTGGAGACAAGGAAGCACCACATGCCTTTATGTACCCCCACTAGTGCTGGCACATTTGTCCTGGACCGGGAAGTCCAGCAGGGCCTGGCCCTTGACTACAGATCTGCCTAGATGAGCCAGATACAATGAGATTCATAATCCCAGCTTCTTGTCTGGGCCATGGCACCCACTTGCAGCCCTTCATGGTTGTGTTCCTAGAGGCCACCCTCTCATCCAAGGAGGAGATGGGGTCTGAGCTGGTCTGGGACACCAGCCAATGTTGGTAGGAGAGACTGTTGCAAGCAGGGGACTGGGAAGCACCAGGGCAGCTCTGAGAGAGAAGTGGGCAGTGAGGACACCGCTCTGCAGGGTTGCATTTGGCCAGCAGGGAAGGCTGCCTCAGACCAGACTCCTCTGAGTCAAGCACTCGTCCCAGCAAGCCAACCTCCAGCTTGGCATCATCGCCGGCTCCTGCTGGCTGACTTTTCTAAGCAGATATTCTAGGAAAGAGAATGAAGGCTCCTACCTTGCTCTGGTTTTTCCACCTGCACAGACAATCTTCGAAGGTACCAATGACTGACCTGGCTCCTGGACCACTTTCCTCTGCCAGGGCTGGGGCTGCCACTGGCTCTGTTTCCAACCAGCCCACAGAGCTTCCTACTTGGTTTCAGCTCCTGGACCCGGCAGGACTGCTGACCTAGCCACTCTGCCTCGAAAAGCAAAGGACTCTTTTGCACTGAATGGAGGTTCCTGAGTATAATAGACGTGGGTTCTAATTCCACTTTCTTCAATGACTTGCTACTTGCGTAACTTGGAGCCCTGTCCAATAATGGTATGCCTCACTACATGCATGAAATAGGCCTTTGCTCTACTCCCTATTCTACAAGCAAAGAAACCAAATCTCTTTGAGCTCAAGACTTCCTTCAACAACATTTATTTAGCAAATATTGTTGAGCACTCACTAACTTTCCAGCCACTGTACTAGGCTCTGGGGACACCAAGGTGATTAAATAAGGTCCCGACCCACATGCTGCTCAGTTGGGGTGAGTAACAGACTTGCTCACAGTCACAGAGCACACTGTCATCCCCCTTGCACATAGTAGGTGCTCAATGAATGCATGAATTGACTGAAATACCTTGGGGGGGGGAGCACTGACAAGGAGGAATCATGGGCAAAAGGACAGTGTGATGCAAAGGACGCATCAGGAGAAAGGGAGACGTCAATTTCTGGCCTCGAGGCTGGGTTTGCAAACAAAAAATCTATCATATCTGACGCTGTTTGCTAAAGACCAGAATGGAGATGAGGGAAATGAGCAGTGACGGAGGGTGTGCTTGGCTCCTGTCTGACAAGCAACTTGGGGCCTGCAGGGGCTGCGCTTGTACAGTGAGCTTCAGAGTGGTCCCCACGTCCCCCAGTCAGGGCTGAGAAAAGGTGGGAATACTGCAGTCAGCATAGCATGCTGGGAACACTGGGAACAGGAAGGAGGGTTTGCAATATGAGAATGAACACTTAGTGCCTAATTGAAGCATCCTGAGCTGGGCACGGGGCAGGGCGGTGGGGGAATTGCCTGTAATCTCAGCTATTTGGGGATGGGAGAACCGCTTGAGCCCAGGAGTTCAAGTCCAACCTGGGCAAAGTAGCAAGACCCCAGTTCTTTAAAAAAAAATCTCGAAAAGTGCCAAGTACCAATAATGATACCAGAAGCTTCTTTCTCTCCTCTGGGACCTTGCTTCTCAAAGCATGGTCCATGGACCAGCAGCATTGGCCCATAGACATTTGTCAAAAATGCAGGTTCCAGGGTCCCTCCCAGACCTGCTGAATGTGAATCTGCATTTTTTTCTTTTCTTCTCTTCTTCTTCTTCTTCTTCTTCTTCTTCTTCTTCTCCTTCTCCTTCTCCTTCTTCTTCTTCTTCTTCTAGACAGAGTTTTGCTCTTATTGCCCAGACTGGAGTGCAATGGCAAAATCTCAGCTCACCACCTGTACCTTCCGGGTTCAATTGATTCTCCCTGCTTCAGCCTCCCGAGTAGCTGGGATTACAGGTGTGCGCCACCACACCCAGCTAATTTTTGTATTTTTAGTAGAGACAGGGTTTCTCCATGTTGGTCAGGCTGGTCTCGAACTTCCGACTTCAGGTGATCCACCCGCCTCGGCCTCCCAAAGTTCTGGGATTACAGGCGTGAGCCACTGCGCCCAGTTGAATCTGCATTTTTATCATGACCCTCCACTGTTTCTCAAGCTGGGCTGCATGTTAGAATCACCCTGGGCAGTTTAGAAAACATTGATGCCTAGATGTACCCCCAGAGACTCTGGTTTAGTTGGTCTGAGCTACCACTGGGCATCAGGACTTTAAAGTCAAGCAGGTGTGACTCAAGGTGAGGACCACTGCTTTAGCTTCACAGAGTATATTCCCAAACTTTGCCTATTAAGCCCTTATACACCCTTAGGAGCTCAGGAGGGTAAATGGTTATCCCCATTTTTCAGAAAAGAAAATTGAGGCCCTCTACTCCCAGCAGGTCAATGTACAGCAGCAGTTCTCAAAGTGAGGTCCCCAGACCATCAGCAGTAGCATCACTTGGGAACTTATTAGACATGCAGACTTCTAGGCTAGGCATGTGGCTCACACCTGTAATCCCAACACTTTGGGAGACTGAAGTGGAGGGATCACTTGAAGCCAGGAGTTTGAGACCAGCAACACGTCAAAACCCCCGTCCATACAAAAAAAAAAAAAAAAAAAGCTGGCTGGGTGACATGCACCTATGTTCCCAGCTACTTGGGAGGCTGAGGTGGGAAAATCACTTGAGCACAGGAGGTTGAGGCTGCAGTAAGCTGTGTTTGTGCCACTGCACTCTAGACTGGGTGACAGAGCAAGACCCTATGTCAAAAGAAAAACACAAAAGAAAGAAATGCAGGTTTCTGAATCAGCACCTCTGAATCAGACATGGGACCCCGTTTCTGTGTTTTAACAGGCCCTGCAGGTGATTCTGATGCACGCTCAGGTTTGAGAACCTCTGGTATCATGGAAAGAGCCCTGGGTTGGGAAGGCAGATCTAGTTTCTCTCCCTCGCTCTGTGTGTCATTGGACAAATGATTCGCCCTCTCTGGGCTTTCTCCATGTGTAAAATGAGGGGGACATGGGCAACCAGATCAGGGGTGCCTCCCTCTCAGGGTGCTCCCATGGCAGACATGGCTAATCCATCACAGCACCGCTTCCCACTGCTCCCTGGATTGACACAAGAGCCTTTCTCAGTATACTTTCTCACTACTTGATGTCCTCTTCTTCACCTCCTCCTCTAGAGTAATCTTCAGCAGACACCAAGGCCCAACTCAAATGTCACCTTCTCCATGAAGCTCCCCCTGATGACTCCAGGCAGGGACATCAGAGCTTCCTTGGAGACAGGAGAACTTCCTACCTGCATTGTGACATCTCTGTTGTAATCCACTTCCCCCAGGGGACTGTGGCTCCTGGAGATCGGGGACCATCAGGGTCCCTAGCACCGAGCTCTGAGTGTGGCAGAGATAGTGCTCAAGACAAATGAGATTGGATGAAGCACCCAGACTCCTAGTGGAGGGGAGGGCGCGAGGTGTCCTCATGGGCACAGTGCCTCCTATGCTTCATTTGAAAGGCGTATTGGCTGACTTCCCACTTGCCAATCCTCCATCACACGGAGTCCAGCCCTGGTCCTGGCATAGATTGAGAAACGTGGAGCCTGGGAGCTGCCAGGGTGCCCTGCACAGCCCGTCTGGCCTGGCTGCTTCCCAGGAAAGTGGCGGGGAGGAAGAGAGAGGCAGGTGGTGGCTGCATACCTGCGGTCACCAGCAAGGAGCCCACAAGCAGGTTAGCTAGGCAGTGAGTGAAGTCAGAGTACTGACCCCATCACGCCTGTAATCCCAGCACTTCGGGAGGCCAAGGCAGGTGGATCACCTGAGGTCAGGAGTTCAAGACCAGCCTGACCAACATGGCAAAACCCTGTCTCTACTAAAAACACAAAAATTAGCTGGGCATGGTGCTGGGCGCCTGTAATCCCAGCTACTCGGGAGGCTGAGGCAGGAGAATCGCTTGAACCCAGGAGGCGGAGGTTGCAGTGAGCAGAGATCACACCACTGCACTCCAGCCTCGGTTGGACAGAGTGAGACTCTGACCCAAAACAAAATAAAAAACAAAAAACAAAGAGTATTGATCCCAGAGGGCTGGGGAAGGGGTGCCAGGACTGTGACTGTGTTCACACATCAGGTCCAGTTCACGGATGTGGAGCAGCTGTCCTTTCTCTGTGTGCTTGCACGGTCTTCATTCGCTGTGCTCATCCCAGCTGGGAAGGAGGAGGGTCCATTCAGTCTATATTAACTGTGCACCTCCTGTGCGTTCGGCCACAAGTGCAGTGCAGGGGGGCATCCAAGAAAGACGCAGTCTCTGCTCTCAGAGGGGAATGAGCAGGGAAAAGATGCTGGTACGTATTGAACATAACTACGTATCGAGCCCTGCAAGAGGGGAACGTGCATTCAGCACCAACGGTGTGCCAATCCTAGAGGGAAAGGAAGTGCATAGAGCACCTACTGTGTGCTGAGCCCTGTGAGGGGGGTGTGTATCACCTACCCCCTGCACTGGCCCTGAGAGAGGAGAATCCACTTTCTCCACGTGAGCATGTACTACTATGTGCTGAGCCCTGTTTGGGGAAGGGATGTGTATTTCTTACCCCTGGCACTGGGCCCTGAGAGGAGAATCCATTTCTCCACTTGAGCACCTACTGTGTGCTGAGCCCTGTGGGGCTGAGTACATTGCATATCCACAAAGCACCTGACCCTGAGAGAGGAGAGCATGGATTGAACGCCTGTTGTATACAAAGTCCTGAGGGAGAAACCTTATAACAGTCCTTCCCGGGAGCTTCGAAAATGGGCTTCCATGCCTTTGTCTCCCTCCTCTACAGGAATCTAGCTCCTCCTCAACCAAGGCCCAGCTCAAAGGCCATCTCCCATGGAAGCCTTTCTGCACTTTGGTTCTTTTCTCTGCTTTTGCTCAGCAGTTTCAAGGCAGCCCTCCTCTCCTCTGCCTGGGATTGTTGACAACCAGGACTTCCCTCTGTCCAGCCCTTCCGATGGCCAGAAAAGGCATACAGTACCGCCATGCATTATCTCTCAGTCTGTACCGCCAAGCTCCTGGGTAGGTACGACTGTTACCCATTTTACAACTGAGGAAACTGAGGTCCTGGGAGGCTAAGGGACTTTCCTGAAGCCATGTAGCCAGCAGGTGACAAAGCTAGAGCTTGACCCTAAGCCCAGCTCTTCCCAAGGCCACTGGGTGAATGACATCACCCGATTCCAGGCCCTGGAGCATGGCTGGCCCCAGAAGACAACGAGCTATTTTAACAGCAGGAAAACAAAGCCTTCTTCCTAGAGTGGCTGCCCTCACCCCTTCCCCACTAGCCGCTGACTTGGCGGGCGGGAGCCCCTCCCCTGCAGTGCAGCAAAACTCGATACGTTATATTTCCAAACTGGGACACACGCTGACATTTCTGGGGAGAGGAGCAATCTGGAGGAGCTGGATTTTCACCCTCCCGGGGGAGTCTGCACACCACACTTAGCGTGGCGCCCTCCCTCCCTCTCACAAAATAATTGCTGAACAGATTGCATCGGAAAGAGAATTCCTGGATTATGGAGTTATGATTATAAATGGCTGTTTAACTGTGTTTTCCTTCATTTCTTTAAAAAAAAGTTAAAATTTAAGTAAATGAGTTAAATGCAAAGGAAATGAGGAGCACTGTGCCCATCATCCCATGGAGGACAGTATTGTGCACCATGGGAGGAAGAGGCTGGGAGGAATCGTGGCCACTAGAGACTGCCTGCTGGCTTTTTGGACTTGCTTGCCATTTGTCTGGCACAGTATCCTTCATTGTCTGCCCCATCTTATACATGAGAAAAAGAGTGCCCAGAGAGTTCAAGTAACTGGGCCGAGGTCACACAGCCCTGGAACTGAAAGACCAGTTGGTCCAACCCCAAAGCTGAGCTTTCCTCCTTCCCATGCTGAGTTAGAGCATTTTTAGGCTGCCTCCGCTTGAGCCCCACTGATGGCTGCTCTACAGTGACAGAGAAGAACCCAGAGGTCCAGAGAGAAGTAACTCCTAGATCACAGAGCTGGCAGCAGAACCAGGGTTAGGATTCCTACCCGGAGATGCCAGGCTCTGCCTACTATGGGCAGGGCTCTGCCAGAACTGGGTGGGGAGATGGATGTAGGGGGAATCATGGTCCTCCCCTGCCCCCGGGGAGGTTACAGTCTCAGGGATAAGATGAAGGGGCCCAGCATGGTGACATGCAAGACCACGCCATCTCCTCAGTCCAGGGCCACATCTCTAGACCCTGGCTTCCCACAGCACCAATGCTCTGAGCCTCCCTTTGGGCCCTGGAGCATGAGATCCCAGGTGCTAGGGAAGCTCTCTCTGCCCCTCAGTGCATGGCCCTTTGAGGAATCCTTCATGCTGCCAGATTCAAATCACAGCCTCTACAGTTTATCAATCACTAGACCTTGGACAAGTTGCTTAACCACTCTGAGCTTGGTTTGTTCATCTGTAAAATGGATTAACAATGGCACCCACTTGGTAGGGTTAATATTGGGATTAAATGAGCTAAGGCAGGTCAAGGGTTTAGAACAGTGACTGGCATGGGGACACAGGAAGTGCTCAATTATTTTTCATTCAAGAATTCATTTACTGGGCACCTGTGTGCATTCCATGCTGGGGAGGCAGAGGTGAGCCATGGACTCTGCCTGCCTGGAGCTCGTGTGCTCAGGGCCTGGGGAGGCATGGTAAATGGGTAAAGACCCTGGTGCGGCTGTAAGCTGCAGTGCAGGTGAGCACGGGGCATTTAGGGGCCTAGAGGCCAGGGGTCAGTGAAGGCTCCCAGGAGAGGGATGGCAAAGCTTAATCTTTTTTTTTTTTTTGAGATAGAGTCTCGCTCTGTTGCCCAGGCTGGAGTGCAGGGGCGTGATCTCAGCTCACGGCAACTTCCCACTCCCGGGTTCCAGCAATTCTCATGCCTCAGCCACCTGAGTACCTGGGATTACTGGCACCTGCCACACAGCCTGGCTAATTTTTGTATTTTTAGTAGAGATAGGGTTTTGCCATGTTGGCCAGGCTGGTCTCTAACTCCTGACTTCAGGTGATCCACTCCCTCGGCCTCACAAGGTGCTGGGAGTACAGGCGTGAGCCACTGCGCCTGGCCAGCAAAGCTTAATCTTGATAGATGAGGGCTCATGCACCAACTGGACAATGGTAGGGTCAGGCATCCAGGGAGGATGACAGCACAGATGGAGGCCCAGAGACAAGGAAGAGTCAGGCACACCTGGGAAGCTGCAGGTGGCCAGGATGGCTGGATGGCCAAGGTGTGACACGCAGTGATGAGAGATGCCACCAGGAGCCTCAGCAGCTGGGATGCATTGCATTCTGTCCCCAAAAACAAATGCATTGAACTCCTGACCCCCAGTACCAGTGAATGTGACCTTTATTTGGAAATGGGATCGTTGCAGATGTCAGTGGTTAAGATTAGGTCGTATTGGAGTAGGGTGACCCTCAACCTAATATGACTGGTGTCCTTATAAGAAAGGGAGGGACACAGGGAGGAGAAGGCTGTGTGAAGACAGAGGCTGAGGCCAGAGCCACGCAGGCATGGAACGCCAAGGGCGGCCGCCACCTCCAGGAGCTGGAACAGGCCAGAGGGCGCTTTCCCTTGGGCCTTCAGAGACAGAATGGCCCTGCAGACACCTTGAGCTGGACTTTTGGCTTCTGGAACTGCAAGAGAATATATATCTTTTGCTTCAAGCCGCCCGGTGTGTGACACTTTGTTACAGCAGCCTCAGGAAGTTATGTCCACGTAGGAAGGGTGGGCCCAGCTATGCCCAGGTAGGGAGGGTCTGGCCACGGTGGCTTCTCTGAGCTCCCCTCAGTGCTCAGCGGCACTTCACAGAGACCTGGCACCCTGCTCCCTGCTGGTGCCCCCACATCAGCCCTGTCTCTGCCCACAGTGCCCCTTCCTCACCCTTGTGTCCATGGCCTGAATCGGGGCTCAGCCAGCTCGGGGCTCATTGCTGAGAAATACGGCTGGCCTTGAGCTGGTGACAGGGCCCGGCTGGACTGGCATGAATCATGTTTATCGCAAACAGGAAACAAAGGGAAGAAGGAAACAAAGCCCGGGACTGGGGGAGGGGGGCAGGTGGGAGTGAGGGGGAAGTGGGGGCCCGGCCAGGCACTGCCCACGGAAAGGCCTATTAATTTCCTAATGTTTGCTCCAGGACCGAGCAGCCCGGCGCCTGCTGAGGTTTATCTGCGCGGCTCAGCTGTGGAGCGTGCGGTGTGCCAGCTTCTGGGTGCTTCAGAGATTTGCCAGGCCCAGGATGGGGCAGGAGGCGCCGGGAGCAGCTTCTGGCCTATCCATGACACCAGCCAGGGCCGCTTTTCAGTGCCAGTCATGGGTGAAATCGAGGTACATTTCGCCTGGTAATGAGGTGCTGTGGGCCTCGGCCAGGGGACGGGAACTGCTCCGGCTGCCTGGCCCAGCAGGTGCCCCCCAGCCCAGACCGACCTGGCCTGAGAAGCCAGTGGGGAGGGGAGTGGGTTTGGCGGAGGTGGAGGATAGTGAAGGCAGAGGGTCAGCAGTGAGGGAGTGGAGCTTATTGAGCACCACTGTGTACCCACAACCGCACTCGCTTTGCTGCATTGAAATAACAGTGTATTCATTTCTCAGGGCTGCTGGAACAAGTTAACACAAACAGTGTGGCTGAAGACAACAGAAATTTATTCTATTACTGTTCTGTAAGCTACAAGTCCAAAGTCAAGGTGTGGGCAGGGTTGCCTCCTTCTGGAGGCCCTGAGGGAAATTCCATCCCAGGAGTCTCCCCAGCTTCTGGTGGTGGTAATCGTCGGGTTCCTGGCTTGTAGATGCGTCGCTCCAATCTCTGACGATTCATCACGTGTTGTTCTCTGTCTGTCTACGTCTGTGTCCAAATTTCTCTCTTATGAAGACAACAGTCATTGGATTCGTCCTCACCCTAATGCAGTATGACCTCATCTTACTCATCTTAACTTGATCACATCTGCAAAGACCCCCTTTTTTTTTTTTTTTTTTTGAGACAGAGTCTCACTCTATTGCCCAGACTGGAGTGCAGTGGCGCGATCTCAGCTCAGTGCGATCTCAGCTCATCGCGATCTCTGCCTCCCAGGTTCAAGTGGTTCTCCTGCCTCAGCCTCCCAAGTAGTAGCTGGGATTACAGCCATGCACCACCACACCCGGCTAATTTTTGTGATTTTAGTAGAGACAGGGTTTCACCATGTTGGCCAGGCTGGTCTTGAAACCTGATCTTAAGTGATCCATCCGCTTCAGCCTCCCAAAAGTGCTGGAATTACAGGGGTGAGCCACCGAGCCTGGCCCAAAGACCCTGTTTCTAAGTAAGGTCACATTCTCAGGTACTGGGAAGTTAGGACAGCAGCGTATCTTTTTGAGGACACAATTCAACTCACAAGAAACTATTAACATTTACTGATGGCTTATTTGACGCCCAGCACTTTGCCAGGAGCTATTCATGAGCTCTCTGATTGGATCGTCCCAACAGAAATAAGAGGTAGGCACTGTTACTTCCCCATTGAATTGATGAGAAAATTGAGGCTCAGAGACAAGTAGCTAAAATGTGGAACGAGATCCAGACCTAGGAAGATATTACACAGAGTCACGCTGTGATGTGAGGGATACAGGGTACGGAAGTCCGGAGCACTAAGAGCATTTAGTAAAGGCATGCAATGCGGTTGGAGAGGCCAGGGTGGCGTCCTGGAGGAGGCGATGCAGAGGCAGAGGCTAGGGGGGCTTCCTGGAGGAGATGCTGCTGGAAGAGATTTGGAATGTGAGTAGGAAATTGTCATTTTACAGACAGGGAGACAGAGGCCCAGAGGACGGGAGGACAAGCCCAAGGTCACAGTGTTGAGGGCTGAGTGTGGCGGCTCCAGACCCTGCATCTTGGGGCAAAACGAGACAGGAGCCCTGGCCCCCACTCCCACTTCTGCCATCCTTCCCCCATCAAAGGGGTCCTGGTCCAACTCCATTCCCCAGAGAGCGCCCTGGTGGTCTTGGCCGTCCCCTAAAGGCGCTGGGGACATGATAGCAGGGCTGGGGCCCAGCTCTGCCACTTCCTAGCTGTGCATCCCCGAGCACCACTTCACCTCTCTGAGCTGCTTACTGCAACAGCAACTGAACAGGATCATATAAGATGACAGATGTGAGGGTGGTTTGGAAACTAACACCCAGGAAATGTCAACACTTCTAAAACTCTTGAGATCCAATCACAACCACGCCTCTCCCCCGACTCTCCCTGGCACCCCCAGCTGTACCCACCACCCACCTGTGCCACGCTCTCCCTCTCCTCTGGGCCTTCGCACAGGCTGTGCCCTGCCAGGAATATCTTCTCCCTGTTCCTTCTTCTTTGCAGACTCTCAGCTTTACAACATGCTGGCTGGGTGACCCTGGAGGAGCGATGATGTCTCTAGACCTCCGTTTCCATAAAATGGAGATAACTCACATGCCTACTTCCTAGGCTGCGGTGCAAATGAGATGAGGTTATATTCTTAAAGCCTTGAGTGCAGTAGCTGGTGTTAGTCTGAAAAGATGGTGGTTTCCACTTGAGTAGCTGGGAAAATGGCAGTGGTCCCACTTACACAAACAGGGAGGACAAAAGGCAGGGACAGGCTCGGGCAGGGGACAGATAGGAGAGACAAGAACTTTGGAGCTGACTTCAGAGGCAGGATCTGAGAATAGAACCCAAGGGTCCCTGCCTCCTGAAGACACCAACCATTCCTTTTCCCAGCAGCACCCCTAGGATCACCTGTCCTGCTTCCTCCAGATAACCGGTCGTTTGCAGGGAGCCTGTTTCACTCATGCTCCAAAACTCATCTTGGTCACCCTCTTTTATGAGGACAGTCTCGATCCCTATCCCTCTACCCCAGCCTTCGCCCAAGACTCTATGCCCCTCCTCTCGCTGGCCAATCTCCAGGACACAGCTCCTGCAAGGCATCTGTGGACTTTATTTCTGATCCCTAGGCTAGCACGAGACTGAGCGTTTCTCAATGAAGCAATGAATGAAACGAGTTCATGAATGACCGCATGGGAGACAGAGCCAATGACAGAGTCAGCAGCCCCAGCAGCCCCCACATGGCCCACACCCCCGCCACTCCTGCCTCTGCCTTCCCTCCATGTACAGCCCAGTCCACACCCTACAAGGGAGGGAACCTGGGAGACAGAGGGAGGCTCCATCACTGCTCTGCCCATCACCCCCAGCAGAGAGGCCCCGGCCAACATGCAGCTCCGTTGGGCACTGAGTCACTGGAACCCTGCCGTCTGCACCCTACCTCTTGTTACAGCCTCAGCAGAGGGGAGACCTGACAGTTTGCGGGGCTACCTGGTAGGTCCTGGGGAGAGGTGGGCCTCACCAAGGGAAGGGTAACAGTGTCCCAGCCGCCCTCCGCACCCAGGTGCACCGTGTCTTCACCCACTCAGCAGGCTCTTCAGCTTCCAGTGCACCTGATATTTAAGGAAATTAAGGTCAGGCCTGGCTGCTAAATATTTGTCTAAGCAGAACAGAAAATGGTGCCAGAAAAGAAGGCCTTCAATTTTATGAGCAAATAAATTGTACGAGGGAGAATGGGCTGGGGATAGGGAGGCGGGGTGGGGTGCACAATTATTTAGAGCAGATAGTACCTCCCCACATGTGGGGGCTGTCCGAATTCCCCCCTTTATAAAAGCATGGCTCCTTCACCTTGCTCCTTGGGGCGAGGCACGGAACAGACCTCTTGCAAGCTGTCATCCCTCTTCCCTGGATCCACAGCAGGTGATTTGGGGTGCCCCTCCCCGATGGCTGCACATCGGGACACCCCCGACCCACCACCACCGGTTTAGCAGAGCAGAGGAGCTTGGCCTCTGAGCTCAACTGGGCCTGAGTCTGAATCCAAGCTCCACCACTGGCTTCAGCAAGCCTGGACCTCCCTGGGCCTCAGTTTCCCCCTCTATATAATGGGATAAGTTAGTACTGACTTCCTTGAGTTGTTGTGAGTGGGAAGTGAGATGCCTGCTCCCCACGCATGATCCAAGGGAATGCGCCCGGGGCCAGCAGAATAACGGCCCCCCAAAGATGTCCATGTTCGAATCTCCAGAACCTGTGAATATGGCGCCTTGTGTGGGAAGGGGGATCCAGGTTGCGGATGGAATGAAGGTTGCTGATCCACTGACCTTGAGATGAGATGGAGAGACTATCTGGGTGGCCTAGTGTCATCACAAGGGGAATGTAAGTGGAAGAGGGAGGCAGGAGAGTCTGTGTCAGAATGATGTGGTGTGAGCAACTCGACTGTTGTTGCTGGCTTTGAACGCGGAAGGGGACTATGGCCGAAGAATGAGGCAGCCTCTAGAGACTGGGAAAGGCACAGAGATCAGTTGTCCCCTGGAGCCTGCAGGAAGGAACACGGCCCTGCTTACACCTTGACTTCAGTTGCAGTGATACCCATTCCATACTTCTCACCCCCAGAACTGTAGGGTAATAAATGTGTGTTGTTTTAAAACACTAAGCCTGTGGTCACTGTTAGAGCAATGGTAAGAGATGGACGATCACTACTATCGCCTCTGAATAGTCACTCAAGGAAAACATGTTGATTACGTGGATAAAAATAACTCTGGCCTGGGCATCAGGAATCTTGGAGTCTAGTTTCAAGCTCGTCCCCAACAGGCTGTGCTACTGAGCCATCCCCTCTGCTCTCTGGACTCAGTTTCCCCATCTGGAAACTAAAGAGTTTGGATTACAAATGCTTTTCAGGGTCCCTGCCTCCCAACTCTAAACATTTTCTTCTTATAATTGTCTCTCAAAACGGATTCATGCCCCCCCCAACTCCCCTCCTCTTCTTTCCACCTGCAATCTGCTCCCTGCTTGAGGGCAGGGTCCAGGCTGGGACTGACGGAGCCGGCAGCCCCCAGAGGAGATAGTTAATAAAGGCGGGAGGAGGAGAATCAATGTGCACTGACAGCCCTATGACAGATTGGCGAGAGCGACAGATTTAATATCCTGCCGTTTTCCTTCCCCAGCCCGGGGACCAGAATTGATTAAATAAATTAAAGCTCTGCAGCCTGCGAGGCTCTGGGTAAGGTCGTCTGGTCCTCCCGCTGTCACCATCCGGCTGCACGGCTCAGCCTACCGAGGACGGAGTCCTGAGAAGCTCGGTGCCTCGTCTTCTCTGCTGGGACCACACGAGGGTGCAGATGAGCCCTGGGACAGGTGGGAAGCGCGTGATGGGACGGGGAAGTGGGGAGGAGAGGGGGAAGACAAGAGGCAAAGAAAGGGTAGGACTTTACGGAGTGCCAGGTATAGGGGTTGCAACTGTGAGCTATGCAGCTGGAGCCTGCTGTACGCAGGCTCGGTCAGGTTATGTGCCCAGGCTGGACAGAGCAGACAGAGAGAGCCCTCGGCAGAGACTCAGGACAGCAGAAAGGGGAAAGGACTTGCCCAGTGGAATTTGAGGCCGAACTGGAGCTGAGCCCCATATTCCTCTCTTTAGGTCCGCTGAGCCCCTCCCCTGGTACACCAAGTGGGCCTGCGTTGACCTCCCCAGCCTGCTCCTATTCCAATTTCTCCCATGACTGGTTCATGGAAGGCAGGCTCCTGAGCCTGTAGAATCTGGAGTAACTCAGGTGTTAAAAATGACAGCAGAATGCATCCTAAGGCTTAGCTGAAATGATTGGCCCTCCAGGCACGGTCTGGGTCCCAGCTCCCCTCCTTGTGTACAGAGCTGAGAGCTACTTTTAAGGCAGAGGAATGTCCGTGGGGCCCTCTCCCCTTCCACCACCCACAGCCTTGGCTTGGAGTCTCTCAGTCATTGACAGTGGCTGGCGGTGTCTTTCAGTCATTTTCCTTCCCTAGTGCTCGCTGTTATCATCCCAGTTGAGTAGAGGGCAGATCCTCACTTCCCAGATGAGAAGACTGAGGCCATAAAAGGGGAGTGGCTTGCACAATGTCACGGTTGCAGCCTGAACTGGAGCCTGGGGTGACTGGCTGTCTCCCAGATCAAAGCTTGTTCCACATTAGGGGAAGCACAGAGGCTGGCTGGGGGCTGGGCTTGGGCAGGGGTGACGGTGGGGCAGGGGCAGGTTGGAAATACAGTGATGAATTTGGCTCTGGCTCAGCGACCACCTCACTCTTTGCGTTCTGCCAAAGACATCACCAGCTGCCTTCAGCCTCTGGAGTCAGATTAACTGGGGTTCAAGTCCCAGCTTTCCCACTGATGTTGCCCTTTGTACAAGCCATCAGCTTCTCAGAGCTTCAGTTTCCCTGTCTGGAAATGAGGGTAGTGATGATGAGGCCACCAACTCCATGCAGAATGACCTGTCCTGGGCCTTGCTACAGGTGACAGAGTGGAGACTGGAACTCAGGCCTGCCCGTTGCTCGCCTGTGCCTGTGATGCCTGCATGTTCGGGGAGGATAATTCCTCTGCATCAAGTCCCGCAGGGGCCAGGCATGCAGCAAGCACTCGGCAAGCATCAGCTATGCTCAGATTTGCTGGCAATGCACCCGAACCCTCAAATATTTTCTGGGATTCAGTTTAATTCATGAGTTCATTCAACACAGAGTCTGAGATGTTAGTGGAGTTCACCTTGTAACCCTTCCCTTTTTCATGAGAATTTGGTCAGCAGCACCCAAAACACATGTCCCGATCACTGAAAATCTCATCGCTGCAGAGAAATGACAAGAGGTGCTCAGAACTCATGGTTTGAGCCACCTGGATAGGGCTCTCTTCTCCTCCATCAGCCCATGATGCACTTGCTTTGCTCATGGGGCTTGGGCCGGCCATGGTTCTTCATTCCCCTTGAGCCGGGCCCCCTGTCTTTCTAGGCCTCGATTTTCTCTGTGTTGCAATTGAGTTGGAACACGTGGAGGTGAGAGGAGCTGGGTGCTTGGTGAATCTCAAGCACAGTGTCCACGCTCAGCCGTCAGCTTGTCCCAAAGCCAGCTCCTCCCTGCAGCCCATGGGGCAGCATTTCTCCCTTGCAATTAATTCTTGCTCCAATTTAAACTCTTTCCAGGGAATGCTAAGCAGGTACCCTAGGAATGGATGAGTCCCAGGAAGGAAGGAAGCAAATCAGGGCAAGGTAATGGCAGGATTGGGGGAGGTGGGCAGCTGGGAAGACCAACAGTGGGCACTCCAGGAGGGTGGTGTTCCTGTGTCCCATTTTTCAGCTCCTGCTCTTGAGTCCAGAGCCAAATTCATCATCCTCCTCCCAGTCTGCTTCTGCTGTACATTTACCCTTGCCCAGCCCCAGCCCCAGTACAGCCAGCTCTTCGCTTTTGTGCTTCCTTTTTCTCCAAATGCACCTCCCAAAAACAGTCTTCCAGGTGCTCAAGATGGAAACACCCATTGTCAAGGTTAACAACAGCAGTAATAATAACAGCTCCCATCCCCAAGCACGCACAGGCCAAAGGGCGAACAGGCACAGTGCCAGGTGTTTTGGACAATCATGTTCTTTCATTCTCACACCACTGAACTGATAGGTATGACTTTGCTGCCAGTTTGCAGAGAAGGAAACTGAGGCTCAGAGAGGAGCCTCCCTGTGAGGCAGAGCTGGGGATTTGCACCCAGGCCCACCTGGCTCCAGAGCTGGCTCCCCATCACCTCGGTGGGCCCTTCTCACGGCACCTACAATTCCCGGCCTTCTTCTCTCACCTGGTGATGAGTCTTTTATTTTATTGTTTTATTTTTATTTAGTTTATTTTTTTGAGATGCAGTCTTGCTCTTTTGTCCAGACTGGAGTGTGTGGCTTGATCTCAGCTCACTGCAACCTCCGTCTCCTAGATTCAAGCGATCCTCCTGCCTCAGCCTCCCAAGTAGCTGGGATTACAGGCACCCACCACCACATCCGGCTAATTTTTGTATTTTTAGTAGAGATGGGGTTTCACCATGTTGGCCAGGCTGATCTTGAACTCCTGACCTCAGGTGATCTGCCCACCTCAGCCTCCCAAATTACTGGGATTACAGGCGTGAGCCACCACGCCCAGCCACCTTTTAGATCTTTCCTCCCCTACACCACCTTCTTGCTTCCCCAGCCCCAGCCCAGGCTCTCTGACTGTCCTGGGACAGTGCCATGGTTCAGCCCTGGTCCCCTAGCCTCTTTGGTCTACCCACTCAGTCACGGTCCAGCAGAGGCTTGTCCTGGCTGGGAGGGTGCAGAGCTCAGTCTCTGCTCATCATTGCTCCAGAGCTGGGCCACGTAGGACAAATGGCTTCACTCCCGGGGCTCCAGTCACCCCATCTATGCAATGGAGGAAGCTTGTCCTGCCGCAGCACCAGGTCCATGGAATTCACCTGCTCCTACTTCGCTCAAAGGTGCCACATATGCTGGTAACAGCCTTGACCAGCCCTGAGGAGCCCCCACGAGGCTAATGATGAAAGTTGCCACTTTGGAAAGCAGCGAGACTCACTTCCGGCACAGCCTCTGCTGTAGGGGATGGGGACAGGTGAGGGTGGCAGGAGCTGGGGGGCGCTCAGAGGGCGGGAGCAGCCAGCTTGCCGGGAGCAGGCACTGGCAGAGGCTGCACCAGATGGCTCTGACTGTCCCCGCTCCTCATTAAAGCAGCCGCCCGAGGGCTACCTGCCCACCTGAAATGCAGGGGCAGTTCACCAAGCCCTGCTGAGGGTACTGTGCCCAGCCAAGCTGCCGTCCTTAGATACTTGGCCTGCTCAGCTGTACCGTGGAGGCCCCTAACTGAGGTCTGAAAGCCGGAGGCCAGTGAGGCCAGGATCCAGAAGAAGCTGGATACAGCCTCTTCTCTGCATGGATGGGACATTGACTGAAACCCAGAGAAGACCAGAGACACCCCAGATCTCCCTCAACTCACACTGCAAATGTCTCGAGGCCTGGAAACAGCAGTCCCATGCCAAACCCATCCCTGGAACACTGACCTGTCCGCATCTTCCAGTACCCCAAACCTGGGTGAGGTGTGTGGGGGCAGACGAGGGGTCTCCGTGATGTCACTGTGTCCTTTGTAATAGATGTATATGATTTTTTTAAAACTCAAGCAGTGTAAAAGAAAATTGATAAGTGATCTTCCCACAGACCTGCCCTTGTCTCCCTTCTTCGTTTAACTGTGGTAAATTAGACGTAACATAAAATTAAAAATGCTTTAACCATTTTTAAGCATACAGTTCAGTGGCATTGAGAACATTCACACCATTGGGCAACTTTTGCTGTCATCCACCGCCAGAACTTTCTCATCTTTCCAAACTGAAACCCTCTTCCCACTGAACATTAACTCTCCATTCCTTCCCCCAGCCCCTGGCACCCACTGTCTCTGTCTGTCTCTGTGAACTTGACTCCTCTAGGGACCTCACGAGAGTGGAATCAGACAGTATCTGGCCCTCTGCAATTCTGTGTCCTCTCTGCCCGGGTCCCTGTGAGTCCTTCAGTCTCCCTTGTCTCTTTCCTGCAGCAGAAGACGCAGGCGATTCTTCCCCCCGGCACAGGTGGGGCCGCCTCACTCCTTCCACCTCATTTCCCCGCGGTGTGACAGTCCCCGTCCACGGGCATCATGTCATCTCCAGTGCGTCTGCTCCTGTGAGAGCTGCTGCGCTCAGGTACGTGGCTCTCTGTGCGCATGGGTGAGTATCTCTGCAGGGCAGGCTTCTTGGAGTGGACGTGCTGGATCAAAGGGAGTGTTCACCTTTTTAGTCCTGAGAGGTACCTCAAATCACCCTCCAGTGAGGTTGCTCCGGGCGCACACCTCCCCCATGGTGCTTTGGGGGCAGGAAACAGCTTTGGGGAGAGGGCAGAGGGGCTAAGGAGCTGAGCCAGGTTCTGCTTCCCCCAGCTTCTCCCTGGGTTTGAGAGGAGCAAGCAGGTGACACCGCATCTGCTGTCCTCGGTGACATGGATCCCTGGAAGCCCTCTGACCTTTGTCCCCAAGCTAGAAGACCAGGCTGGGAAGAGGCTCAGGCCCCTCGCCAGTTAGCCCTCAGGTTTCTCTGCTCCCCACCCACCCCAACACTGCAGGCCTGCAGCCCAGGGGTCCTCGGTCTGACACGGAGGCCCTGGCTGAGTTATAGCCTCATTCATTCCTCTAGCGGATTCGTCCAAGGGTATTTATCTTGGGCCTTTCTTTCCCTGAGATAAACTGAGAAAATTCACAGGCTGCTGTTCTCCATGGCAAGGCGGGAGCTGGGGGCATTGCAGGTCTGGAAGTAAGGCCTAGGGAGGGAGAGTCCTGGGGAGACGGTCAGGACATTGTGGGGTGAACCTGGGACAGGGTGGCCGATAGGGCTTTGTGCTGTGATGGGGACGGGCCCCGTCCACCTGCTCTGCTCCCAGGCAGGTGTCCTCGGCAGACTGTGGGCCTCTCAGAGAGCCAACTGGCAATGCAATAAACAGCCACCACCTGCCGAGCTCTCACAGTGTGCCAGACTCTATATTTACATGTTCTCACTTCACCCTCCCTCAAAACCTGCACCCCCGAATGATCCCCTTTTACAGAGGAAGAAATGGAGTCTGGCAAGGCTGACTCGCCAAGGCCAATGGGTGATAAAGGGCAGAGCTGGGATTCCAACCCAGGCCTTCCTGGCTCTAAACCTCAGCTCTCAGTCCCTTTTCTACAAGGGAGTGAAAACCAGAAATCTAAATTCTGCTTCTAGGGTTATTTAGTTTTTCCTTCCTCCCCACCCAGACCACTTTCTCAAGGCCAAAACCAATTGCAGATGGGGATGGAAGTTTCTGGATGGTTTCTCGTGGGTCTCCTTGCTTATCACAGCCACACAGCTGTGAGCCTCAGCTGTGGGGCCGGCCACAATCACAGGCAGAAGCCTTGTCAGTCCAACGTAATCCACCAATCCAGCAGAAGCTGGGGAAGCTTCTGGAACTAGTCTCTGAGAAGCCCGCTTGAGTCTCCTCTGCACACCACACGCCAGCCCTTTTTGCTCCACCCCACAACCCCGACATGACCCCTTTTTCTTTTCCAGGACAAGCACAGAAGCACAGAATGCCAATTTCCCTCTTGAGATCTCTCCTGAATTGGGAGTATCTCTCGTGAGGCTGGGTCAAAGAATCACAGACCAGAGACTGTTGTGAACTTCCCACCGATGAGGCATGGATGCCCCAGTCCTCATGGGGCATGTCTTAGGAGCAAAATCCCTAATTCTGGGGAAGGTTGGGAGGCACAACAAACCATTGGCCGTCTCACTGGCCTCTCAGATGGCCCACGTGACCAGGGGGCGTGGACCCCAGCCCTCAGGCCACCCTGTGTCGAGGCCCCATATGCTGCTGGCCCCAGGGATCTGTCTACCTCCTCCTCCCCTGGCCCTAATCCTGCAGTCTTACAGGATTCATTGCTGACAATAATCAGGTCTCACAAGGATAAAACCTCACCGAGTCCAAAGCCTTTGGGGACAGTATTAGCACGCTAACCCTGTTTGTGGTTTAAATATTAATGTCAGAGTGTAATTACTACCCCTTCTGTCGAAGGCAGTGGTTTGGAAACAGTTTCAGCCCCGCAAATGGGATCCATCCATCCTCAATGGTGATGCACAGCGCAGAGAGTTCAGCATTCCGGAGAGTTCCAGAGCACTTAGAACGCGGGGCATTTAGAACAATGATTACAAATAGGCAGCCTGTGGACCCAATCTGGCCCACATACCTGTTTTAAAATGTTGGCCTGACTGGGCGTAGTGGCTCATGTCTGTAATTCCAGCACTTTGAGAGGCTGAGGCGGGCGGATCACTTGAGGCCAGGAGTTCGAGACCAGCCTGGCCAACATGGTGAAACCCCGTCTCTACTGAAAATACAAAAATTAGCCAGATGTGGTGGCGGGCACCTGTAATCCCAGCTATTCAGGAAGCTGAGGCAGGAGAATCGCTTGAACCTGGGAGGCAGAGGTTGCAGTGAGCCAAGATCACACCACTGCACTCCAGCCTGGGCGACAAGAGCAAAACTTCGCCAAAAAAAAAAAGTTGGCCTGCAACACATTTAAAAAACAACAAAAAAATAAATGTGTATAATAAACCCAGACTTATAATTTCTGTTGAACAACAGGGACCTGTGGCCATGCCTGGCCACAATCCCACAGGGTATCAGTGGGCTGGGCTGAGTGATAGCTATCCCCTAGAGACAGGCATCCACCTCCAGCTTACCACAGTCCTCACCACTCCCTATTGTACCAACCCAGCCCACTTTGCCCATTTGCGGCAGCTGTCTGGGCCCCAAAGGCAGTGGAGGGTGCAGCTCCTGGTTCGGAATTTGGAAAGATTAGAAATAAAGAAGGTTGGAACTGCAGAGCTAAGAACTAGGACCCAGGAGCCCCAGAAGAACACTAGCTCTTGATCTAGGAGAAGGGGTGTGCCTGGGGAAGGAGTGGCACCTACATTCCCCTGTCCTGCCCATTACTAACCTCCTTGGCATGGATCTTGGCCAACACCAAAAAGGCTCCAGAAATGGAGCCTCGCCACCAGAGGCCACCTGGAGATAGGGGTGGGGTGAGGAGTCTTGAGTCTTGCTGGGCATTTTCAAGGGTTATTCTGCCCCTAACTTGCCACCACCACCGCCATCATCCCAAAGCCTTCCTACCTCCATGAAGTGAGAGCCATGGCCCTTGGATAGGGGCAGCTGTTGGGTGACCCTGGAAAGGTCCTGTGGCCGCCTAAACTGCTCATCTGGACAAATGCACCTGCTTGACCATTTCACTCAGGGCTGAGGTCACTCAGATGGAGGGTCACCCAACACTCTCCTAAGAAAGGGGCTCTGGGGGGCGTCCAACACAATGTACCATCATGGAAGGGGTTTGAGTGCAGCAGAGAAGAGCTCTGGAGTTAGCGTGAGAACAGGAAGCAAATCCCTGCTTCTCCTTTTGCCAGCTGTATGAGCTGAGGCAAATTAACCTTTCTGAGCCTGATTTCCTAATCTGTAAATGACAGAAATGGTGCCAGCATCACGGAGGTGCTGGAAGGAATGGATTAAGCCCCAGGCCCAGCATTCGGCACGGTGCAGGTCCCCAGCACAGGCCGGACAGGATCTGCCGAGCTCAGGTCAGAAGAATAAAGGCGTCGTGTGAACCCAAGAAATGCCGGGGTAGGGGAGGAGAGGTTGAGCTGGGGCGGGGGTGACAGAGGGAGTGTGAGAGGTGGTGGAGAGAGGAGCTTGGGACAAGAGGACAGGAGGGGTCCCAGGAGCAGGGGCTGTGCTGCGTGCCCCATACAGGCTCAAAGGAATCAGGTTCACAGCAAGATACCTGTGGTTGCCAGAGACAGAAACCCACCTGTGCCCACCTGTGCAAAAGGGGAATTTATTAGACAGTTTTAAAGGTGCCTCATGGGACCAAGGGCAGGAGTGGAGGTAGGGGGTGGGGGCTGAATGGCAGAACAGCAGGATGAACCCCCCAACCTCCTACCCCCAGTTCTGTAGTTCTGCCTCTTATGTGAATCTCTCTGTGTTGTCAGCCTGTCTTTCCCAGTCCCCGTCACTGGGCCCTCATGCTCCTTCTGTCAGTCTCTATGTCTCTCTCTGTCTCTGTCTCTCTGTCTCTGTCTCTCTGTCTCTGTCTCTCTGTCTCTCTCTGACTCTGTCTCTCTGTCTCTGACTCTGTCTCTCTGTCTCTGTCTCTCTGACTCTCTGTCTCTGTCTCTGACTCTGTCTCTCTGACTCTCTGTCTCTGTCTCTCTCTGACTCTGTCTCTCTGTCTCTGACTCTGTCTCTCTATCTCTGACTCTCTCTGTCTCTGACTCTCTGTCTCTCTGTCTCTCTGACTCTCTGTCTCTCTGACTCTCTGTCTCTGTCTCTCTGTCTCTCTCTGACTCTGTCTCTCTATCTCTGACTCTCTGTCTCTCTGTCTCTGTCTCTCTCTCTGTCTCTCTGTCTCTCTGTCTCTGACTGTCTCTGTCTCTCTGACGCTCTGTCTCCCTCCCTCTCTGTCTCATGCTCTCCTGCCCCTCAGCTCACAGAGCATCCCTATCCTCTAACCCCTTGCCCACTTAGTTTTGTGCCTTCTCTCCACCCACTAGCCTGCCCTTTGTCCCAAGCTGAGCGTCAGATGCAGCTACTGAAGCCTCAGCTTTGCACCGCACCCCAGTTCAAGTGTCTGCCCTTCAGAGATGGAGCGGAACCTCCTGGGGCGTGACTGCCCACCTCTGTAAGGAGGCCGTGGGGCCTGCCTGGACTGGTGCATGCACTTCTGGTCTGGCTCACCTCTGAGGCCGGGCAAAGCACACTCTCCTGAGGGACTTAGCAGTCAGGTAACGGCACAGTTCGCAGAGAGGACGGGCTGGGCTCGGCCAAAGCCCCAGATGAATCTACTCCAAGGGCTTGAGAGGCTGTGGTTGGGGGTCAGAGCTAGCCCCTGACTGGGGATTAGCACTGGAGGCCAGGCTTTGGCTGGCAGTGACCCTGGCATAGGTACCCTAGGGCCAGCTGTCCAGCCATGACTATCAGAGCTGACATAGGGTGTGGCACTCAGAGCTAGAGAGAGTGTCACCCCCTCTTCTAGGGGAGTCAGTGGGGCATGTGGGGGCTCCTGGAGACATCAGCACCCTCATGGCCTGATGTGGGCCCAGGAAGCCCCTGATGTGTGGCTCAGTGAATGTTCTCTGACTGGTTCCCTGAGTGAGTGGGAAACAAGTGCTGGGCAGAGTCACGGATTTTAACCGAGACAAGAGGGAGGGAGCATGAGGAAAAGAAGATTGAGCAGAGGAGATGGAGGGGGAGCCGAGGGGCTGGCTGGGAGTACCAAGGAGGCAGAGAGAGGAAGGGAAGGAAGACAGCAGAGAGAGGAGAAGGAGAGACCGTAATTCATTCCGCTTCATCTCTGTTCATTTTGGACAAATAGAGCAGAAACTGCAGACCAAGGAAGGAGGAAACAGGGCATGAAATTGCACTGTGCCTTGTAATAGCTCTGCCAGCCAGGCAGTCCAGGGCTAATAACCCACAGGGTCAGCCCCCCCCACCCAGGAGCTGTGGGGTGAGCACTGCGACCCCCAAACCGGGCAACCACGGCTGCTTGGTTCCTGCCCCAGGGAAGCTTCTCTCCAGTCACCCACCTTCCTCGGCCTGAGTGGCCGCAGAGCCGGGAGGCTGCTGGGAAGCCTCAGAGGAAGACTCCGAGGAGCCGGGGAAGGGACCTCCTTTAGACATCAGAGAAAATCTCGGGGAATTTAAGGGATTTGGTGAATTAATACAACCTGGATTTAGATGATCAAAAGCATTTCTTGAGGCAGCTAGATGGGAGCCACTGGAGGTTTCTGGCTGGATATGGGCTGCAGGAAACCTTCCTTTCCGTCTGCAGGAGGCTGGTGGGATACGGGGTGGAAGAGGGTTGGGCCAGCTGGGATCTCGGAGAGGGACGAAAGATCTACAGACGAGCGGGCCTGCTCCCCGCTGCCCTGCCCAGGCTGGTTGGCTGGCTGGGGCTGGGCCCATCAGCAAAATGTTTAGACACACGGAGAGGTTTAGATATGAGAACGAGTTCCTGGCTGACAAACTCCAGGTCCCCAGCCTCCCAAGGAGGTCTGCCTGGAGTGAGGGGATGATGGAAGAGCCTCCAGGTATCTATCTCCCCTCTGCCAGATTTGGGCCCAGACAAATGGCCTGGTGGGCCCCCAGCCCAGGGATCTGATCCTTCTGCTTAACCTTTTTTAAAGTTCCCTGTGGCTTAACTTTCTCCAGCTCAGCTTCAGCCCCAGTTCTGCCCTTCCTAATGGGCCCCACTGGCTTTGAAATAAATCACATCAAGCTACACAGCAAGTGCGACTGTAGCGTGAGTACTCACTACCTCCCAGATGCCGTGCCTGGGATGCTGTGCGTTGGCCCAAGATGCCATCAGCTCCTTACAATAACTCACATATGATCATCACCCTCATTTCAAATACAACAACTCTGAGACACAGAAACGTTAAGAAAGTTGCCCAAGACTCCACAGCAGAAAGTGACAGAGTCAAGAATTGAACCCCAACCATCCACCCTGGAGTTCAAGCTCTTCCCCGGGGCTGGTGGGTTGGGTGGTGGGTGGAAGAGCTGGCTCATGCTGGTGAGGTGAGCTGGTGGGTTGATGATAGATGTGGGGTTGGGTTAGGCTGGTGGCTTGGATGGGTGGGTTGGATGGTATGTGGGAAGGTGGCTGGGTAAAGTGGTTGGTGTGTTGGTTTGGGTAAATTAGGGCTGGATAATTGGGTGGTTGGACAGGATGAATGGATGTGGGATTCAGTGGCCCTAGAGCACGGCACAAATTTCCTAACTTCCAAATCTTGCCTTTGCCATTCTTCCCACTGAGAGTTCCCTCCCTCCACTTCTCCCTTTTTCTCACTCCCCTCTCAGGTCTCAGCCAAACTCTTGTACCACATTATGCAACCAGTGCAAAAAGCAAGTTCATCCCTGCAACAGCCTAGGCCATTCCTGTTGGTACCACTCAGCTCGCACCTATCATCTGCTGTCTCCAGCCACTGTCACTTCTGCTTAACAAATGAGACTGGAAGCTCCTGAGGGCAGACAGCACGCCACATCCATCACAGTATGGGCAATGGTGCTTCTTTGTGCCAGGTATGTGGGGAGCAGGAGTAATGGCAAATCTCTGGCCAGGAGAAGGAAACGTCGGGGCTCCTGTCCACAGCCTCCCTGCCATTTGCCCAGGACCCTTCAGAGGGTCCCCAAGACACAGTAGTGTGGGGACCCTTGGGCCATGGCCTCAGAACTGCCACGTGTCTCATTCCAGATTCCTCCTCCATGGAGCATCATCAGCTACACGCCTCCAAGCTGCAGAAAGTGAACTCGGCTACAAAAGCCACACAAGTTGGCACACAGCAGGGACATGGCCTGGGACAGAGACAAGAAGCTCCAGGGGCTCCTATCAGCCCCAGAGTCCAGCGTGGAAGGCAGAGCCTGGGACAGGGGACTTCTAGGCCGGGGTTTCTGGCAGCCTTCCACAAGGCCAGTAGTCACCCGACCCTGGCTAGCTGGGGCCCCTGGCTCTTCATTCTCCTCTGCTGGTGACATTCACTGCGGCCCCCTTCCTACATGCTGCCACGATGCCCCTCCTGTTTGTTTACCCTCTTGTGGGGACAGTAGGGGGGCATTGGAAGGAGAACCAGCCTCCCCATATCAAGGCAAATACGTTCCCAGCTAATTGGTATTTGCATGGCAAATCCTGGGTAAAGACGTGATCATTTGCATGTTCTAAGAGTAATGATATTTGATGTTGTCAACTTATTACAACCTTAATCACCACTCAATTTCCTGCCTTCCAAGCTCCCAATCACGCTGCCACCCAAAATAACCACCTCTTTGAAACTCACGCAGAGCCCCACAGGGAGGGAGCCACGTGGGGATCCCCAAGCTGAGGGGGCTGCGTGACATCCCAGCTCTGCTATGACCCTTCTCCTTCTCCCTTCCCCACTCCTCCTTCCCTCTCCTCCTCCCTCATCTTCCTCCTTCCCCCTCCTCCTGTCTCCTCTCTTCCTCTTTCTCTTCCTCTGCCTCTTTCTTCCCTCTTTCTCCTCTCCTCCCTTCTTCTTCTCCTGTCCTTCTCCCTTCCCTCCTCCTCCTTGCTCACCTGCCTCTCCTGCCCAGTGCGGAGAGCCCTCACTTTATTAAATCCACTTGTTGCCAGTGGGAAGCCAGACCTATTCCAAGAACAGGAAAATAAACTCCCACACAATGGGACAAGCCTCTAATTGGTCGATTTGCTTCCAGGAGCAAGAGGGGAACTTCTCTGCAGGGCTGCACTGGCATCCCACCCGATCCCTTTACACAAAACAGAATTACTGAAAAGGATTAACAAAGAATAACTACTATTTACCGGCCCTCCCTGTGCCAGGCACTGCGCACAGCACTTCACCTAGGCTGGCTCGTCGCCTCAGTTCCACCCAGAGTAAAGCCAAGGTCCTTACGAAGACTCCTGAGGTTCCCTGGTTTGCTTATTTCCTGGTATGCTCTCACACTCTCTGCTCCAGCCACGCTGACCTCAAACACCCGGGGCGTGCTCCTTCAGGCCTTGCACTGGCTGTTCCCTCTGGCTGGGCCACTCTTTCCACAGATGTCTCCTTGACCCACTGAGCTGGCTCTCTCCTTCTCCCTGTGGCCTGACCTAATCCACCTGCCTGCTTTGATTCTGGGACATGGCTGCTCCATCCCCAGTGAACAGGGCAGGCACACGCACACACACACACACGACCCTGCCCTGCCTCCAGCGTTTGGAATCCTAGTTCTGCCCTCTTCCGTTCTCCCTTTTAACCCATCTCATCGTCAACTTACTTAATGTGCAAGTTGTCCACCTCCCACCACCAGGCCAAGGCAGGGATCCTTCTAGAACATATTGGGCACTTGCTGAATATGTATTGCCTGAATAAAGGAGTAACCTTAGGTGGTGAACCCTGGCAGTATCTCTATTTGACAGTGGAGGAAACTGAGGCAGAAAGCGGTTTAGTAACTTGCACAGGGCCACACGGCTGTTGTTAGGCGTCAGGCCCAGGATCTGAACCCAATCTGCCTGATCCCGGAACTGTGCCCTTACCCAGCCTGATGCTACCCAGAATGACAAGCTTGCATCCCACCCTGTGTGGCTGGTGTTGGCATGAAGCTGCCCTGTCAGGTCTGATGAAGCAATCCCTGTTAGCAGCCCTGCATGGCGTCACACAGATGTGGATGCCAATCCAGGCTTGCCTCCTTATCCTGAGTGGCTGAGCAGTTACGAAGTCTCAACCTGCCTGAGTTCACTCAGCCACCAAGTGGCACCTGCCTCCCAGGGTTGGGAGCGGACTCAGTGAGCTAATGACTCTCACCTCCTTTGCACAGCAACTACATATGCTGAGTACGCAGTGGATACTGGTTCCTCTTATTACCTTTTCTAAGATTCTCATGAATATCTTCCAAGGTTTGGGGTATGGCAGGGCCACCCACTGGCTTTTCTGCTCGGTGAGATGACCAGGCCAGTGGGTAGAGGGAATGTACTGACTGAGGAGTCCATGGGGTGGGACCATGGAGCTCCCCCAACTGATTCAGTGGGTCCCAACCCCAGGGTTGAGGCCCCTGTTTTGTCTCCATCCATAGCGAGGTATACCCCAGGTGGTCTGCCCCTGGTAACCCTAAACTTAGGGTTAGGGTTGTTAGGGTTAGGGTTAAGGTTGTTAAGGTTAGGGTTGTTAGGGTTAGGATTAGGGTTGTTCAGGTTAGGGTTGTTAGGGTTAGGGGGGTTAGGGTTAGGGTTGTTAGTGTTAGAGTTGTTAGTGTTAGGGTTGTTAGGATTAGGTTTAGGGTTGTTAGGGTTAGGGTTGTTAGGGTTAGGGTTGTTAGGGTTAGGATTAGGGTTGTTCGGGTTAGGGTTGTTAGGCCTAGGGTTAGGGTTGTTAGGGCTAGATTTGCATGAGATTTGCTTCTAGTTATAAAGTTGGTTGACATTATGGCATCACTTCTGTACACATTCTGCAATGGGCAGGAGAGAAAGAGGAATTGGATATAATTCTGGGACATTGCCGTGGAAGACATAGTTGAAGGGAGCACCATGAATTGGTGGGGTCTAAGGAGGGTAATAATGGGGGAAGGCCTGAATGTGGCTCCTGTGCACTGGGTCTCTCCTCATTCCAAGCCTTACACAGCCGAGCCCAGATAGACAGGAGAAAATGGGCTCACATATCCCAGTCTTTAGAGGGTTCCTGCAGACCCAGCCACCAAACTCAAACTGGATCTCTCAAGAGTTCAGGAAGTTGAGGTGGGAATGGGAACCCCAGCGTGTGTACAGATGTGCAGAGAAACCCAGTGTGGCCTACAAGCTCCCACAGAAAGTGATCACCCCTTCACTGGCCCCATGTGACCCTGCTGGAGATAAGCCCACAGCCTGGCCCAGGGCAATGGGGCTCTTCCATTGTGCCGACCACAGCTGTGAGAGGATGGAGGTTCCTTCCCAGAGATGCCCTCATGCCAGCAGCACCCCCCGCCCCCCACACACACACCTTGGGAGCCGCAGCCTTTAATCTGCATCGTTGGTAATCAATGGCCTCATTTTTTGCCACTAAGCGGCCAAGGAACATGATCATTAAATACTCATGTAGTAATTCGACAAATCACAGCCTTTTAAACTATCTCAAGGAAGGGAACTTGGGCTTGCACCCAGCCTTGCTCGTTCCTTATAGATTTCTTGAGCTGAATAACAAATCGTTTTCAGCTAGCCGAGGTGGAGCGTGGCGGGAGAGGCAGCTTGGCAGCTCTGCGGAGAAGCAGGGAAACAGCCCTCGTGCCGGGAGGGTTTCCCAGGAAAGCACTTTGAAGGAAGGAGGTGTTGGGGGGGAGTTTGGGGGAGCAGCTCGGAACCAATGAATTAAACATTCACTGATCTCTTTCGAAGCAGCTGCTACCAAGGAGGGGAAATGCTTTAATTAATAAAGCACTGTCGGGGAGAGAGAGCTGTTTTCCAACACACCCCGGGGCTCCGGGAGCAAGATCAACAAAGCAGGTGTCCACCACCCTGGCTGGGGCCGTGCTGGGAGGGGCAGGTGCTCTCTGTCTCAGGGTCTGGGGAGAGATGGCTGGCCAGGTGATTACCTGGCCCCAAGGAGGTGGGGGATGTCCTTTCTCGGCCTCAAAGCCCAGCCCAGAGCTGAGGCCACCTGCCCTGGATGAGAACCTGGAGATGTGGCAGAAAGAGCACTAAACTGGGAGTCTGGAGAAGGTGCCCTATTTTCAGTTCTAGTTGCAGTGTGACCTTGGGTTAGTCATTTCCCCTCTCTGGATCTTGGTTTCCTCATCCGTCATCCTCAGACTGGGCTCTGGGAAGCCATCGGGTTCCTTGAAGGTATCCAAAGATGGCTTTGGTTGGGCAGGGGTGGTGCAGGCAGGCGGGGCTCTGGGCCCCAAACCCAGCTTCAGCCAGAGTAGCTTTGCTTTCATCTGCTAATATCTTGAGCTTCATGTAAAATGTCCTTTGAAGAAAGAACACTGAGGGTTTTTTTAAAAATTGAAAACCATTGGCTTAGATGTTTTCTCCTGTCTCTTCAGGAGCCTGGGCCTCAAAGTTGAGCAATTTTCAGTTGGCCAATCAGTCAGCCTCAGTCATAACCAAGCACCTAGCCCATGCCCGCTGCTAGGGTAACACAAAGAAGAATAAGGACACTCTATTTTCTTTCCAGGGGCCTTCCAGTCTAATCCCAGTGTGTCAGATATGTGGCATACGTGCCATTGTTCCTGACTGTATGCCTGTGGCAGGCATTACTAATTGATCACAGTCCTCTCTCTCACAGAGGCCAACTGTGATCTCAAACACTTTTTCAGCCTAGTGCTCTAGGCAGCCCCTACCAATCAACTAGCCCCAGCACTTGAAATGACACCTCTCTCTCCCATCTATGTTCCAACAAACAAGTTTCCCAAAGCACAATGGGCTGCCTCACATGTTTATTCATTCGTTCCATAAGTATTTATTGAGCACCTACTATATTCTGGACACTGTGCTAGGGCTCCAGTAGTTCTTGTGGATCTTATAGTAGAGAAAGAGATGGATAATCAATGTGTAAACAAGTTAAAAACCAAATGGTTTTTTAATAAATAGTGACACAGACAGTGAAACTAGAGTGAACTGAGAAGAAAGGACAGGCTGGCTGCACTACCATGGGTGGACAGGACGGGCCTGAACACAGGAAGTGTCGTATAAGGTGGTATCCCAAAAATGAGAAGGAAGTCGTCATGCAGAGGTCTAGGGAAAGAGCATTCTTTTTTTGAAGGGGAAGAATCTTGCTCTGTCACCCAGGCTGGAGTGCAGTAGTGCGATTTCAGCTCACTGCAACCTCTGCCTTCCAGGCTCAAGCAATTCTCGTGCCTCAGCCTCCTGAGTAGCTTGGATTACAGGCACACGCCACTGCACCCAGCTATTTTTGTATTTTTAGTAGAGATGGGGTTTTGCCATATTGGCCAGGCTGGTATTGAACTTCTGACCTCAAGTGATCCGCCCGCCTTGGCCTCCCAAAGTGCTGGGATTACAGGAGTGAGCCACCACACCTGGCCAGAAAGAGTGTTCTTGACAGAGGTTTGAACAACTGGTGCAATGGCCCTGGGGCAAGACAGAGCTCAGGGTTTGAGAGTTTGAGGGACATCAAAGTGGTCCCTGGGGCTGGGATATAGGAGAGGAGAAGAGATACAGAGTAAGGTGGAAGAGGAAGGCAGGGGCTGAATCTCTTGGGTCCCATGAACTGTCATTAGGAGTTTGAGTTTAGGAGCAATGGAAGCCATTGGAGGGGAGGGGTGGGTCTGATTGTTCTAGAAAGATCTTCAGCAGCAGCTGGACCACTCCCTGCTGGGGGCCTGACAGAGGATACTTTTTTCCCTAGGGAGGAGCTAAGGAGTTTCTGAGCCCAGCCAGCATGGAGATTCTATATTCTTGTGGCTACTTGTCAAACCCTGAAGAAGGCTGGATCTCAGTGTCTTTCCACTTCCACTTCTGGAAATTTCTACCTGAGGAGTCTCCTCCTTTCATTTTGAAGGCTGTCCTGTGGCCCCCACCATAGTGCCCCACCTAGCCGACCCTCCTAGGTCCTCGGTGCCCTCATCCTTTCCAACTCTCTTACCCACCAAGCTGCCCTGTCCTGTGTCTCCCTCCCTGACTGTCCAGCCAGCTGTCTATGCTGATGTTGAAGGGGGTGGATTACCAGGGGTTGGTTAGTAGGTTACCTGCCCCAGGCCATTCCTGGAGTGGAGAGGAAGGGATCTGGGAGACAGGTCCAGAAACACCACCTTCCCCCAAGGAACTAAGACTAGAAGAGGGAATTTGGAAGCAAATACAGCAAACCACAAATCACGTTTCAAGTGGACCCACCTATATGTGGGCCACTCTGCAGGTCCAAACCCATCCCTTCCCAAACCCCACCACACACACTGGGCACTTTCACCAGCTCCTTTCAACCCAAGGTGGCCACGGAGCCCAAGAGGTGACCAATTGATTGCAAGGGGTCTACTACAGACACATTCACGATTGCCTACAGATGAGATAAATAATGTGCCTCACTCATCTACATAAGAGCATTTTCAAGGGCATTAAGATGCTGTTGTGGTTCACACAGGGAAAGTTGATGTATGCATGTTGGCTGGATTCATAGTCACTGCCATCATATTGAATATTCTCAATGAATGAGTGAGAAAGCACAGCTAATGTCATGTGGGACCCCATGGACCAGATGGGCGCCGAATGGAGGAGGCTTCACAGACGATGTTCACCATCGTGTTAGGCGTTGGGCAGGAGCAGCTCACAAAGAAAGAAGTATGTCAAAGCCCACGTTCGTAAAGATATAGGAAGAAAGCCCAGGAAAACCACAGCACACAGTGGTGAAAAGGTTTACAGCAATTTTAATTTTTTTCCTTTGTGCTCATACCTTTTCTCAATATTCCACCATGGGCCGGGCACGGTGGCTCACACCCATAATCCCAGCACTTTGGGAAGCCAAGACAGGTGGATCCCTGAAGGTTAGGAGTTCAAGAGCAGCCTGGCCAACATGGCAAAACCCCATGTCTAGTAAAAATACAAAAATTAGCCAGGCATGGTGGCAGGCACCTGTAATCTAAGCTACTCAGGAGGCTGAGACAGGAGAATCACTTGAACCTGGAAGGTGGAAGTTGTGGTTAGCTGCGATCGCACCACTGCACTCCAGCCTGGGCTACAGAGCAAGGCTCCATCTCAAAAATAAAAATAATAATAATAATTCCACCACGAACCTGCATCACCTAAACCAAATTATATAAAAGGAAGGGGGCCCTCAAGTTGGAAAAGATGGGGAACTACAGGGCACAGAAGAGAATCCATTCATCTTCCCTTGTACCCTACTAGGGGGAGCAGAAGTGGAGCCCCTGGACCTGCCTGGCCCGGGGCCCTAGTTCTGCAGCTGGGTGTGTGGAGATGAGCACAGGAAATGGTGCAGCGGGGCAGCTGGGGACCAGAGGGCTCCGGGCTTCAGGGTAGCTCTGAGGGTGCTCTCAGAGGCAGCCCAAGAGGGCAGGAAACCCTCCGGCCACCATGGGGGTCCTGGGCAGACAGACCCCGCCCCCAAGGCTTCCGTGGTGGTTGACTGTTCCACCATTCATCTCCCTCACACCCAAACTGGCCTTCTTGGGGCATAAAAACGTTGGCTCAAATGACCAAAAAACGAAAAGTCCCTGTGTTCTGGTTCCAATCTGGGGAAAGAAAGTGTATATAAAACAGCTTCTTATCGGCGGCTCCGACGCTTTACGCCTTCAAGGCTCTTTATTTCACTCCGCCGGCAAATTTCTCCCGACAATTACTGCCTTTGACGAGCCTGCCAGGCTGCAGTGAGCGGGCGGGCAGCTTGTCCTTCACATCCTGCCTGTGAGAGACACGGAGCCTGGCCTCCCTTGGGTAGGACGGACGATGGGTGACGGTGGCAGGGAAGCTGTCTGTGAGGCCCGGGTCCTACCTGCTGCTAAGAAGCCAGAAGTGGATGTGGGCTTTCTTTTCCTAGACAGACTCCAAGCCTGAGGGTGTCTGAGAGCAAAGAGCTGACTGGGATTCCCTGCCCAGTTGTCCCCCAGGAGTGGAAGCCTGGCCTGGCTTCTACATCTCTGGTCCCAGGTGTTGCAGGTGAATGGGCCTGCGTCACTCTTCATGGGCACTGATGTCAGGCATGTGCCTGGAAGAGGACGGAGAAAGTGCCCTCTGCGAGCTGCCTCGGGAACACCATGGCCAGGCCCCAGCCACCTGCTCTCTCCTCGCTTACAGGCTGGAACAGGCTCCAATCAGCCTCTATGAGCTGCTGAAGACAGCCCCTGGGGAGCTGGGTGCAGCTGGCAGCCAGCAGCAGGGCCAGGTTGGAACTGCAGGTGGCAGAGGGGACAACAGATGAGGTGGTGATTTATGCTTTCCTGGGTGAGAGGTTCAGCCCTTAATGGGTGACATGCCCTTCAGTCCATTGTTCTGGGCTCAGCAGCCCAGCGATCATGAGTGGAGAATTGCTCCCTGTGCCGGAGAGTTCTAAGGCCTCCCTCAGGGGGAGGCCCACCACCCGCCAGAGGGGTCCTCCACAGCGACCTGGGATACTGGCCCAGGGGTCAGCAAAGCCAAGGGGTAACATCAGCTGGTGGAACAGCTGCTTCTCAGGAGGGTTTGCTGCTGAGACACATCGATGGTGTCCCTAGGCGAGGGACCCCTTTGTGCAGCACACTCTTGTTACAGACCAAGGACTTTGATTCTGGGCCAGTACTGGGCACTTGCCTTGATTTACCCCATGCATTGTCTCATATTTAGGGCAGAAGTGAGTCATTCATTCAAGACATCTCCGCTGAGCACCTAGGGCTACAGTGGGGAGAAAGGCAGACAGGACAGTGGCCCTCCTGGGTCCCATTTCATTTACCTGCTGGCTTCCAGCCTGGCACACAGGAGTTGCTCCCGATAGTTATTGCTCAAGATGATGGAAACCCATCTCCCTGCCCTCAGCCAATACGTGGTCTTCTCCACTGATCGTCTCCTCTGAAGAGCGGAGAGCAAGGCGGACGTGGAGATCCCACCTGCCCCCCTACCAGGTAAGTTCTGAGGGTGCAGGGGGTGCATTAAGTTGGCCACTGCTCTATTCCCAGCAGAGCACAGTGCCTTGCCCATTTACTCGTGTAGTCAGCAAATGGATTTTGAGCACCTACTGTGTTAGGCACAATTTTAGATGCAGGGGATAGTAGGTCAATGAACAAAACAAAGTCCCTGCCCACATGGAGGTTCACTCTTGGTGGCCAATGATAAACAAGTAAGTAAAATGGGCTGGGCACAATGGTCATGCTTGTAAGTCCCAGCACTTTGGGAAGCTGAGGTGAGCAGATTGCTTGAGCTCAGGAGTTTGAGACCAGCCTGGGCAACATGGCAAGACTCGGTCTCTACCAAAAAGTGCAAAAACTAGCCAAGCATGGTGGTGGTGTGCACCTACTACTCCTAAATCCCAACTACTTAGAAGGCTGAGAAAATCGCTTGAGCCCAGGATGTCAAGGCTACAGTGAGCGGAGATCCGTGCCGCTGCACTCCAGCCGGCATGACAGAGTGAGACCCTGTCTCAAAAAAATGCGTAAATAAAAAGCAATAAGTAAAATGATAGATATTAAAAGCAGTAGGTGCTGTGGAGAAAAATAAAACAGGAAAGGAAGAGGAGCTGCAATCGAGTGCTCTATGGAGTTCAGTAGGATGGCCAAGGAGTCCTCACCGGACAGGTGATATATGAACAAAGACTTGAAAGAAATAAGGACATGGGCTGTGGGTTTATCTGAAGGCACCCTGAGGCAGTATTGTTTAGGGAACTCCATGGAGACTACTGTGGCTGGAACAGGCAAGAGGGAAAAAGGAGGTGGGAAGGGGCGGAACCTCTACCAGGCTGTAGTGGGCTGAACAGTGGCTCCCAAATGATATGTCCATGTCCTCATCCTCGGAACCAGTTACCATGACCTTATTGGGAAAAAGAGTCTTTGCAGGTGTGATTAAATTAAGGATTCTAAGATGAGATCATCTTGGATGATCTGAGCAGGCCCTAAGCCCAGTGACAAAGGTCCTTAACAAAGAGAGGCAAGCTGGGCGAGGTGGCCTATGCCTGTAATACCAGCACTTTGGGAGGCTGAGGGGGGCGGATCACGAGGTCAGGAGATCAAGACCATCCTAGCTAACACGGTGAAACCCCGTTTCTACTAAAAGTGCAAAAAAATTAGCCAGGCGAGGTGGTGGGCGCCTGTAGTCCCAGCTACTCAGGAGGCTGAGGCAGGAGAATGGCATGAACCCAGGAGGCGGAGCTTGCAGTGAGCCAAGATAGTGCCACTGCACTCCAGCCTGGGCGACAGAGCAAGACTCCGTCTCAAAAAAAAAAACAAAAGACAAAAAACAAAAACAAAAATAAAAATAAAAAAAAGAGAAAGAGGCAGAGAGAGATAAGAGGCAGAATAAAGAGAAGACACAGGTGCACCAAGGGGACAGCCATGTGAGCACAGAGAGCATGATGTGGCCACAAGCCCAGGAGCATGACAGCTACCAGGATTGGGAAGTGGCCAGGAAGGATCCTCCCCTATGGAGAGAGTGCAGCCCTGCTGATGCCAAGGGCCCGTTCAGGCTCCTGACTTCATTTGAGAGCAAGTCAAAAATAAAGGTAGGCAAAGCACAGTGGCTCATGCCTGTAATCCCAGCACTTTGAGAGGCTGAGGCAGGTGGATTGCTTGGTCTCAGGAGTTCGAGACCAGCCTGGGCAACATGGCAAAACCCTGTCTCTACAAAAAATACAAAAATTAGCTGGGTGTGGTGGTGCATGAATGTAGTCCCAGGGAGGATCGCTTGACATCAAGCCATGATCACACCTCATGCCACTGCACTCCAGCCTGGTTGGCAGAAAGAAAGCCTGTCAAAGAAAGAAAGAAAGAAAGAAAGAAAGAAAGAAAGAAAGAAAGAAAGAAAGAAAGAAAGAAAGAGAGAAAGAGAGAGAGAAGAAAGTAAGTGAAAAAGTTTATTGTAAAGCGAAAGTACACTCAGAGCTGGGTGAGAGTGGGCTGCTGGGGAGTGAGACAGCACTGATGACACTGGGGACAGTCCTTTTATGGGAGTCTTACGTGATTATTCCTGAAGAAGCGGGGCGGGGCTTTGCTGTTAGGCAGGTTCTGGGTGACCCCTGGAGGTGCATGCCCTACTGATATGCATGCTAGCACATACACGGCATGTCTCATTCACATCTTAAATCTCCACCCAGGGCCGAGCACAGTGGCTAAGCCTGTAATCTCAGCACTTTGGGAGGCCAAGGCAGGTGGATCACCTGAGGGCAGGAGTTTGAGATCAGCCTGGCTAACATGGTGAAACCCTGTCTCTATTAAAAATACAAAAATTAGCCAGGCATGGTGGCAGGCGCCTGTAATCCCAGCTACTCAGGAGGCTGAGGTAGGAGAACTGCTTGAACCCAGGAGGTAGAGGTTGCAATGAGCCAAGATTGCACCATTGCACTCCAGCCTGGGCCACAGAGGGAGACTCCATCTCAAAAAAAAAAAAAGAAAGAAAGAAAAAGAAAACAACTCTATCCAGGGGTGTGCTTTTTGCTATTAAAATGAGCACAGGGGCTGGACACAGTGGCTCATACCTGTCATCTCAGCACTTTGGGAGGCCGAGGTGGGTGGATCACTTGAAGCCAGGAGTTCGAGGCCAGCCTGGCCAACGTGGTGAAACCCCATTTCTACTAAATATATAAAAATTAGGTGGCGAGGTGGCAGGCACCTGTAGTCCCAGCTACTCGGGAGGCTGAGGCAGGAGAATCACTTGAACCCGGGAGGCAGAAGTTGCAGTGAGCCGAGATGGCGCCACTGCACTCCAGCCTGGGTGACAGAGTGAAAATCTTTCTCAAGAAAAAACATGAGCACAGGTCAGCCCAAAGACACTAATCATGGGTATGTGGTCTTGTGTGAATGTGGGGATTTCCCCTGCTGCTCCTCTCCCTCCTTGCCTCAGGATGTTCTAACCACGAGCCCAGGATACAGCTGATGCACTGGCGGGCAGTTTGTTCTCTCCGTCTCTTTGGCAAGTTTGTTCCCCTCTAAGCGGGGCTGTGACCACACTACCTATCTAACCTACCTCACCGACACCTTGATTTTGGACCTCTGGCCTCCAAAATTGGGAGAGGATACATTCTGTTGTTTGAAGCCACCACGTCTCCTACAGAGGCCATAGCACGGCTGGAGCTTTCACTCGGAGATGGGAACGCACAGGAGGCTTTGAGCAGAGGGAAGTCGTGAGCCCGTGTGCGTTTTACCAAGAGGCCCCCGGCTGCTGTGTCGTGTCCAGCTGCGGGGAGGAAGGTTGGAGGAGTGGGAGAAGGGTTGGGAGGCAACTTCAGGAATCCAGACAAGCATCTGATGAGTCTGTATCAAGTGTTGAAGCAGAGCATGGGGTAGGCGCTGCGGGGAACAGAAAATGCCCCCAGGACCTGGTTCCTGCCTTCCACAGCTCATTGCCCAGGACAGAGTGGAGCAGGAACTGCAAGATACCAGGTGGTTTGCATGAAGGGACTGACAAGCGGTCGGGTGGCTACTCACAACATAGAGCGTAGGGATCGTTTACAACGTTCCAGGAACACACATGGCCCCCGCACCTTGCTAAGCGCTTTCCATGCATTTTTCCCTTTTCATCCTCATCAGAATGATAGACGGTAGGTAGTGTTATCCCCATTTTGCAGATGGAGAAACTGAGGCCTGCTCAAAATGGTAGTGCTGGTGAGGAGAAATGCTAGAATTTGAACCAGTTCTGAGCCAGACGCGGTGGCTTACGCCTGTAATCCCACCACAGGCCGAGGTGGGCAGATCACTTGAGGTCAGGAGTTCGAGACCAGCCTGGCCAACGTGGCAAAACCCCGTCTCTACTTAAAAAAAAATACCAAAATTAGCCGGGTATGGTGGTGCATGCCTATAGTCCCAGCTACTTGGGAGGCTGAGGCAGGAGAATTGCTTGAACCCAGGAGGCGGAGGTTGCAGTGAGCCGAGATCGTGCCACTGCACTCCAGCCTGTGCAACAGAGCAAGAATCCATCTCAGGAAAAAAAAAAAAATGTTGAACCAGTTCCGTCTAAGGCAAAAGCTTCGACTCTCCTGTGGCTGGAGTAGAGGGAGGGCGGTGGAAAAGGAGGGAGAGAAACTCAGCTAGGTCACCCAGCAATAGGAGGCAGGGCTAGGACCCCAACCTAGGACCTCTGTGGTTCACAAAGCACAAATTCACACTGGTAACTTACATGTCCTGTAAGTTACCTGCTGGAACAGAAGGAAGCCTGCATGGGTGTTCCAAAGCAGAGGAACTGGCCAAGGGTGAGTAGAGAGGTGTCTACTCCAAGCACATGGGACTCAAGTCTTCGGTAGCCTGAGGGTATGGGCATGTGGCCTCAGACAGAGCAAGTGAGGCCCAGCCTACCTTGCAAACTGATCCCCAGGACTGTGGCTGCTGGCCGAAGCCACCTCTACTGCCACCAGGCCCAGGCCAGTGAGAAACCGGGGATAAAGACCCGCAGCCAAGCCAGGAGCCACCTGGGCTTTGATCACTCCCATGTGCCCTGCCCCACCATCTTCTCCCCTTTTTCCGGATTAATGTTATCAACGCGGCCTGAGCAAACTTAGCCACATGTTGGCAGCTCATTTTTTGTTTCCAAATATGCATCCTAATGATTATGCAGTTCTAAATAGGAAGTCATGGCAGGAGCGGAGAGTTTGCTCCAGTGACATGAGGAACGAGGCATTACACGTTCTCGGCAGCTGCTTCGGGGACCCTCGCCCTCCGCCTTCTCACCTGTGTTTTGTCTCTTCTTGTAGCTGTTCCTAATAACCACATCAGGCCAGAGACTGGAGCAGGGAACTGACACCTTCTATAAAACAACCGTGGAGATCGGGCCCTGGGGAGGCCCAGCTGATGGGCAGAAGAGAAATGGAACATGGCATAGAAGCGGGCAGTGAGTCCAGCCTTCTGCGTGGGGAAGCACACGCATGGGCCCAACTGGGTCTTGTGATGACCATGGCTACTGACGGGGGGCAGAGCACGTCAAGTGGGAATGTCATGGGGCAGGGCATAAAAATGGAGATTGTGGATGTCCCCACAACTCCTTCATCCCAGCTTGTTCTTATGTACGCGCGCACACACACACACACACAGATATATACACCCTCACTAAACTCACCTGCAGCTCCATCCTCATAATTAACCATCTCATTAATTTCATAAACAGCAGTGAACCATCGTTTTGGAAGCTTTAGCCCCCCCCCCCCCTTTTTTTTGAGACAGTCTTGTTCTTTCACGCAGGTTGGAGTGCAGTGGTATGATCTCAGCTCAAGAGATTCTCCTGCCTCAGCCTCCAGAGCTAGCTGGGACTACAGGTACGCACCACCATGCCCAGCTAATTTTTTGTGTTTTTACTAGATACAGGGTTTCACTATGTTGGCTGGGCTGGCCTTAAACTCCTGACCACAGGTGATCCAAACCAGCCTCGCCCTCCCAAAGTGCTGGCATTACAGGCGTGAGCCACTGCACCCGGCCAAGACCCTTTTGATAACCTGATTAAAAACTCCAGATTCTCTCCCCTGAAAATGCACATACGTGCAACTCCAAGTGGTTCACAGCCCCCTGAAGCCTATCAGGATCCCCAGGTGAGCTTTGAATATGATGCAGGGGTGAAGAGGGTGGATTTGAGGGTGATTCACCTGGGCTGGAACCTTGACTCTATCATTTACTGACAGGGAAGTATCTTAAAGCACATTCTGTCGCTTCTCCAGGTCCCAGGTAGTGCATTTGTCAGTGGAGATGGGATGATAGTATTAATGCCTTCCTTGAGGGGCTGGAGACAAGCTAGATGGGTTCATCTGTCTTGAGTAATTAATATAGGGCCAGACACATTAAAAAAAAAAAAAAAAAGCTCAGGATATTTGGGGTATTATGATAATTAGGGGAAAGGACTTGGCAGAGAAGCGTTTTAGTCCTGGTTCTGCACTAAACTGCTGTGTGGCCTCTGGCAAGTTACTGCCCCTCTCTGACCTTCATTTTTTCCCTCTGTCAGGGGCATTCTTTGATTCTCTAATTTGTCGAAATCAGAGACATAGGGCTGCATGCTTCTGGGGTAAAGAGACCCTGCCCCTACCCTCAAGGAGCCCCTCTGTCTCTGCCTCATCACTCAGCTGTGGATAGGGACAACAGGAAGAGGTGGGGTGAGCTGGGCTAGTCAGGGAGGGCTTCCTGAGGAGGTGTTGCCAGAGCTAGGATTTGAAAAGCAGGAAGAGATGCAGGGAGAGACATGGAAAACAGGATCCTGGGGTGAGTCCTAATGCCCCAGCTTCGCTTTCTGCTTAGGATCCATGCTTTGTCGGCCACCACTTCCACAATACCCTGCACCCGCCCTGCACATAACCGGTGCTCATGAAATGCTTGCAGACAGGCAGGAAGGGCACACCTGTGTTCCCAGGCCCTGGTTCCTGCCTCCCTGAGTCTGCTGGTCCAGGCTCTGGCCCCTGGGTCTCTCCCGCAGCAGAGAGGGCCACATTTCCCTGTGGGTATAAATGGTTGCAGACAGTTATGACTTAACTAATTTAATTAAATTTTCTGTGTTGTACTCAGAATGAAAGCTTCAGGTCGGGGGGACAAGATCCTGGAAGATGAACTTGACACACACACACACACACACACACACACACACGCTCTACTGCCTGTACCTTGTCTGTAGCCACCTCCAGGGGCTGGGGCCCTGGGGACTGGGTCATGAAGGCCAAAGGTTTGAGGCCAGGTCATGGGCCATGGCACCAGGAATGGGGGACCAAACCCTTGGATAAACCTTACCTTTGTTTTCGCTGGAGGGCAAACCCAGACAAGAACTGAGTCATCCATTCGATGCACTGGGCTGGGGATGGGGTAGGGTGGGCGTGAGGGATAGCCTCTGAACTTGAGCTCCACACCAAATACATGGCACCTAGATGCATGGCCTTGGGCGAGTCACTCCTTACCCTCTCAGAGCCTCAGTCTTCCCATCTGTAAAATGGAAATGAGTCATGATAAGGACCACAGATCATAGTCACAGCTTGGCACAGAGCAGCTGTGTACTAGTCCATTCTTGCACTTCTATGAATGAAGAAATACCTGAATCTGGGTAATTTATAAAGAGGTTGAATTGGCTCATGGTTCTGCAGGCTGTGTAGGAAGCATAGCAGCTTCTGCTTCTAGGGAGGCCTCAGGGAACTTACAATTGTGGCGGAAGGCAAAGGGAGGGTAGGCACATCTTACAGGGCAGAAACAAGAGGAAGAGAGAGAGAGAGAAAGAGGTGTGTTAAAAGCTACACACTTTCAAACAACCAGATCTCGTGAGAACTCACTGTACAGTACCCAGGATGGTGCTAAACCATTCATGAGAACTCTGCCCCCATTATCCAGTCACCTCACACCAGACCCAGCCTCCAACACTGGGGATTACAATTGACCATGAGATTTGGGTGGGGACACTGATCCAAACCATATCAAGTTGCTGTTCTTGCCCCTCAGGTGGAGGGTCTGGAGACAAGCAGCAATTTACTCTTCAGTGGGAGTGGTGAAGGTAGTGAGAGTTGGGGGAGGGGACTCCTGCCATTTAAGTCTCACTACAGCCCCAAGAAGGCCCACTGATATGGTTTGGCTGTGTCCCCACTCAAATCTCATCTTGAATTGTAGCTCCCGTAATTCTTACGTGCTGTGGGAGAGACCCGGTGGGAGATCATTGAATCATGGGGGCAGTTTCCCCCATACTGTTCTCATGGTAGTGAATAAGTCTCACGAGATCTGACAGTTTTATAAAGGGTTTCCCCTTTCACTCGATTCTCATTTTCTCTATTGTCTGCTGCCGTGTAAGATGTGCCTTTTCACCTTCTGCCATGATTGTGAGGCCTCCCCAGCCATGTGGAACTGTGAGTCCATTAATCCTCTTTTTCTTTATAAATCGACCAGTCTTGGGTATGTCTTTATCAGCAGTGTGAAAACAGACTAATAAACCCACATAGGATGAGGTTTACAGTACAGGTCCTATACCTTTCTAGCTTCTACCAACCTGAAACATTGGTATTATTCTACTATTTACAGTAATAGCAACAGCATGTATAGGTTACATCCTACCATGAGGACAAATATCTTTGTGAGGGACAACAGCAATCACAAACCTATGGTCAGCTCCCCATACACTGGTACTAACCTGCTGGAATGAATCTGGGGCAGATTTTCAGTTGACAAAGCCTCCCTTCCACGATTCTTCACCTTCCACTTCATTTTCCCTATTATCATTGCTGCCCTAGTAGCTGTTCACCTTCTATTTCTCCACAAAACAGGATCCAACAACCCATCAGGAATCTCATCAGATTCTGCAAAATCCCATATCATCCATACTACACAAGCAAAGATGTCTGAGGCTTAACTCGCCTTCTACTGTGATTACTTGTCCGAGTCCTCTTTTCACCCTGACCCGTCAGGAGACCCAGACAACTATACCCTCAGCAAATCTCCTTAACACACCACCCAACATTTAACCAACGTTAAACCAGAATGATATTTTCTATTTTCCTATGCAATCCCTTTTTCTTTTCTTTTCTTTTATTTTTCGAGACGGTGTCTTGCTCTGTCACCCATGCTGGAATACAGTGACATAATCTCGGCTCACTGCAACCTCCTTCTCCTAGTGTTCAGGTGATCCTCCTGCCTTAGCCTCCTGACTAACTGGGACTACGGGAATGCACCACCATGCCTGGCTAATTTTTGTCTGTTTAGTAGAGACAGGGTTTCACCATGTCGGTGAGACTGGTATCAAACTCCTGACCTCAAGTGATCTGCCCACCTCCTGCCACTTTGCTGGCCTCCCAAAGTGCTGGGATTATAGGCATGAGCTACCACCCCTGACCCCCATGCTTTATTTATAATAAACTGCGGGGGTTTTAGCCCTTGGCCTGGCTATAGGGTTGTAAACTTACAAATATATATGAATTTAGAAAAGGAGGGTTTCTTTTCTATAAGGGGGTTATAGCCTGCAAGGTGGTCATCCCAAAGGCTGGGAAGGTGCCTCCAATAAAGGCCATTGATGGTCACTTTGAAAGAGAGGGTGGTGCATTAGGCCATTCTTACATTGCTATAATGAAATACCTGAAATGCAGTAATTTGTAAAGAAGCAAGCAAAGTTTCATTGGCTCATGGTTCTGCAGGCGGTACGAGCACGGCACCGACATCACTTAGCTTCTGGGGAGGGCTTAGGGAGCTTTGACTCATGGTGGAAGGTGAAGCGGGAGCAAGCATGTCCCATGGTGAAAGCAGGAGCAGGGGAGTAGGGCATGCACTTTTAAATGACCAGATCATGTGTGAACTCAGAGCAAAAGCTCACTCATCACCAAGGGGATGGCCCAAGGCATTCAGGAAGGATCCAACTGCATGATCCAAACACCTCCCACCAGGCCCCCCCTCCAACGCTGGGGATTACATTTCAACATGAGATTTGAGCAGGGACAAATATCCAAGCTCCATCAGAGGGAAGCTTTATGCTGAATGGGTTGGCAAAACATGCATATTTAACAGGTTACAGGAAGAGCTATGAGTATTTATGAAGGTGGTCCCGACACATGTGTATTGAATAAACAAACGTGTATGTTACGTACGACACATGTTCACCTCGGGATAGAAACTTAACATTTAAATGTATTATAATTAGGCCCTATATGTTGAAAGGTCTCTTTAGGACATGAAGGCACTCAAGTGTGCAGCCTCTGTAAACTAGCCAGAACCGGTCCGTGGAGGGTGGTCTTTCTATCAGGAGAAAGTTATTGCAGTCAGTCTCTTGTCCTATAAAAGCTGTAGTTACGGCTGGTGGAATAGGGGCTTAGTGTCTGCGAGGTAGATGAGTTGCAATTGTTTTAATAGTGTTTATCTTGAGGGCAGTGCTTGTTTAGCTGTTAAAGTAAAACAAACAAACAAAAGCATGGCAGTGGGAATATAGTTTTGTTTGTTGTTTGAATGAGTCTGGCTCTGTTGCCCAGCAGGCTAGAGTGCAGTGGTGGCGGTCTCAGCTCACTGCAAGCTCCTGCCCTCAGTTCCATAGGCCTGCCTCAGCCTACCAAAGTAGCAAGCTGGGACTAGGCATCGCCACCACGCCTGGCAATTTTTTTTTGTATTTTAGTAGAGACAGGGTTTCACCATGTTAGCCAGGATGGTCTCGATCTCCTGACCTCGTGATCTGCCTGCCTCAGCTTCCCAAAGTGCTAGGATTACAGGTGTGAGCCACTACTACGCCCAGCCTGTGTGTTTGTTTTTGAGATGGAGTTTCACTCTTGTCACCCAGGCTGGGGTGCAATGGTGTGAACTCAGCTCACTGGAACCTCCACCTCCCAGGTTTAAGTGATTCTCCTGCCTCAGCCTCCCAAATAGCTGGGATTACAGGCACTCGCCACCACATCCAGCTAATTTTTACATTTTTAGTAGAGATGGGGTTTCACCATGTTGGCCAGGCTGGTCTTGAACTCCTGAGCTCAGGTGATCCACCCATCTCAGCCTTCCAAAGTGCTGGGATTACAGGCATGAGCCACCGCTCCCGGCCCTATAGTTTATTTTTTAAGTGCAGGGATCCATGATTTAACCCCTGCCTGGCATGGCTTTAGGTCTTATTTATAATTTAGCATTTTATTGCCACAAAGAGTATGTCCTGTCAGTCTTATCATTTCCATTTTAGCCTTAATGCTGGTCAGTATCTAAACCACAAAAGGGAATGAGGTATAATGAGGCACGACCAACCTCCTGTTCCATCATAACCAAGAACTCGGTTTTTTTTTTTTTTTTTTTTTTTTTTTGATGTGGAGTCTCACTCTGTCGCCCAGGCTGGAGTGCAGTGGCCAGATCTCAGCTCACTGCAAACTCCGCCTCCCGGGTTTACGCCATTCTCCTGCCTCAGCCTCCCGAGTAGCTGGGACTACAGGGGCCTGCCACCTTGCCTGGCTAGTTATTTTGGGTTTTTTAGTAGAGACGGGGTTTCACCGGGTTAACCAGGATGGTCTCAATCTCCCGACCTCGTGATCCGCCCGTCTCAGCCTCCCAAAGTGCTGGGATTACAGGCTTGAGCCATCGCACCCGGCCAAGAACTCAGTTTTAAGGTTTTTCTGGGGTCCCCTTGGCCAAGAGGGGGTCTGTTCAGTCAGTGGGAGACCTTGGAATTTTATGTTTGGTTTACAGGGTTATATTAGGTTCCTAACAAAGCCTCTCTTTTTGGAATCCTTTGTCGATTATGTAGCTTGGACCACATAACACTGTGTAGGAAAACACATTAGCCTCAATCAAAGCTAACTTGAGACCTTCTGGAGTTTCCTGGTGGATCAGCTTATAAAATGCAGGAAGGAACATCGACCCAAGCGTGTTCACTATTCCTGGGTGCGTGGCCTCAGAACTGCAAGGACATGGCTGGGAACAAACCCGCTATGGACAAAGGGATGAACTTGGGTTTTCTCGGGACTGAAAGTCCCAGTACTCCCCTCAGTCCCAGGCAAGCCAGGACAGATGATCCCCCTGTATACAGAAGACCCATGCCAGCAGTGTGTGTCTCAGCTGAGGCGAGTGTCACACACACCCAGTGGATGAATGGAAAACAGACCTTTCTTATTCTGAAGCAGACAGGAAGCTGTAACTTGGGTTGAAATTTCCAGTGACAGCCACACGAAGGACTCAAAAGGCACTGAGTCTCAGATCCCTCGAAACAGGGGTCTCCTGACTCCCAAGATCCAGTGGGGAAGGCCCCAGAAAGGGGCTTGAGCAAAATAATTTCACGAAATGCATTAAATGGAAAAATTCACGTTTCTAAATTAGCACATCTTATTTCAGATACATGGTATTTAATAGACACACAAACTAATACATAACTACTTTTTCCAGTGGCACAGGAAAATAGACATTCAAGTTCTCCCTGGGAAAATGGAGAATCCCTTTCCATTCAAGGCCCACTTGCTGTCTTGGTGGGCTCTTCAGCACTTCACCCCCCACCCCTCGGTGGCATGGATGTTGTAGATAACTTGGATCTCTTCATGCTGGACAGGAGAAGGGATTCATTCCCTCAGTCATTCAGCAAATATTTGCTGAGCACTATGCACCATGGACTTGGGACGCAGCAATGAAACAGAGCTCAAAGTCCCCGCTCTCATGAGCTGACATTCCAGTGGGATTCTCAGAAAATAAATTCACAAATAAATGAAATGTGTATTGAGTTAGTGAAACACACGAGGGAGGACAAAACACAGCATGACAGAGGGATGGGAGCAAGGAGTGAGGAAGGGGGTTGAGTTTGTTTGTTTGTTTGTTTTTTCTTTTTTTTTTGAGACAGAATCTCGCTCTGTCACCCAGGCTGGAGTGCAGTGGTGGGATCTCGGCTCCCTGCAACCTCCACCTCCCGGGTTCAAGCGATTCTCCTGACTCAGCCTCCCGAGTAGCTGGGGATTACAGGCATGTGCCACCATACCCAGCTAATTTTTATATTTTTAGTAGAGATGGGGTTTCACTATATTGACCAGGCCGGTCTCGAACTCCTGACCTCAAGTGATCTGCCAGCCTCAGCCTCCCAAAGTGCTGGGATTACAGGTGTGAGCCACCACGCCTGGTCTGGGGTTGACATTTTAGAAGGAGGCCAGGAAAGGCTTCACTGAAGAGGGACACTTGAGTAAAGATCTGAGAAAGGGAGGGAACTGGGGCTGAGCAGATTTCTGGGCAAAGAGAATAGCAGGCAGGGGGAGCAGCACGTGCCAAGGCCCTGGGGCAGGGGCATGCCTGGGGCATTGGAGGAGAGGCAAGGAAGCAGGCACTGGGCAAATAAGGAAAGTGGAAGGCCACGCAATCAGAGACAAAGGGAGAAGCCAGAGCATATGAAACCTCACAGGTGGTGATAAAACCCTGGCTTTTATTTTGAGTGAGTTGAGAATCCATTTGAGGGTTTTTAGGAGAGAAGTCACATGATTTGATTTATGTTTTACAGGATTCCTCTGGCTGTTGGATAGAAAATACAGAGAAGAGGCCAGGGCAGAAGCAGAGAGACCAGTTAGGCAGTGATTACCTTCAGAGGCTCAGAGGGTTGCAACCCAGGAGGTGGAAAGAACTGACCGGATCCTGGATCTATTTTGAAAGTAGAGGCCAGGCAGGGTGGCTCGCGCCTGTAATCCCAGCACTTTGGGAGGCCAAGGCAGGCGAATCGCCTGAGGTCAGCAGTTCAAGGCCAGCCTGGCCAACAGGGTGGAATCCCGTCTCTACTAAAAATACAAAAATTAGCCGGGCATGGTGGCATGCGCCTGTAGTCCCAGCTACTTGGAATGGTGAGGCAGGAGAATTGTTTTAACCTAGGAGGTGGAGTTTGCAGTGAGCTGAGATCATACCACTGCACTTCACTTCAGCCCAGGTGACAGAGGGAGACTCTGTCTCAGAAAAAAGAAAGAAAGAAAGAGAGAGAGAGAGAGAGAAAGAGAGAAAGAGAGAGAGAGAGAAAGAGAGAGAGAGAGAGAAAGAGAGAGAGAGAGAGAGAAAGAAAGAAAAGAAAAGAAAGAGAGAGAAAGGAAAAGAAAGGCAAGGAAAGGAAAAGAAAAGAAGGAAGGAAGGAAGGGAAGGAAAGGAAAAGAAAGGCAAGGAAAGGAAAAGAAAAGAAAGAAAAGAAGGAAGGAAGGAAGGAAGGAAGGAAGGAAGGAAGGAAGGGAGAGCCGACAGGATGTGCTAATGGACTAGATGCAGAGGATGATGGAATTGGGGGGGGCGGTGGGGGAGCGGCAAGAATGACCTTTGGCCCGGGCAACTGGAAGCATGCAGTTGCCATACCTGGGTGGGAAAAGAAGAGGGTGGAGAGGCTTTGGGGGAAAGCTCGGAAGCTCAGTTTTGTGTATGTCAGATTTGAGATGTCTTTAGCCCTCCAAGTGGATATGCAGTGTAGGCAGCTGGATGTGTAAGTCTGGAGTTCAGGAGGCACGTCGGGACTGAAATAGGTATTCAGGGATTATCAGCGTCTAGATGGTGTTTGAAGCTATGAGCTTGGCTGAGATTATTTAGCAAGTGAGTGTAAATAGGGAAGAGAAGTCCAGGCACTGAGCCCCGGGCACTAAACACTTAGAAGTCAGGTTGTTAACAATCTGATCTTTGACAAACCTGACAAAAACAAGAAATGGGGAAAGATTCCCTATTTAATAAACGGTGCTGGGAAAACAGCTAGCCATATGTAGAAAGCTGAAAATGGATCCCTTCCTTACCTTATACAAAAATTAATTCAAGATGGATTAAAGACTTAAATGTTAGACCTAAAACCATAAAAACCCTAGAAGAAAGCCTAGGCAATACCAATCAGGACATAGGCATGGGCAAGGACTTCATGACTAAAACACTAAAAGCAATGGCAACAAAAGCCATAATAGACAAATAGGATCTAATTAAACTAAAGAGCTTCTGCATGGTAAAAGAAACTACCATCAGAGTGAATAGTCAATCTACGAACTGGGAGAAAATTTTTGCAATCTACCCATCTGACAAAAGGCTAATATCCAGTATCTACCAAGAACTCAAATAAATTTACAAGAAAAAAAACCAAACAACCCCATCAAAAACTTGGCAAAGGATATGAACAGACACTTCCCAAAAGAAGGCATTTATGCAGCCAACAGACACATGAAAAAATGCTCATCATCACTGGTCATCAGAGAAATGCAAATCAAAACCACAATGAGATACCATCTCACGCAAGTTAGAATGGTGATCATTAAACAGTCAAGAAACAACAGATGCTGGAGAGGATGTGGAGAAACAGGAACACTTTTACACTGTTGGTGGGAGTGTAAATTAGTTCAACCATTGTGGAAGACAGTGTGGCAATTCATCAAGGATCTAGAACTAGGAATACCATTTGACCCAGGAATCCCATTACTGGGTATATACCCAAAGGATTATAAATCATGCTACTATAAAGATACATGCACATGTATGTTTATTGCGGCATTATTCAATAGCAATAGCAAAGACTTGGAACCAACCCAAATGTCCATCAATGATAGAAGGATTAAGAAAATGTGGCACACATACACCATGGAATACTATGCAGCCATAAAGAAAGATGAGTTCATGTCCTTTGCAGGGACATGGATGAAGCTGTAAACCATCATTCTCAGCGAACTATCACAAGGACAGAAAACCAAACACCGCATGTTCTCACTCATAGGTGGGAACTGAACAATGAGAACACTTGGATACAGGGCGGGGAACATCACACACCGGGGCCTGGATGTGGGGCTGGGGGAGGGATAGCCTTAGGAGAAATACCTAATGTAAATGATAAGTTGATGGGTGCAGCAAACCAACATGGCACATGTATACATATGTATCAAACCTGCGTGTTGTGCACATGTACCCTAGAACTTACAGTAAAAAAAAAAAAAAAAAAAAAAAAAGAAGTCAGGTTGTTGAGCAGGGAGACAGAGAGGGAGCAACCAGAGAGAGACAAGAGGAGGAGCCAGGAGCCAGTGTCCTGGAAGCCTCAGGAAGAACAGGTTCAAGGAGGAGACAAAGACGAGAGTCAAAGGCAGTCGATGGGACAAGGACAAAGAGGACCAAGGGTCCAGCATGGAACAGAGCAATGAAGAGGGCATCAGTGACCTTGACAAGGGCAGTTTTGATGGAGCCATGTAGGTAAAGCCTGATTGGGTGGATTCAGGAGAGACCGGGAGGAAAGGAATTGGAGACAGCAAGTCAGAACTCTTCCAAGGAGTTTTGCTGTAAAGGGAAAGAGAAATGGTGTAGCACAGAGGAGAGGAGCGTGGTTGAGAGAAGGTTATTTTCTTAAGATGGGGAAAAATCATGGCATGCTTATGGCATTGAGAATGACCCAGGAGAGAGGGAAAATTGATGACACCGGAGAGCGCAAGAGGAGAGAATCGCCGTCCTCTAGTAGGGAGAGGATGAGACAAGGGTATAGGCGGATAGCAACTGGCTCTGGGGGAGCAGGAGCCCTGGGGTCCCAGGACCTGTCTTTAGATGTTCCTGAGCACCCAGCACAGGACCCACTCACAGATGGTGGGTCAGTGGGCAAATGTAGGGCAACTCAGTATATGTCTTGCAAGAATTTTTAAAGCAAACTCTGGACCCAGATAAACCTACGTGCAAATCCTTATTCTGCCACCCAGCAGCTGGGTGACCTTGAGCACATTTCTGGACTTCTCTGAGCTTCAATTTTCTTCTCTAAAATGAGGAAAATAATGGAACCTACTTCACGGGCTCATAAAAAGATTAAGACAATCATCATGCACGTAGAGCATCTGAACATGATACCTGCAATGGGGGAAAGTGCTCCGGAGGGGTTCACCATCCTCATTATAAGCAGTTCAATAATTCCCCCATCCAGGCTCATCCAGAGTTTAATAAAATCCAGCATGTAAAAGGAAATGAGTGTAGCTATAAAATTGCAATGCACACACCCCACTATCACTCACAATTGCCCTGACTGCTAATGACCCTCGGGCTGCTGCGGCGATGAGACAGCCCCAGAGGCCACGCTGTTCTCAGATATGATGCCCCCCGGCCTCTTCCCTATAAGCCAGCACGTGGGATGAGTGACAGTGACCTTATTAGACAGAGAACATTAAATCTACTCTATTTGATTTTTTTTCTTTTTTTTTTTCTTGAGACAGAGTCTTGCTCTGTGGCCCAGGCTGGAATGCAGTGATACCATCTCGGCTCACTGCAACTTCCACCTCCCGGGTTCAAGCGATTCTCCTGCCTCAGCCTCCTGAGTAGCTGAGATTACATGCGCATGCCACCATGTCCAGCTAATTTGTTTGTATTTTTAGTAAGACAGGGTTTCACCATGTTGGCTAGGCTGGTCTCGAACTCCTGGCCTCAAGTGATCCACCTGCCTCAGCCTCCCACAGTGCTGGAATTATAGGCGTGAGCCACCGCATCTGGCTCTATTTTTTTTTTTTTTTTTTTTTTTTTTTTTGAGACGGAGTCTCGCTCTGTCACCCAGGCTGGAGTGCAGTGGCCGGATCTCAGCTCACTGCAAGCTCCGCCTCCCGGGTTTACGCCATTCTCCTGCCTCAGCCTCCCACCGGCTCTATTTTTTTAAGCAAATTACTCACAACGGTTGCTACATCAATGATTATCAGTGGCACGTTACTTGAGCGTACTTGCAACTGAACTGCATACCAGGGCGGCAAGCAGACCGCAGTGCTAGTTAGGAGAAACAAGCCAAACACTGGGTGAGCAGAGGGGGCTTATGTCACTTCTGGGAACCCCAGTCCAGCCTCCTTCCAGGGCACTAGCGGGCCCTGCAGTCCTGAGTCTTGGCAGTCTGGGAGAGGGGGACGGGCCTCCTCCTGAGAGGAGGAGCCTGACCCCACCAGGCCTAAAGAAAACAATTATATTTGCATTTCATTTGAAGTTAAGACAACTGCTGCTGTGGGCTAATGACGGGCCAATTGATTACCGGAAACCTATGTGTGGGAGAGGAATCATTCATTACGCAGGAGTTGCAGCTCAGATATCAAGCAGCTGTCGGCAGTTCCACCATTCCTGGCCTGTTGGAGTCTGGGGAGCTGCCAGGATGTCTTTGCTCGGGAAATGAGTCCCCAGGATGGGGCTCAGTGTCCCAGGTCTCACTCCCTTCTCAACTTCCTCTGTAAATAGGGATAATAGGGGCCAGCTGAGTTCATAGTCCATCAACAAACACTTAGTGAGTCCCCACTCTTGGCAAGATGCTGTGTCTTAAGACACAGAACGGAGTAAGACACAGCTCCAATCTCGGAGCACTCTGTAGACCTTGTGAGAGCTGCAAAGCAGTGGGTCCAGGCAGCCATGGAGGCTCAGGGGAGAGGATCCTCCTGGAGACTGGGATGGGATGAGGAAGTTGTGGGAAGGCTTCCAGGAAGAGGTGACATTTGAGCTGAGTCCTAAAGAGTGAGGAGGAGTTGGCCAGGAGATGAAAGGCATTTGAAACAGCAGGACCAGCATGGGCAAAGGCTTGGGGCCAAGGAAAATCTGGGACATTTGGGAAATCGAAAGTAGCTTGTTTGGGCTGGAGCACGGGGAGCAAGTGAGTTGCTGCAGCTGAGGGGTCAGCAGGGGCCAGATCATAAAATGTGCTATGGACCAATGGGAGGAGCTGGAGCTTTGTCCCCTGGGCTGCTGCAGATAGGTGACTGGGGAGGCTTCCAGGAGACACACCTGAAGGGTAGTGAGCACAGCAGGACTGGCCAGAGGGAAACTGATCCGAGATCACTGCAGGACTGGCCAGAGGGAGGAGCCGATCCTCAATCGTTGTCCCTAAGATCTGAGCTGATCCCGTGAAGAGCTCTGGGCTTGGACTGGTCCCTACAGAGGTCCCAGATAGAGGCAAGGGAACAGACGTTTGTAGAGTCACATTTGTCATTGCCAGGGGGCCTGCAGGGAGGGGTGAGGTAGGGCGTGACATTGATCAAGGCAGGTGTATAGGCCAAAGGCAATGCTCTGTGACGGGCACAGCTTTGAGCTATGGGCAGCTTCTAATTCCAGCAGCTAGGGGTGGGTGCATGCCCTGGAAGAGGGAACCTGGGTGGAGACTGCGGTACCCGTTACACCTTGTGTGACCTTGTGACCTTGGAAAAGCCCCCTCTCCTCTCTGGATCTCAGGATCCACAACTGGAAAAACAAAAGTTTGGGATCTGTGGTAGGCAGAACAATGGTCCCCAAAAGATGTGCACATCTAATTCCTGGAATGTGTGACTAGATGACCTTCCATGGAGAGAGTTTTTGCAGATGTGAGTGAATTAAGGACTGAGATGGGGAGATTATTCTGGACGGCCTAGGTGGGTCCAGTCTAATCATCCGAGTCCTTAAAAAGGAGAACTTCTTACTTCTGTGGAGATAAACATGGTCTTCCTGGCTTTGAAGATGGACAAACAGGAATGATTCCAGGGATTCCAGTGGCCTCTAGAAGCTGGAGAAGGGAAGGAAACAGATTTTCCCCTAGAGCCTCCAGAAACGTGTGCAGCTGTGCGGACACCTTGATTTTAGCCCAGAGAAATCCATGTCAGGCTTCTGACCTTCAAAACTTTAAGGAAATACATTTGTGTTGCTTTAAGCCACTAAGTGTGGGGTGATTTGTTACGGCAGCCATAGGAAGCTAATACTTAATCCAAGTCTAGGGGCAGCTCGTGAGATCTGATGGATTGCAGACATGCACACAGACCCTTGACCTGCATTGTCTGTCGAATTTTCTTTGATTATAATTTTGTTCTATGTCTGTGTTGTTCAATACACAAGCCACAAGCCAGGCTAATGCAGCTGGGCAACTGAATTGTTAATTTTCTTTGAAATTAACTTAAATTGAAATAGTCACATATGGCCGGTGGCTACTACACTGGACAGAAAGTTCTATTAGACGGCGCAGCTTAGAGGCTGAGGACTGAAGTTCAGGGAAGAAACAGCCCGCAGCAAGAGGTCAGAGGTCCTCATCCTCTATTCACTTTGAAAAGCCCAGATAATCTGCCAAACAGCTTTCTTTCCTCCCCTCCCTCCAGTGGTCTGGCTAATTGGATAAAGACTTCCCCATATCCTTGTGGCCCATGAAGTCCCTTAGGGAGCCCGCTCTCCTCTGCTGTGCAGATGCAGGCAACTTGCCACCTTTGAGAGAAAGCTAAGTGTTGTCTGCAGCGAGGCTGTTCCAGTCAGTGGAGCTGTGGGTGGCAGACATCTCAGAGAAGATGAGGCTCAGGCACAGCTGCCCTGGCCCAGGGCTGTCCTCTGTGGTTTGGAGAAAACTGGGGCAGTTTCTCTTGGAGCTGGGCTGCAGATGGCACCCAGCTCCCAGCAGGGGCTCTGGATTTCTTGGAGCTAAAAGAATGTCTGACATTACTAAGAAGCAGCCTTGTATTCTCACAGTTATTTGGGACCCCCAGGAGGTCAGAGCTGCTGGAAACGACTTCAGGATGTAACACCCTGAAAGCAAGGTGACACCCTCAGAATATCATTTTTCTGGGGGTGTCAATAGTTTAAACAGATTTTTTTGTTTTTTTGAAGCAGAGTCTCGTGCTGTCACCCAGGCTGGAATGCAGTGGTGCCATCTCAGCTCACTGCAACCTCCGCCTCCCGGGTTCAAGCGATTCTCCTGCCTCAGCCTCCTGAGTAGCTGGGATTACAGGTGTGGGCCACCACCCCCAGCTAATTTTTGTATTTTTAGTAGAGACAGGGTTTCACCATGTTGGACAGGCTGGTCTCGAACTCCTGACCTCAAATGACCTGCCCTCCTCAGCCTCCCAAAGTGCTGGGATTACAGGTGTGAACCACTGTGTCTGGCCTCAACAGATTTTTAAAGGGGTCTGGGACCCCCTGAAAAGTTAAGAAACCCTCTGCTTCCTCATAGCCTTGTAGACTCCTCCCCTCTGCTCTCCAATCCCTCATCCCCCAGCTCTGCCTCCTAGAAATATCTCCCCAGGCCTGCTCCCCCCACCTCCTCCGGGCCCATCTTTCTCTCCCTCCCCTCCCCCACCTGCTTCACCGGGGCCTTGCTCTCCTCCCCGCTCCCGACAAGGCTCGTCAATTTTGGAGGAAAAAGCCAGGCGTCCTTTGTACTTCTTGGAGCAGACAAAGCAGGGTGAGGAGGGGAGCGCGTGTACAAACAGACTGATCTCCAGAAGAAAGGAATTACGCGAATTACAATTGATTTTCCACTGTTAATGAAGCATGAACCCGTGTGATTGCATCTTGAAAAGATGTATAATTATTCATTGAATCTTGGAAGATAATTAAACTTCATTAAAAGCAGACATGACAAGCCTTCAGAGCAAGCCGAGACCTCCATGCAAGGCTCCACATCAGAGTAAGAGATGCAAGGCTGGGCTCCAGTTGAGGAGGAGAAGGAGGAGGAGGAGGAGGAGGGGGAGGAGGAGGAGGAGGGGGAGGAGGAGGAGAAGGGAGGAGGAAGAGGAGGAGGGAGAGCTGTCACAGAAGAGTCTCAGCTAGAAATGCAGCCAATCTTGGGTCTTCCAATTTCTCTCCCTACCCTTTAGGAACACCTCCTGGGGAACTTCCACCTACTGCCAACCTCCCCTATCCATGCTCATCCCTCCCTCTCAGCACAGGAGGAATACTGGGAAGGGTGAGGACAGCCTCTGCTGTCCTGCTGTTAATCCCTGCTGAGTCCAGGACCAGGACCATGGCGGTGGCAGAGGGGGCTGGGGGAGGTAGGAAATGGAGGAGGGGAAAATGAAGGAAGGGTGATGGATCCCAAAGCACGTGTGCGTGTGTGTGTGCGTGTGTGTGTGTGTGTGTGTGTGAGTGTGTGCGTGTGTGTGTGAGTGTGTGTGTGTGAGTGTGTGTGTGTGTGTGAGTGTGTGCGTGTCTGTGCGTGTGTGTGTGTGTGTGTGCGTGTGTGTGTGTGTGTGTGTGTGTGTGTGTGTGTGGTGCCTGCTTCGTGAGATTACAAATTCATGCATTCCGGAAACCCTGCGGGAGGAGGAGGCTGCCAAACTGCTAACAGTGGTTACCTTGGTGGGGAGCAGAGAAAGCAGTGGGATAAAGGAGGGAGAGAATTTCATTTTTTCTCCATAATATACTACTTTGGTGTTTAATCGCACAGTGGGTCAACCTAGATTCAGATACAACACGTGATCAGCCATGTGCTTCACACCGACGTGTTGGCCCACGACGGCCATATAGATGATGGTGGTCCCGTAGGATGATAATACCATATATTTACTGCACCTTTCTTATGTTCACATATGTCACGATACACAAATACTACAGTGTTACAGCTGCCGAGAGCATTTGGGACACACACACTGTGCAGGTTTGCAGCATGGGAGCAATAGGCTCTACCATAGAGCCCAGGTGTGGAATAGGCTACGCCATCTAGCTGTGTGTAAATACACGCTATGACGTTCACACAACGACGAAATCACCTAATGACGCATTTCTCAGGATGTGACCCTGTCATTAGCAATGCATGACTAGAATTTAAAAAATTTTTAAATACACATAGCCAGGATCTGTTCAGCACATATTTATGATTGAGGGCCAGACTCTGAGCTAAGTGTGCTGGGGACAAAGACACGGCTCAGACCATACTGGACCCACCTCAGGGTGTGCATGGTAGTGTGCATGTGTGTGTGTATGTGTGTGCACTCATACAACGCATGACTGGTCAGGCTGGTTGTAAAGATTATCGTAGGGAGGTGGCCTTGCTTCTGCCTTCCTGGGTAGGGGGCACCCACGACCCTCACCCTTTATCTATTCCAGGCCATCCCTCCCCATCCTTTGGGGTTCCCTTCTGAAGACGACTCCCATCCCTCCACCCATCCCGATCCCTCTACCAGTCTTAAACCCACCCTCATGAATGATACCACAAGACCGCTCCTCTTGCCAGGTATACAATCCCACACTCACCTCCCCCACCACCTCCCCCGCCTCTCTAGGATCTCACTGTTTCCTGCCAAAACGACAGAAGGAAGGAATATTAATAGGGCTGCCCTCACCATGTCCTCTTCATTGAGCTGCTTTTTGGCAGGGAGGACGTCTTTCTAAGGACAGGCTGGGAGCCATGCCCCAGCATGGGGCTGGCCCAGATTTCATGGCAGGGCTAGGAGGTCACTGATGGGCCAGGTGGTTGAGGGGGAGTTAAAGATCAGGCAGGGCTGGGGGGGAGTTGTATTCAAGGCAGGAGTGTGGAAAGGATGGTGGGGGACAACCCCTTAGCACAGAGGCCAAGATCCCAGTCCTAAGCCAGATGGCCTACTTTCCAATTATGGTTCTGCCATCTTGCAATTATGCATCCTGGGGTAAGTTAAGTATAACCTCTCCATGCCTTAGTTTCTTCATTGTGGGTTAATACTACTGCCCCTTCATGGGGTTGGCGAGAACAGTCAATGAGATGATATATGCGGAGTACTGAGCACAATGCCCGGCACAGCAGAGGACCTCAGTAAATGGCAGCAGTTGTTGTGTTTGTGTACAGACACACTTTGGAGATACTGTGGGTTCGGTTCCAGACCACTGCAACAGAGCAAGTATTGCAAAAAAGCAAGTCACATAAATCTCTTGGTTTCCCAGTGCATGTACAAGTTATGTTTACACTATACTGTGGTCTGTTAAGTGTGCAACAGCATTATGTCCAAAAAAACAATGTACAGACCTTAACTTTAAAATATTTTATTTCTAAAACGTGCTACCAACCATCTGAGCCTTCAGTGAGTCATCATCTTTTTGCTGGTGAAGGATCTTGCCTGGATGTTGATAGCTGTTGATCAATAAGGGTGGTGGTTGCTGAAGGTTGGGGTGTCTGTGGCAATTCCTTAAAATAAGACAACAGTGAAATTTGCACATTGATTGACTTCTTTTCGTGAAAGATTTCTCTGTAGCATGTGATGCTGTTTGACAGCATTTTTCCCACAGAACTTCCTTCAACATCAAAAATGCTGCTGCTGCTTTATCAACTAAGTTTATGTAATATTCTAAATCCTTTGTTGTCATTTCAGCAATGTTCACAGTTCACAGTTCAATGTTCGCAGCGTCTTTACCAGGAGTAGATTCAATCTCAAGAAAACACTTTCTTTGCTCAGCCATAAGAAGCAACTCCTCATCTGTTTGGGTTTATCATAAGATTGCAGCAATTCAGTCACATCTTCAGGTTCTGCTTCGAATTCTAGTTCCCTTGCTATTTCCACCACATCTGCAGTTGCTTCCTCCACTGAAGTCTTGAACCCCTGAAAGTCATCCATGAGGGTTGGAATCAACTTATTTGAAGCTCCTGTTAATGTGGATAATTTTACCTCCTCCCATTAATCACAAATGTTCTTAATGGAAAGTAGCATGGTGAATCCTTTCCAAAAGGTTTTCAATTTACTTTGCCCAGATCTATCAGAGGAATCACAGTCTATGGCAGCTTTAGCCTTACGAAATGCTTTCTTAAATTATAAGACTTGAAAGTCAAAATTCCTCCTTGATGCAAGTTTGCTGCAGAATGGATGTTGTGTTTGCAGGCATGAAAACATTAATCTCCTCGTACACCTCCGTCAGACCTCTTGGGTGACCAGGTGCCTTGTCCATCAGTGGTAATATTTTGAAAGGAATCTTTTTTTCTGAGCAGTAGGTCTTAATAATGGGCTTAAAATATTCAGTAAACCATGCTGTAAACATATGTGATGTCATCCAGACTTTGTTGTTCCATTGATAGTGCACAAGCAGAGTAGATTTAGCATAATTCTTCTTCTTTTTTTTTTTTTTTTTAGATGGAGTTCAGCTCATGTTGCCCAGGCTGGAGTGCAGTGGCACAATCTCAGCTCACTGCAACTTCCGCCTCCCAGGTTCAAGCGATTCTCGTGCCTCAGCCTCCCAAGTAGCTGGGATTACAGGCACGTACCACCTCACCCATCTGATTTTGTATTTTCAGTAAAGATGGGGTTTCTCCATGTTGGTCAGGTTGGTCTCGAACTCCCGACCTCAGGTGATCTGCCCACCTCGGTCTCCCAAAGTGCTGGGATTACAATCATAAGGCACCATGCCCGGCCTACTTAGCATAATTCTTAAGAGCTCTAGGATTCTCAGAATGGTAAATAAACATTGGCTTCTACTTAAAGCCATCAGCTGCATTGGTCCCTAAAAAGACAGCCAGCCTTGAAGCCAGGCCTTGACCTCCTCTCTAGCTAGGAAAAATTCCTAGATGCCATCTTTCTTCCTATAGAAGGCTGTTTCGTCTGCACTAAAAATCTGTTGTTTAGTGTAGCCAAGGATCATTAAGTTTAGAGTCATCAAGGATCTTAGCTGGAAGCCCAGCCCAGATTCAAGAAAAGGGTATGAAATAGAGGTGCACCTAATTGGTGGGCGACTAGTCTGACAGCCAGTCACAACCTATGCCATGTAAAACCAAGGATATTAGCAAAAGTAGAAGTTGCTAGTGACCTTGGGAAGCCAAAGCTACTTACAGTAGCTGGGACCAGCTGAAAGTGAGACTGAGAAATGGAGAGGGCCTTCAAGAAGCTTCCTGAATGATTTCTGCCAGCTCTGAGTCTATTTTTGGAATTAGCACTTGGGGAAACTGATCTCGTGAGGATGGATGTGTTTAAGGACACGGAGCTTTTGAGAGCAGCACCACCCCACTGGGGCACCCACAAACTGTGGGAAATGTGGACACTTTCTTAATGCCACCGGTTTTTAGTCAAGCCACAGTGAGAAGGAACAGCCCTAACAGGCCTCCAGCCAGGTATAACCAGATCATTTTTTGTTTTAGCCAACCGGTAAGATTTGCTAATGTCCTACCTTAAGTGCCTTCTCCAAAGACATCCCTCTTTGCCTCATATGTGGAATCATCATTCAGTGCAGATATTTCAATGAAAATATCATTGGTTGACTTTTGTAACGGTAATAAAATGCTGTGGCATCTTTGCTGTGAAAAAAAAAAAAAAAAAAAGAATCTTAGCTGGATCTCCTGGATAACTTGCTGCAGCTTCCCCATCTGCACTTGCCGCTTCGCCTTGCACTTTTATGTTACAGAAAGGTCTTCTTTCCTTAAACCTCATGAACCAACCTCTGATAGCTTCCAACTTTTCTTCTGCAGCTTCCTCACCTCTCTCAGCCTTCATAGAATTGAAAGGAGTTATGTCCTGGCTCTGGATTAGGCTTCGGCTTAAGGGAAGGCTATGGCTGGTTTGATCTTCTATCCAGACCATGAGCACTTTCTCCGTATCTGCAATAAGGCTTTTTTCTTTCTTATGATTTGTATGTTCACTAGAGTATTACTTTTAATTTTTTTCCAGAACTTTTCCTTTGCACTCACAGCCTGGTTGACTGTTTGGGGCAAGAGGTCTAACATTTGGCCTCTCTTGGCTTTCAATATGCCTTCCTCACTAAGCTTAATCATTTTTAGCTTTTGATATAAAGTGGGAGACGTGTGACTCTTCCTTTCACTTGAATACTTAGAGGCCACTGTAGGACTATTAATTGGCCTAATTGCAATATTATTGTGTCTTTGGGAATCCGGAGGCCTGAAGAGAGAGAGAAGGGGGCACTGGGAAAACACACAACATTTATTAAGTTTGCCATCTTCTATGGGCACAATTTGTGGCACCCCAAAACAATTATAATAGATCACAGATCATCGTAACAGAGATAATAATAATGAAAAAGTTTCAAAAATTGTGAAGATTATGGAGAGACATGAATCGAGTACATGCTATTGGAAAAATGGTGCCAATAAACTTGCTCAATGCAAGGTTGCCAGAAGCGTTCAATTTGTTTAAAAAAAAAAAAAAGGCAATATCCACAAAGCCCAAGAAAGCAAAGTGCAATAAAACAAAGTGTGCCTGTAATTTGAATTATTTCTGCCAACACTACCCAGGCACATTTTAAGGGCCTTCATGGTGAGCTCCCCAAGGGGGACTGTGTCTTACCGATCTCTACACCCTCTTTAGCTAACCCAGGACTTGGCCCCTAGTAGGTGCTCAGGGAAGTGTCTGTGACATGAATAAGTGAAAGAATGAAGGATAAATAAAACTGGGCCCTATGGCTAAGTTCTGGAGATACTTTCCTAACACAGGACATCTGAAATTGCTGGATGAGGTATTTAAAATGTTTTTTAATGCATGGATAGGTTTGTGGGAAAGTAAAGAAAACCTTCAAAGTTGCAAGAATGCAACTCCAGAAAAGTGAGGGAGCTGGCACTGAAGCCAGCACTTCCACGGGGGTATCTGGTCAGCTGAAAGCCTGGCCTTTAACGCTCTGTGTTAGAACAGCAAGAGACAAAGTCTATCTGGGCAAGGTGGGAGATGAAATTTGCCAACTGGATTAGTACGTTTTCACGCTGCTGATAACGACATGCCCGAGGCAGGGCGAGGTGGCTCAGGCCTGTAATCCCAGCACTTTGGGAGGTCGAGGCGGGCGGATCACGAGGTCAGGAGATCGAGACCATCCTGGTTAACACAGTGAAACCCCGTCTCTACTAAAAATACCAAACATTAGCCAGGCGTAGTGGCGGGCGCCTGTAGTCCCAGCTACTTGGGAGACTGAGGCAAGAGAATGGCGTGAACTCGGCAGGCAGAGCTTGCAGTGAGCCGAGATCTCGCCACTGCACTCCAGACTGGGCGCCAGAGCGAGACTCTGTCTCCAAAAAAAAAAAAAAAAAAAAAAGACATGCCCGAGACTAAGCAATTTACGAAAGAAAGAGGTTTATTGGACTTACAGTGCCACATGGCTGGGAGGCCTTACAATGATGGCGGAAGGAGAAGCAAGTCACATTCCTCACGAATGGCAGCAGGCAGAAGGAGAGCTTGTGCAGGAAAACTCCCGTTTTTAAAAACCATTAGATCTCGTGAGACCCATTCACTATCACGAGAACAGCACGGGAAAGACCCGCCCCCATGATTCAGTCACCTCCCACTGGCTCCCTTCCACAACTTGTGGGAATTATGGGAGCTACGGGTAAGATTTGGGTGGGGACACAGAGCCAAACCACATCACCAACCACACATAAAGCAAGATCTTCCAAACGTGAACTAGAAAAGTCTGCCTTAGTTCTGGTGGGAAGGGAAAAATTAAAACCAGAAAAAAAAAAAAAAAAAGAAAAAGTCTGCCTTCCTGAGAATCTTAATCACCAGCTCGCCCTTATGTGGGCGTGGGGCCAGAATTCATTCTACATATGCGGCCTAAAAAACCACAAGCAGAAAATCAGCCCACCATTAACAGCAGCACCCGGCAGACATATACACCAATCTTCTCTGAAGAAACAGCCCTAAGGCCAGGCCTCCACGAATTCCTGTAGAAAACAAATTCCAAGAAATGCAAGTGCACAGCAGAGGAAAAGTCAAAACACACAGGAAACAAGCTACTGTGAACAGGGGCCACCAAAAACAGCAACCGCAAATCAGACGTGCACAGGTGGCAAATGTTGAATTATCAGACATTGCATATAAAATAAATATGCAAGCATTTTATTTTTATTTTTTTATTTTTATTTTTATTTTTGAGACGGAGTCTCGCTCTGTTGCCCAAGCTGGAGTGCAGTGGCAAGATCGCGGCTCACTGCAAGCTCGGCCTCTGGGGTTCCCACCACTCTCCTGCCTCAGCCTCCCGAGTAGCTGGGACTACAGGCGCCCGCCACCACGCCTGGCTAGTTTTTTGTATTTTTAGTAGAGATGGGGTTTCACCATGTTAGCCAGGATGGTCTCCATCTCCTGACCTCGTGATCCGCCCACCTTGGCCTCCCAAAGTCCTCGGATTACAGGCGTGAGCCAACGCACCCAGCTGCAAGCATTTTAAAATATAAAAGTGGATAACAAAAGTATGACAAAGGAAAATGAGATTATGAAAAATTACCAGATTGATTTGAAAAAGAGTCCAATAAAATATCTAGAAATGAAAAGTTTAATAATTGAAATTAGAAACTTCATGAATGAAACAGAAGATGAGACAGCTGAGGAGAGAATTAGTGAACTGGGAAAGACATAAAAATACATTTCTTGCCTGGCACAGTGGCTCACCACTGTAATCCCAGCACTATGGGAGGCTGAGGCGGGTGGATCACTTGAGGCCAGGAGTTCAGGACCAGCCTGGCCAACATGGCAAAACTGCACTCCCCAGGCCCCTGTCTCTACTAAAAATAAAAAAAAAATTAACCAGGTGTGGTGGCACACGCCTGTAGTCCTAGCTACTCAGGAGGCTGAAGCAGAAGAATCACTTGAACGCGGGAGGTGAAGGTTGCAGTAAGCCAAGATCATGCCACTGCACTTCAGCCTGGGCAACAGAGTGAAACTCTGTCTCAAAAAATAAAAAATAAATACGTTTCTCAGAAGGTAGCAGAGGGAGACAAAGAAGTGAAAAATATAAAAGAGATTAAGAGAGGTGGGGATGAAATGAGAAGATCTAGTTTGTGTCTAATCAGAGTTCCAGAAGGAGATATCAGAGGTAATAGTGGAGAGTCAAATTCAAAGAGAAGATAGCTGAGAATTTTCCAGAACTATTACTCTAAACTTCAGAAAGCTCAGTGAATCTCAAGCAGGATAAATTAAAAGAGATCTCCACCTAAAAACACCATAGCAAAACCATGGAACATCGTGGACAAAGAGAAAGCCTTTAAAGCAGCCAAAGATAAAAGAGAGATTGCCTAAAAAAGGAACATCAAATAGACGGATAGCAGAATTCTCAGAGAAACTCTGGGAGCCAGGAGACAGTAGAGAGAAGATAATTGTCACCTGGGAATTCTATCTCTTCTGAAATTTTTTCAAGCATGAGCGCAAAATAAAGATATCGTCAGACAAGCAAAAACTGTCAGAGTTTACAACCAAGACCCTCCCTAAAGGAACTTTTAAATAATAAACTTCAGGAAAAAGGAAAATGAAAGAAAGAACAGTGAACAAAAAAATGGTTAGGTAGGCCGGGTGTGGTGGCTTACACCTGTTGTAATCCCAGCACTTTGGGAGGCCGAGGCGGGAGGATTGCTTGAGCCCAGGAGTTTGAGATCAGCCTGGGCAACATAGGAAGACCCTGTCTCTCCAAAAATACAAAAACTTCGTCAGTCATGGTGGTGTGCACCTGTGGTCCTAGCTACTCAGAAGGCTGAGGTGGGAGGATCACTTGAGTCCAACAGGTCAAGACTGCCGTAAGCCATGATCGCACCACTGTACTCCAGCCTGGGTGACAGAGCAAGACCCTGTCTCAAAAAAAAAAAAAAGTAAATGTAGGTAAGAACAGTGTTAAACGTAGGTAAACTTCAACAAATGTGGACTATATAAAATGTTTAATTTGGCCAGGTACAGTGGCTCATGCCTGTAATCCCAGCATTTTGGGAGGCTGAGGTGAGAGGATCACCTGAGGTCAGGAGTTTGAGGCCAGCCTGACCAACATGGAGAAACCCCATCTCTACTAAAAAAATACAAAATTAGCAAGGCATGGTGGCGCATGTCTGTAATCCCAGCTACTTGGGAGGCTGAGGCAGGAGAATCGCTTGAACCCAGGAGGCAGAGGTTTTGGTGAGCCAAGATCGCACCATTGCATCCAGCCTGGGCAACAAGCGCAAAACTCCATCTCAAAAAAAAAAAAAAAAAAAAAATTTAATTTATGAGGTTAAAGCAAACAACAAGTGAGAAGGAAAATACAGGGCAATGGTGGCAAGAGTTGGAAGGGATGTGACCAGAGAGAAAGCATTTTAAGGTCCTGGAATTGTGTGGGAGGAGAGTAAAGACAGAAATCATAGATGTCAATTATAACCTAAATATGCATGTTAAATTTTCTAGGGTAATTACAAGAGAATAGAAATAGCATGTATTATAACTTCCAAATTAACAGGGAAAAAATAGAACAAGTGGGGGAAAAAAAACCTTCAGTCAATGCAATTGAAAGAAGAAAGGAGGGGGAAGAAAGGAAGGGAAGGAGGGGGGAAATCAGGACCAGAGAGTGAACGGCACATCCAAGGTCACACAGCAAGTCGGAGGTGAAAAGGGGACTGGGGTCCAAGTTTCCTGACTTCCACTCCAGTACTCTTTCCTCAAAACCATGCAACCGGCCGCGTGTGGTGGCTCACGCATGTAATCCCTGCACTTAGGGAGGTCAGAGAAGGCAGATCACTTGAGGCCAGGAGTTCATAGTGAAACCCTGGCCAACATAGTGAAACCCTGGTTTTACTAAAAATAAAATTAGCCGGGCGTGGTGGTGTACGCCTGTAATCCCAGCTACTGGGGAGACTGAGGCAGGAGAATCCCTTGAACTCGGGACGTGGAGGTTGCAGTGAGCCGATATCGCACCATTGCACTCCAGCCTGGATGACAGAGCGAGACTCTGTCTTAAAAAAAAAAAAAAGAAAGAAAGAAAGAAAGAAAAAGAAAAGAAAAGAAAAAAAATGCGACCCCCTTCAATCTAAATGGGGATTATCAGAGCAGAAATCTAAACCCTGGCAGGTTTCCCAATGACACAGCACTGCTTGGAAAGGTCTATGCAATAAATGCTTTGATCAACAGACAAAAAGAGTAATAATTGTCTCATGACAAAAATCACTAAAGTATGCACAGTGACCTACAATATAGGCAGCTCTGTTCTGAGCACGGTGTGTGTGATACTTCACTGGATGCTTACAATAACCCTGCAAGGTGGATAATGCTTGTTTTGCAGATAAATGAGGTACTCAAGGCACAGGAAGGGAAAGGAACACTCCCAGGGTCACACAGCTGGGAAGTGGCAATGCAGGGATTTGAACCCAGACGGTGTGGTTCCCCAGCCCACCTTCTTCATGTCGCCCTGACTCAGTGTTCTTGGCTGGACACTGGGATGGGCTGACAAATATCTGTATGCAGGAACAGGACTGTGGAAGCGGGCAATGTCCTGGAATGATCCTAATTAGATTCTGGATCTAAAACAATAAATAAAGTAGCTATAAAGGACATTTTTGGGTGCTTGGGGAAATTTGAATATGAACTCAATATTAGATGATATTATTGTAACACCATTAAGTGTCTTGAATGCAATCATGGTGTTATGGTTACGTAGGAGGATGTCCTTAAGAGACAGATGCTAAAGTATGTAGGATAGAAATGTGATGATGTTGGCAAGTTTTAAATATTTCAAGGAAAGAAATATAAAAGAGCAATAAGGCAAATGAAGGAAGGGCGCGGTGGTTCATGCCTATAATCCCAGCACTTTGGCAGGCCGAGATGGGGGGATTGCTTGAGCCCAGCAATTTGAAACCATCCTGGGCAGCATGGCGAGACCTTGTCTCTACAAAAAATGCAAAAATTAGCCAGGCATGGTGGCTTGCACCTGTAGTCCCACCTACTCGGGAGGCTGAGATGGGAGGATCACTTCGCCCCAGGATGTCAAGGCTGCAGCGAGCCATGATTGCCCCCACTGCACTCCAGCCTGGGCAACAAAGCACAACCTTGTCTCAAAAAATAATAATAATAAATAACAAAATAAAAATAAGGCAAATGTGGAAAAGTGTTAATACTAGGTAAAGAATAGATGTGTATTTATTGTTGTAACAGTTGGGTTTTTTTTATTTTTTGTGGGTTTTTTTTGTTTTGTTTTGTTTTATTTTAGATGGAGTCTCACTCTGTCACCCAGGCTGGAGTGCAGTGGCGCAATCTTGGCTCACTGCAACCTCTGTCTCCCAGGTTCAAGGGATTCGCCTGCCTCAGCCTCCGTAGTAGCTAGGATTACAGGCACAAGCCACCATGCCCAGCTCATTTTTTGTATTTTTAGTATAGATGGGGTTTCACTATGTTGGTCAGGCAGGTCTCAAACTCCTGACCTCAAGTGATCTGCCTGCCTCGGCCTTCCAAAATACTGGGATCATCCCCAAGCTTAAAACAACAGCTATTTATGATTTCCTACAAGCCCCCTGGTCACTGGCCAGGCAATTCTACAAACCTGGGCAGGGTTTGCTCAAGGGTCTGTCATCCACCAGTGGGTACACTGGAGCCTGACTGGTCTAGGGATCCTATGGCTTGTATGATGTACCTCTCCTCCATAGATCTCTACATCCCTCAGACAGGTGGGCCTGGGAGTGTCCTCATGGCAGTGGCAGAGATCTAAAAGAGGAAGAGGGAAAAGCAACACACAACATACTTTATAAAGCTGCTGCTTGCATCAGTTGAGTTGCTGTCCCGTTGGTCAAAACAACTTGGCCAAGCCTAGAGTCAGCATGAGAAGGCACTTCCAAAGGGGTAGATAAAAGGGAGGCAAAGTGGTGAATGCAGTCAATTTACCATCATGGTATTACTGTCTTAACTTTTCAATAGATTTGAAATAATTCAAAATAAAAAGCTAGAGCAATGAAACAACAATGAGATTCCACTGCACACCTATTATAATGGCCAAAATCCAGAACACTGACAACATCAAATGCTGGTGAGGATGTGGAGCAACAGGAACGCTCCTTTCTTGCAGGGTGGGAATGCACAATGGTTCAGCCACCTTGGAGGCCGGTTTGGTGATTTCTGACAGAACTCGACATACTCTTACCACATGATCCTTGGTATTTACCCAAATGAATTGAAAATTTATGACTGCATGAAAACCTGCACATGCATGTTTATAGCAACTTTATTCATAATTGCCAAAACTTGGGAAGCAACCAAAATGTCCCTTCAGCAAGTGAATGGATGAATAAACCGTGGTACATCAGACAATGGAATATTATTCAGTGTTAGATAGAGACCAGGTGTGGTGGCTCACGCCTGTAATCACAGCACTTTGGGAGGCTGAGGTGGGTGGATTGCCTGAGGTCAGGAGTTCGAGACCAGCCTGGCCACATGGTAAAACCCTATCTCTACTAAAAATAGAAAAATTAGCAGGGTATGGTGGCACATGCCTTTAGTCCCAGCTACTTGGGAGGATGAGACAATAGAATCACTTGAACCCAGGAGTTGGAGGTTGCAGTGAGCCAAGATCACACCACTGCACTCCAGCCTGAGTAAAAGAGTGAGACGCCATCTCAAAAACTAAAAAAAAAAAAAAGAAAAAAGAAAGAATTGAGCTATGAAGTCAGAAAAAGACATGGAGGAACCTTAACTGTGTATAACTAAGTGAAAGAAGCCAATCAGAAAGGGATGCACCCTGTGTGACTCCAACTATCTGACATTGTAGAAAAGGGAAAACTATGGAAACAAGAAGATTAGCAATTGCTAGGGGTTTGGTGGGGAGAAATGAATAGGCGGAGCACAGAGGATCTGGGGGACAGTGAAACTACTCTGGGTGATACTCTAATAGTACATACAGGGCATTATACGCTTGTCCAAACCCACAGAATGTACAACACCAAGAAGGAACCCTACTGTAAACCGTGGACTTTGGGTGAATATGATGAGTCCAGAGAGGCCCATTGATTGTAACAAATGCACCACTCTGATGGGGGTGTTGGTAATGGGGGAGGCTATGAATGCATGGGGGCAGAGGGTATATGGGAAGTCTCTGTACCTTCTTAATTTTTCTGTGAACCTAAAATCACTCAGAAAAAAATAAAGTTAAAGAAACAAAAGTTTTTTTTTTTAATCCGATCTAGGCTGGGCGTGGTGACTCACTCCTGTAATCCCAGCACTTTGGGAGGCCAAGGCAAGCAGATCACTTGAGGTCAGGAGTTCAAGACCAGCCTCGCCAATATGGTAAAACTCTGTCTCTACTTAAAATACAAAACTTAGCTGGTTGTGGTGGTGTACACCTGTAGTTCCACCTACTTGGGAGGCTGAGGCACAAGAATTGCTTGATCCCAGGAGATGTAGGTTGCAGTGAGCTGAGATCGTGCATTACACTCCAACCTGGGTGACAGAGCAACTCTGTTTCAAAAAAAAAATCCGATCTCATATGTCCCTCCTCTTCTTAAAACTCTTCATTAGGTCCAGTGAAAGACACACAAGAACATTCTCTATAACTTTACTAGGCAAAGCCCCAAACCATGATGTCCATCAACAGCATTGAGGATCCAAAAATTGTGATATAACATGGAATAATAAGCAGCGATGAAAAACAGTGAACTGCTACCGCTGCACACAACAACATGGGTGGACTTTACTGATAGTGACAAGCAAAAGAAGGGAAACTCAGATGTGTGCTTACTGGATGGCTCCAATTACATGAAGTTCAAGAAGCGAGAATGAGTCAACAGTGATTATTTTGGGGAGTATCCATAAGCAAGGGGCACGAGAGAACTTTCTGGAGTACTATAAATGTTCTGTAGCTCACTGCGTGGTGGACCTGGAGGCCTCCGTGTGAAAAAAATTATTAAACTAGACACTTAAGATATGTGCACTTTATAAGTTATATTTCAAAAATGTAAGCATACACACACACACACACACACACACACACCCTTAAATCCTTAAATCTTGGTTTCTTGGTGCCCTGGATAAGATCCAAATTCCTTAACACTCAATTCAATTTCATTTAACTGAACACATGTTTACTCATCTCTGTCCAACATGCCAGGAACAGCAAGCAGAGTGGCCGTCCCACCTCTCCCTGCCCGGCGTAGGTGTTTGATAAATGTGCGTTGAAGCCACATGGAGACCTCAAGGGATGGAGACCTTGCGGGTACCCAGGCATCAGACGGGGTGGCATCCCTGCCTCCTGGGCTCCTTCCAGGAAGACTTTGGTGACTGTTGATGGCCACCTTGCAGGCACTACCCCCTCCCCCTCCTCACCCAGGCCCCGGCAGTCACCCCACTCCTCACTGCTGCACACTTTACAATCATTGTGAAACATAATGATTCTTACCCTGGAGAGAAATTGGGTTCCATTTTCTATTTTATGGCCTGAGAAAGGACATTTTTTACCTTCCCACGGTCTGCAGGCAGCAGGAACAGGACAATAAATCTCAGCACAGGCTTCCACTGAAACAGACAGTCCGGCAGGCAACCGCTGTGGTCCAAGCCAGAAAGGATAAGCAAGAAGTTGTTCCTGCTTTGCCACCCCACACTTGTGCCCTGTCTTCAACACCACCTAGGCAGCCTCAGGACTGAAAGGCCTGAGCCTTTGAGCTTGCCTCTCCTCCAGCCTCCCTGTCTTCATTCAGACAAAGACTTCTTTGAACATGGGCTGGGCACAGTTGCTCATGCCTGTAATCCCAGTACTTTGGGAGACCAAGGAGGGGGGCAGATCACCTGAGGTCAGGAGTTCGAGACCAGCCTGGCCAACACGGTGAAACCCCATCACTATTTAAAAAAAAAAAAAAAAAAATACAAGGCTGGGCGCGGTGGTTCACGCTTGTAATCCCAGCACTTTGGGAGGCTGAGGTGGGTGGATGACAAGGTCAGGAGATCAAGACCATCCCAGCTAACTTGGTGAAACCCCGTCTCTACTAAAAAATACAAAAAAATTAGCCAGGCGTGGTGACAGGTGCCTGTAGTCCCAGCTACTGGGGAGGCTGAGGCAGAAGAATGGTGTGAACCCAGAAGATGAAGCTTGCAGTGAGCCGAGATTGCGCCACTGCACCTCCAGCCTGAGCGGCAGAGCAAGACTCCATCTCAAAAAAAAAAAAAAAAAAAAAAATTATCCAGGTGTGGTGGCACAAGCCTGTAATCCCAGCTACTCAGGAGGCTGAGGAGAATCACTTGAACCTGGAAGACAGAGGTTGCAGTGAGCCAAGATCGTGCCACTGGGTGACAGAGCAAGACTGTCTCAAAGGAAAAAAGAAGAGAACATAGTTGGTTTGTCAAGCACTTACTGGGAGCCTGCTATGTGCTTTATCACATTTTGTTTCAGCAGCCCTAGAATGGAAATGTGTGCATTAGCCCATTTTACAGATGAGGGGACTGAGGTTCATGGAGGTTAGGCATGCAGCTGGTAAGGAGCAAGCTGGAATTGAACTGGGGCTTTCAGGAACCCAGTTGATGCTTCTCGCCGTGACTTCCCTCGATTCTTTTTGGTTGTTTGTTTGTTTTTGTTTGTTTTGAGATGGAGTCTCGCTCTGTCACTGAGGCTGGAGTGCAGTGGTGCCGTCTTGGCTCACTGCAACCTCCACCTCCGGGTTCAAGTGATTCTCCTGCCTCAGCCTCCCAAGTAGCTGGGATTACAGGTGTGGGCCACCGTGCCTGGCTAATTTTTGTATTTTTAGTAGAGATAGGGTTTCCCCCGTTGTCCAGGCTGGTCTGGAACTCCTGATTTCAAGTGATCCACCTTCCTCAGCCTCCCCATACTTCCCCTCAATTCTTAAAGACCTAGCTGGCCGGGCACGGTGGCTCATGCCTGTAATCCCAGCACTTTGGGAGGCTGAGGTGGGCGGATCACCTGAGGTCAGGAGTTCAAGACCAGCCTGGCCAACATGGCAAAACCCGTACTCTACTGAAAATACAAAAATTAGCCGGGTAAGATGGCAGGTGCCTGTAATTCCAGCTACTTAGGAAGCTGAGGCAGGAGAATCACTTGAACCCAGGAGGCAGAGGTTGCAGTGAGCCAAGTTTATGCCATTGCACTCCAGCCTGGGCTACACAGCAAGACTCTGTATCAAAAAAAAAAAAAAAAAAAAAAGGATGCAGCCAGGGAGACCAGAGATACTTTGGGGCAGATGGCAGCAGAAGTCCCCGGGCCGCCTCCTGGTGCTCAGTTGCAGGCCTGCCCCAAGGGTGCTGTTGTCAGTATTACAGGAGAGTCCTAGCTGTAATCTCTTTCCATCAGTTACTGGGTGGCTTGGACAAACGTGTTATTGTGCCCAGAGAGGTTGCTGCCTTCACTTGGTTGCATGGTTAAAGACAGAATCAGGACTAGAACCCGAAGTCCCTGACTCCTGACCTACAGTCACTCTTCTTACCTCACATCCTGCCCCATTGACTGTCTTCCAAATATTTACTATTATTCCTAATACTTTTGAAGATGTATGGTTTAACCATTGCTTACTTATTTAGTTTGGTGCAAACGTTATTGCTGGTTTTCCCATTAAAAGCAATGGCCAAAAACCTCAATAACTTTTGCTCCAACCAAATAATAACGTCACAGAGTTGTAGAATGCAGCACTCGGGAAATAAACCAGTCACACAGCGCCACTGATTGCGTGATTCCATTTATATGAAACATCCAGAACAGGGCTTGGAATTAACAGACCGGAGGGGCAAGTGTGGAAGCAGGAGACCAGTTAGGAGGCCAGGGCATTGCTCCCGGCAGAGTCAGCGGCATCTCTGAACAGGGAAGAGGCAGCTGCACAGGGAAGAAGTTGTTGGATTCTGATTTCTTGAAGGTAGAGCCTCCAGGATTCCTTGAAGGATAGTGTGTGAGAGAGACACATGTCAAGGACAACCCCAGGGCTTTAGAGCTGAGCCCCTGGGGCATGGGGGCACCATTCACTGAGCCTGATGAGACGGGGGTGAGGGTGAAGATGCTTAGTCTGGATCTGTGACATGTGGGAAGCCAACTGGGAACCAGCCCTGGGAAGGAAGGCTCCAGGGTCCCTGATCCACACTCCCAGGACACTGGAAATTGCAGGCCCTGGCCAGTGAAGGCACCCCTTGAGACACAAGACGGAAGACGCAGGTACATAGGGAACCATCTGTCCCTTCCCCGCCTGTCAGGAGGACACCATGTGGCTGTGCTGGGAAGAAGGTCTCTGTTGCCGCCGCTAGGCAGGAGCCCTGGAACAAGGTCTCGTCACACCCACCATGGCCGCTGGGTCTCTCCAGAAGCTTCTGAGAGGTTCCCCAGAGGCTGTGCAGCTGGGACAGAGACTCCCCTGGGCAGTTGAACACACACAAGCCTCAGAGGAGGGGGCGCTGGAGTCGGGTTGGCTGCAGGAGGAAGGGGACAGGCATACACTTCCCGGGATGCCCAGAGCTGGCTTCACAGCCTCCAGGGCCAGGAGGGAGGATGCCAAGACACTGCCCGCTGGGTCCTGGGCCAGCCTGGGGGAGAGAAGACCAGCGGGGTCCAGTCGGGCATGGTGTCTGAAGCAGTGGAAGATGGGTCCGTGCCAGGGGACATGGAGTGGCAACCCCTGCCCGCTTCACCAACCGCTGCCCACCAGCCAGCCCACACTCAGGCTGGGCTGTCCCACTCCCGTAGCCAAATGAGATGCTCAGGGATGCACTTGGAGCACTGCAGACCCAAGCCCACCCTCCCAGGGGCAGACACTGTTCATTCACGCATGCATTCAATCTGCAAATATTTCTCTTTTTTTGAGACAGAGTTTCCCTCTCTCGCCCAGGCTGGAGTGCAATGGCATGATCTCAGCTCACTGTAACCTCCACCTCCCAGGTTCAAGAGATTCTCCTGCCTCAGCCTCCTGAGTAGCTGGGATTACAGGCACGTGCCACCACACCCGGCTAATTTTTGTACTTTAGTAGAGACGAGATTTTGCCATGTTGGCCAGGCTGGTCTCAAACTCCTGACCTCAGATGATCCACTCACCTCAGCCTCCCAAAGTGCTGGGATTACAGCGTGAGCCATCGCGCCCAGCCCCACAAATATTTCTTGAGTGCCCGCGAAGCAGTCACTGCAGGCATGGGATCCATCTGTGAACAAAACAGACAAAATAATCCCAGTGTGGGGGCAGGGCGAGAGGAGACAGACAATAAAGAATCACATAATAAATGAGTAAATTATACAGTGGTTAGAAGAAGGCACAGACTATGTCGATGAAAAGGAGACAAAGCAGGGGAGAGTTAGGAGGGTGGAAGTGAGGTGCGAAGTTGTCATCTTGAATCAGGAGGGGAGGGGAGCCTCTTTGGGAAGGTGACATTTGCACAAAGACTTGAAGGAGCTGAGGAGTTAGGAGGTGAATCCCTGGCCCAGCAATGCCCAGGCTATTTCGCCTCCTGCCCTCCCTGCCCTTCCCTAGGGGGCCCCATGCTCGCCCCCTCAACCCTTCTCTGCCCACTTCTCTCCTCCCTGCCCCACTCCCCATAGCTCCCTCTCGTTTCCCTTGGCCCTCTCTTTTCTCTTCCCTCCCATTCCCTTTACTTCCTTCTTGTCCCTGTCCCTCTTGCTGGGAGACAGAGAGACCAGATGGAAACCATAATGGAAAGATAAGGGAGGAGTCCGGGTGCCATGGCTCACACCTGTAATCCCAGCACTTTGGGAGGCCAAGGTGGGTGGATTGCTTGAGGTTATGCCCGACCAGCTCACCAACATGGCAAACCCCGCCTCTACTAAAATAAAAATTTATTGGGCATGGTGGTGGTACCGGTGAACGGAAGCCACGGGAGATGGAGGCGGCAGAGAATTGCTTGAACTTTGAGATGGAGGTTGCGTGATGCAACATCATACCATCAAATTTCACCGCTTTCATGAGAGACTCCAAAGAAAGAAAGAAAGAAAGAAAGAAAGAAAGCAAGAAAGAAAGAAAGAAAGAAAGAAAGAAAGAAAGAAAGAAAGAAAGGCGAAAGAAAGGAAGGAAGGAAGAAGGAAGGAAGGAATAAAAGAAGGAAGGAAGGAAGGGAAGGAAGGAAGGAAGGAAGGAAGGAGAAGGAAGGAAGGAAGGAAGGAAGGAAGGAAGGAAGGAAGGAAGGAAGGAAGGAAGGAAGGAAGGAAGGAAGAGAAGAAAGGAGGGAGCAACAAAGAGAAAAGAACAGCAAAGAGGAGTGGACTGCAGAGGAGGCCTCCAGCATAAGCCCTCACCAAGGCAGCTGGCTCTCTGCAGCTCAGTATGTAGAAAGCCAAGGAAGCCTGGGCTCAGGGTGGCCAGTTCATCTCCTGGAAGCACTGCTGGTCAGGAGCCACAGCCTGCTTGTAATGTGGAAGTGGCTTTATCCCCCATCTAGAGCATGGCCAATTGGAAAAATGGAAGTTAAGCCACAGACTCTGTGGCCAGAGTCTAGCGGACTTTCTCTGCCACCTGGTTGGCAGGGGCTTGGAAGCAGGTGTCTGAGCTGGGCTACATTTGCCCTGAGGCTTTGCTTCCGCCCCACCACAGAAAGAGGACAACTGGGCCCTCTGACTTGGACAGGAGATTTGCAAAGACCTCGCCCGCTGCCCAGTTCCAGCAACTTTACCTGTCTCTCCCCAAGCCCACCCCCTCCCATGAGGACACAGTATCCACCAAGCCGAGGGTGGAAGCGAGGGGCGGACAGGGCATTGTCATCAGGAGAGGCAGCTGGGCTTCACTGTCCCAAATAGCCACCCTGTTCTAGCACCCAGGCCAAGCCTCAAAACCCTACATTCTACATTTTAGATACAAGATTTGGGAGCAGGGCATGGCGGGGAAGGCTGGCAGACATTTCCCGCGTGGAAGCAGCACCCAGGATTGTTTAACTCGAGAATTTCGACTCACCAAGGGGAGGTCACCGGCTGTCTTCGAGCCACTCAAGGTCGACCTGCCCTAGGTCATGTCACTCCCAAGGGGGAGAGAACTTGACAGTTTCCTTGCCACTCTTGTCCCAGCTGGGGGAGCTGCCCTTCCCAAGCTCCCAGAGACCGCTGGCCTCTCCCCTCTCACAGCACATATGGCCCTGGGGTGTAACTGCTGTTTACCTGTGGCTCCTTGAGCAAAGGAAATATCTTTTAGTTGTTTCTTTATCTCCAATGCCTGGCAGAGTTCCTGGAATACAGTAATTGCCCCTTATCCACCCGCGGTTTCGCTTTCCGAGATTACAGTTACGTGTGATACAGTACAATAGGATATTCTGAGAAACAGAGAGCACATTCATGTAACTTTTATTACGGTATATTGTTTAATTGTTCTATTTTCTTATCAGTTGTTGCTAATCTCTTACTGTGCCTAATTGATAAATTCAACTTTATCATAAGTACACAGGTATAAGAAAAAACATATTTTGTGTGTGTATGCGTGTGTGTATGCGTGTGGGTGTGCATGTGTGTCGGCGTGTGTGTGTGTGTGTAACTGGCTCAGTATTATCAAAGGTTTCAGGTGTCCACTGAGGTCTTGGAACGTATCCTCCACAGATAAGGAGAGAATACTATAGATGGGTTTTGGGTAGACAAATGGATGGGTGGATGGGTAAAGTCCAATAATTTTTTTTTTTTTTGAGACAGAGTCTGGCTCTGTCACCCAGGCTGGAGTGCAATGGTGCAATCTCAGTTCACTAGAGCCTCAACCTCCCCGGCTCAAATGATCCTCTTACCTCAGCCTCCCAAGCACCTGGGACTACAGGTGTGCACCACAAAGTCTGGCTAATTATTACATTTTTTGTAGAGATAGGGGGTCTCCCTGTGTTGTCCTGGCTGGCCTCCAACTCCTGGGCTCAAGCGATCCTCCTGCCTCAGCCTCCCAAAGTGCTAGGATTATACGAGTGAGCCACTGTGCCCGGCCCTGAATTTTTGCAGTGTGGAAAAGTTCAACAATGTCTATATAATTCCCGAGCTGACATGACCAAAATATGACATTGAGCTTCTCTTCTCACACGTACCTGGGAAAATCAGAGCCAAAAAAGCAGACTGAAGAATTGAAACTTTGGGGCTGGGGTTGTGTGATCACAACTCCATGCCCTGAGCCAAGGGAAGTGCAGCCAGAGTCGAAAAAGGGAGCCAGGCTAGGCCGGGCCTGCTGGACAGAGGGAACAAAAGGGAGCAGACCATCTGCCCCGCCATCCACAGGACCCGGGGTCTGGGGACAGGGCATGTCACCCTTCAACGTCCAGCAGAATTGGCTGGCATATGAGAACAGGCAGGTGCACGGTGCACCCTCTTTAGAGATGGTGGGTCACTGTTGCCAGAAAGAAAGTTGGCCAGGTGTGTCCTGCATCCGATCAGGAGGGCAGCCTGGCTTTCAGGCTGAGGGACACATCTGAAAGTGTCTCCATAGGGTTGGAGAGCCAAATCTAACCAGTGGTGCTATGCCCTGCCTGTTATAGTAATAGTGTTTGAACTGTGCTGAGCTGGAGAGAAGGAGGGGCACTGGGTCTGCCAGCATGAGCATCAGGCTGTGGGCAGGGCTGCATACCAAGCTCATCCCTGCCTGGAGTCAACACCTCCCAGAGCATGACCATGCCCACTCCACATTCAGCCATAACCTCCAGGATATTCTGAGAAATCATCAGTCCAGGTGTCTCAGATGGTCAGTGAGTAGAAATCAGGGTCATCAGAAGAGCTTTTTTCTCACTGTAAATTGATCACTCGATGTATCATGCAGGATCGCCTTCAGTGGCAAGCATCAGCTCCTTGTAAATTAGAGACTCAACTACATAAGGGTTGAGACTCTTAGACACAAAAGTATAGATCTAGGCAGTTCAGGGCTGGCGAGGTCTTTCCATGAAGTCCTCAGGGACCCAGGACCTTTCTATGTCTGCTCCACCATCCTCAAGGTCACCTCTTATGCAAGATGGCTGCTGGTGCTCCATCCATCACAACTACATTCTAAACAGCAGGAAGGAGGAAGGGAGAGAAGAGACAAAAGGGACAGCCCCTTTCTTTTAAAGACTCCGGGCCAGGCACGGTGGCTCATACCTGTAATCCCAACACTTTGGGAGGCCAAGGTGGGTGGATCACCTGAGGTCAGGAGTTCAAGAACAGCCTGGCCAACATGGTGAAACCCCATCTCTAGTAAAAGTGCAAAACTTAGCTGGGCGTGGTGGCACATGCCTGTAGTCCCAGCTACTCAGGAGGCTAAGGCAGGAGAATCACTTGAACCTGGGAGACAGAGGTTGAAATGAGCTAAGATCATACCACTGCACTCCAGCCTGGGCAACAGAGTGAGACTCCATCTCAAAAATTATAAATAAATAAACTCCCCGGAAGTCCAATGTATCACTTATACTTACTTTTCACTGGCCAGAAATTAGCCACATGGATGCACTCCTCTGGGGACTTTTGTTGGTGTAAGTCCCCTTGAGAGCTTTGGGTAAACAGAGAACACGGAGCATCTAAACGTGTAAGTCTGATAGCGGATCTTGGGCCCTGGAGAGGCCCCACCTTGGCCATCTGGGAGTCTCTTTCTTTGCCAAAATCACCCCGCTAATAAGTGAAAGAGTCAGGATTTGAAACCGGCACTAGCCTGTCTTTGCAGCTCACACCCTTAGATGCTATACCACACTGTTACTTTGAGTTTGAGTTCTGGCCTCACCCCTTACTATCCCTGTGACCCTAGGAATGTCCTCTGAGTTCAGTTTCTATACCTATAAAACGGGAATAATATTAAACACCCACCTCAAAAAGGTGTTGCAAGAGAGATAATATATGCAAATAGATCAAGACAATGTATGTAGCAGATCAAGAAATTACAGATCTGAGTCTGTTTAACAGATTCAGTGGGATTCACAAGGAAGATGCTGGGCCCTGCTGCCACCTTGATGTTGTCATAGACCTTGCTGATGGACGAGTACATTCTGCAGTAGGCGGGGGCACCCGGGGTCCCTGGAAAAGTCATTCTGTAGTACAGTGAGGGGAGCAGTTGCTCAGACTTCTCATCTCCAAGATATTCACGGAGGGTCTGGTGAAGCCCGCTCCCCGTCTTGTGTCTCTGCTCCAAAACCCCATCGCTGTCAGCTGGTTCAGAGAGGAGCAGAATGAAGAAGGAGGTTGCCTATTGCCATGGAAACCAAGGCTAGAGCCCAGCATCCTGCAGCTCCTGGGCACAGAGCGGATATGTGCCTCTAGGTTCCAAGTACCCAGATGCCCCTCCACCCAGTGTATGTGTGCCTGCACGTGCACACACACACACACACACACACACACATACACACACACACACTCCCAGCCACCAGTGGCTGAACTAGTGAACTAGCAGCCATTCAACTGAGCTCTCGCAAGGGGCCAAGTTTCTCCAGGTGGAGGCTAAGACAGGCCATTGGAGACACTTGGCTGTCACATTCAGGAAACCACCCACCTGGGCCAGCGCATGGAGGAGCTTACATGGCCATGCATGTAAAAGCTACATGCCAGCAGATGCTCTGGCCCTTCCAGAGGCAAATGAGTTTTGCACTTCCCGGTGTAACAAGTGATCCAGGCAAGGATCATCGGTGGATGCAGTAGTATGTTCACAAGTTTAACAATATCACCAAAGATTACTTATTCATTACAAAAGGGAAAACATACCTTCAAAGGAGAAATCTAGCAGACACCACGTGATCAAATGTAGGGTCACCAGAAACAGGACAAGCTGACATTACATGCCTCCTTGGGTAATGCAATAATAAGTGCAAGACATCTTCTATTTAGTATTCTCACCAAAAATGTAAGGACTGAATCAAATGATGAGGAAACAATCAGATATTCAGGTTGCCGGGCGTTTTACAAGACATCTGATATGGACTCTTCAAAAATGTCAATTACAAGAAAGACCAAAAGACTAGATTAAAGGAGACTAAAGAGACATGACAATTAAATGCAATGCACGATCCTTAAGTGGCTCCTGAATGGGGGAAAACCAGTTATAACTGACATTTTTAGAACAATCGGGGAAATATGAATATGAGCAGAACGTTAGATAACATTATTACATCCGTGTTAAGTCCTTGGGTCTGATAATTATATCATTATGGTTATGGAGGAGAAGATCCTTTCTCATAGAAGACATGTGCTGATTATTTAGGGATGGAGAATCAGATGTCTGCAATTCACTTCCAGATAATCAGAAGAAAGGAAAGAAGGACAGAAAGTAAAAGCGGCCAAGGTTCACAATGGGTGCCCCCATGTGAGGATACACAGATGCTTGATGGACTGTTCTTTCAACTTTTCTGAGGTTTGAAATGTTCAAAATCTCAAAATAAAAGAGAAAAAGACTCTTTTAAAAAGGAGTCAAATGATTCAACGTTCCTGGCAGTTTTGTGGGGGCAATCAGCAGCAAAAGACGGGGGCCTCTTTCATTTTTTCTACTCACTTCGTTTTTTTCCGCTTTGCCCTGTTCTGCATGAGATGCCTCTCCTGGCTTTCGACAGGGGAAACTGAAAGCCCCAGGGCACTTCATGGTGAGGAGCAACTTCACTGATGGTTTGGAGATGGAGGAGGTTGACATTGTAGAAAATGCAGCATTTGGCATCCTCTTCTTGAAACTACCTCGGTCTCATTGCTCACCCTGCTATAGCCCACCACCACGTGGCTGGACTCTTCCTACTTGGCTTCCTCCGCCCTTCTCTCCCCTCTCCTGCCTTCCGCTTGTTCTTCTCCTCTGCCCTGGGATCTCACTAGCTCTTTGAAATCTCCTTCTGCCTGTGTTCCAAGGGCCAGCACAACTGGCTAAACAAAAAGAAGGCACCTGCATAACTTTGAACCCAAATTCCTCTTGGTGTAGCCACATTTTAGTCTTTTTGGTTTGGTTTGGTTTGGTTTTGAGACGGAGTCTCGCTCTGTCACCCAGGGTGGAGTGCAGTGGCACGATCTCGGCTCCCTGCAACATTTGCCTCTCAAGTTCAAGTGATTCTTCTGCCTCAGCCTCCCAAGTAGCTAGAATTACAGGCATGCACCACCATGCCAGGCTAATTTTTGTATTTTTAGTAGAGATGGAGTTTCGCCGTGTTGGCCAGGCTGGTCTTGACCTCCTGGCCTCAAGTGATCTGCCCGCCTTGGCCTCCCAAAGTGTTGGGATTACAGGCATGAGTCACTGTACCTGGCCCACAGTCTTCTATACTCCAAACCTCACTCTTTAAGAAAACACAAGGCCAGGTGCGGTGGCTCATGCCTGTAATCCCAGCACTCTACAAGGCCGAGGTGGGCGGATCATGAGGTCAGGAGATCGAGACCATCCTGGCTAACACGGTGAAACCCTGTCTCTACTAAAAATACAAAAAATTAGCCTGGCGTGGTAGCGGGTGCCTGTAGTCCCAGCTACTCAGCTTCTCAGGAGGCAGAGGCAGGAGAATGGCGTGAACCTGCGAGGCAGAGCTTGAAGTGGCTGAGATCGCGCCACTGCACGCCAGCATGGGCAACAGAGCGAGACTCCATCTCAAAAAAAAGGAAAGAAAAGAAAAGAAAACACAAGGTGGCTGGGCATGATGGCTCACACCTCTAATCCCAGCACTTTGGGAGGCCAAGGAAGGTGGATCACCTGAGGTCAGGAGTTCGAGACCAAACTGGGCAACATTGTGAAACCTGGCCTCTACTAAAAACACAAAAATTAGCCTGGCGTGGTGGTGCGCGCCTGTAGTCCCAGCTACTCAGGAGGCTGAGGCAGGAGAGTTGTTTGAACCTGGGAGGCGAAGGTTGCAGTGAGCCGAAATCACGCCACTGTACTCCAGCCTGGGTGAAAGAGCAAAACTGTCAGAAAGAAAAGAAAAGAAAAGAAAAGAGAAGAGAAGAGAAGAGAAGAGGAGAAGAGAAGAGAAGGGAAGAGAAGAGAAGAGAAGAGAGAAAAGAAAGGAGGGAGGGAGGGAGGGAAGGAAGGAAGGAAGGAATGAAGGAAGGAAGGAAAGAAGGAAGGAAGGAGAGAGAGAAAGAGAGAGAGAAAGGAAGGAAGGAAGGAAGGAAGGAGGAGAAGAGAAGAGAAGAGAAAGAAGAGAAGAGAACACAAGTACTCCATACCACTATCAGTAATAATAATAGCTATTATTTTGGGGGCACTAACCCTGCACTTCAAATACATCATCTCTAACACTTACGAATGTGCCCCATGAGAGGGGCCCTAAGGAATGTGAGATTCAGGATGGCTGATGAGCCAGTGCAAAGTCCACAGCCATGAAGCTGAAATGCTACAGAGTGGCAACACGGACACTGCAGACTCAGAAGGGGGAAGGGGACACGGGGTGGGGATGAAAAATTACCTGTTGGGTACAATGTACACTATTCAGGTGACAGATACACCAAAAGCCCAGACTTTACCACTCTCATCCATGTAACTGAAAACAATTTACACCCCTAAACCTATTGAAATAAAAATGATACTGTTTTTAAAGTGAAGAAGCTGCCTGATCGGGGCCTTTTAAGATGCTTCTCAACTCTGCCAAAGAGTGCTTCATGATCAGAGGCTGCGTGAGCTGCCAAAGGCTACACAACTACCCAGACACACAGAGTGGGGGCTGGACCTGAGGACATGCCCTGAGGGCTGGGAGGGGACTAAGGAGATGGAGATGGGCCAGGTGCAGTGGCTCATGCCTATAGTCCCAGCACTTTGGAAGTCCAAGGCAGGTGGATCACCTGAGGTCAGGAGTTTGAGACCAGCCTAGCCAACATGGTGAAACCCCGTCTCTACTAAAAATACAAAACAGCCAGGGGTGCTGGTACACACCTGTAATCCCAGCTACTTGGGAGGCTGAGGCAGGAGAATCGCTTGAACCTGGGAAGCAGAAGTTGCAGTGAGCCAAGATCACATCCCTGCACTCCAGCCTGGGCTACAGAGCAAGACTCCATCTCAAAAAAAAAAAAAGAGAGAGAGAGAGAGACAGAGATGGTGAAGCTGGGAGGGGGCTAAAGAGACGGTGATGGTGGGGCTGGGAAGGGATTAAAGAGATGGCGATGGTAGGGGCTGGGTAGGAGTTGGAACATGAACGTCTGAGACAATGGCTTAGCTCAGTGCCCCCCACTCCAGAATGTGGATATTGGCACATCAGGAATGTACTGAAGTGCCTCCTCCCAAAGTGGGAAGTGGGAATGGTCCCTTTCCCCCACCTCCTCCATCATCTCCCAACTCACCAGCCCTCCCCAGAGGTTCAAGCCACCTCTGCTGCCTCCTGGCTTCAAGCAAGTCAGAAGACCCAAGGGAAATAAACTTGAAAAGAGACTGGGAATGTAATCAAAAGTAGCAACGATGATGTGTGCTGGAAACCAGGAGGGAATTGGCAAACAGCAGCGGAGGGCTGAGGGCTGGGACACCTGGGGAGAGATGGAGAGGGCAGAGGCGAAGGGGAGGGAGGAGAGAGGGTGAGGAAAGGCGGCTCAGCCACACAGCCAGGGCACAGAGGCTGCCGCACAGGAGGACCCCAGGCCTCGCTCCTGGGAAACTGGGAAGAGATGATATCTCGACCCAGAGTCTGGCGTTTCTTCTGAAATGTGAATAAAGCTCACTTCAGTCTGGGCACTTCTCAGGAAGGTGAGAGGAGAAGCTGAGAACAGAGAAAAAGACAGAGGGGTGAGAGGAACACTCTGGACCGCTTTCATGTGTCCTCTAACTGAATACGTAATCTCTAGGGGAAGATGTTGTTACGCCCATTTTGCAAGTGAAAACTGAGCTCAGAGAGGTTGAGTTATCCGCCCAAAGTCACACCATGAAAAAGTCATTGACTCCAAACCCCTAGACTGGGCTGACGTGGGGGTCCATTTGGAAGTTATCATCAGAGTGGGAGCCCTTCAAGCTCTCAGCACCAAGACAGTGTCATGAAGCAGGAGACAGGGGACTTCCTGAGGCCACACACTGAATCCAACAGCCAGGTCTGAGCAAGCAAGAGCATGGGAGGAGGACAGACCCATAGACATGGGGCCAGAGGGAGGTAGGGGGACCAGGACCTCACCCAGAAGTCTCCTTCATGGCCCTCTCACCAGCCCCACAGACTGGACTTCGGGCAGGAACCGCACATGCCCAGAAGACGACGTAAAATAGATAAATCAGTAAGAGGAACACGGAATGCCCACACCGTCTCTGTGGGGTCTCAAAACAGCAGAGCTCCCAAACGACCACTGTGATTGCCTTTGGGTACAGCCGACTTGGGTCTGACACTCAATTCTGCTACTTCGTGTGTGACTGTGGTCAGTCGCTTAACCTCTCTGAGCCTCGGTTTCCCCTTGTATAAGATGGAGATTGTGATCACTCCACCCTCATAGAGTTCCCGTGAGCATCATCGAGGGAATGGTGCCAGCACCCCCGGCCATCTACAAACCCATTCCTATTATCGCATTATTCAAATGTATATTAAATGCACTAGAAGCCACCCTTGCAGGGGAGTCCCCAGGGAAATCCTTTCACAACCAGCTTTCCTGATGTCCCTGCTTTGAAGGCCTGGATGCCTGTAATTGGGGTGTAAATTGATGTACTGTGAATTGTCATCCCTCACTTCCCTGTCTGCCCACTTGAGCTGTAGTTTTCATCCCGGGCTCCAGTTCCTCCTCCCAACTCATCCCTCTAGAATTCTATGCTCATTTCTAAAATCCACAGGATAAGACACAGAGAAGGCAAGCAGCCCCAGAGCTACCCATTGGCCTCTCTGGGTCTGGCATCAAAAGGGGAGCAGAGGCCGGGCGCCGTGGCTCATGACGGTAATCCCAGACCTTTGGAAAGCCAAGGCAGGCAGATTGCCTGAGCTCAGGAGTTCAAGACCAGCCTGGGCAATATGGTGCAACCTCGGTTCTACTAAAAATACAAAAATTAGCTGGGCGTGGTGGCACACACCTGTAATCCCAGCTACTCGGGAGGCTGAGGCATGAGAATTGCTTGAACCCAGGAGGTGAAGGTTGCAGTGAGCCGAGATCATGCCACTGCACTCCAGCCTGGGCAACAGAGCAAGAAAAAAAAAAAAAAAAAGGAACAGAGAGAGCCATGACTCAGTTTAGCCTGTGTGGCTTCCCTTATGCTAAACCACTGGGCAGATATGATGGTTAATTTCATGCATCAACTTGATAGCTGGTAGAACCTGATTTTGGGGTGTGTCTGTGAGGGTGTTTCCAGAAGAGATCAGCATTTGTTTCTGGTTTTGTTTTGAGACAGTCTTGCTCTGTTGCCCAGGCTAGAGAGCAGTGGCGTGATCTCAGCTCACTGCAACCTCCATCTCCTGGGTTCAAGCATCCTCCTGCCTCAGCTTCCCGAGTAGCTGGAACTAAAGGCACCCATCATCATGCCTGGCTAATTTTTTTTTTGGGGGGGGTTTTAGTAGAGATGGGACTTCACCATGTTGGCCAGGCTGGTCTTGAACTCCTGGCCTCAGGTAATCCACCTGCCTCAGCCTCCCAAAGTGCTGGGATTACAGGCATAAGCCACTGCACCCAGCCAAGATCAGCATTTGAATCCGTGGATGACTAAAGAAGACCACCCTCACCCATGTGGGTGGGCATTGGCCATTCCATTGAGAGCCCAGACAAAGCTAAAAGCTGGAGGAAGGGCCAGTTTGCTCTCTGCCAGAGGTGGGACATCCAGCTCTTCCTGCTCACTGACGTCTACACTCCTGGCTCTCAGGCCTTCAGCCTCGGACCGGGACTTTGGGTTTGGACTGGAACACCACCACTGGCCTGCCTGGACCCCCAGCTTGCAGACGGCAGATCGTGGGGCCTCTCAGCCTCCATAATCAGCCTCCACTGAGCCAATCCCTCGCAGTGAACCTCTCTGTTTATCTGCATCCACTGGTTCTGTTTCTCTGGAGAACCCTGACTAATACAGCCAGGAACAAAAACAACCCCTGTGCCTCACCATTTTCAGTGACTTAGGTCAGCTTCCCCAGCAGACAAACTCTGAGGCACAGCTTTGCATGCGGGAGGCTTACCGAGGAGAACTCCTTCGCAGCAATGTTAGGGGGCTGGGGGAAAGCAGGGTTAGGCAGAGGGAGATGCTGGGCTGTGATGCAGCTGCAATGGAGGCCTCCGCCGATCCCGCAGGGAGAGCTGGAGCTGGACTGACCCTACGAAGCTGTCCCAAATCAAGGTAAAGGAGTCAGAATTTTGCACCCTTGCTTGGACCAGTCATTGGATCTGGGCTGCCCTTGAGGAGGGGGCATAATCTTGGGTGAGAAAACTCCCTTTGGCAGAGGGCAATTCTGGAGGAGGGACTTCACCGGGAGCCATCAGCAGCCAGCACTCCCAGTGGTGAGGGAACCAGCGCCTTGGTCCTCAGTAGATCTCTGTGGGGCACCGCAACATTCACAGTGGCCACCCCTCATTCCACTGGGATCCACCTGCTTCACAGAGTGTCTGTCCATCTAGGGACCATTCTTCCAGGATTCTGGGTAGTCTCTTTCCCTGAAAAAAATCTAAAAGAAGATGGCTAGTTGGTTGCATTACAGCTTCTTTGCCACTACAGCTGGTCCTGAAGCTGCAACTGGTACCCACTGTGTCCCTCCTCTACTGTCCATCTTAGATTCCCCTCAACCTCAGTGAGCACCTCGCTGATCTAGACTTCACCTCGTAGGATGACCCAGACCCTCGTCGCTCCCAGGTCTGGCCCCTCCCTGGTCACTGTGCCCTTCCCAGCTCATGGCTGCCGCACTTACCCATTTACTGTCAAAAATGGGCAAGGGGATAACAAAAGACAGCCCAACAGATCACGTGGGTACCAAAACTGCTCTTCCCTGCCTTCGTTGTGTAACAGCAATCCTACCTTCTCCTGCCAGTTGATCAGGGGCAGTAATTCCTGCCAGTACAGTGACTCCTTCCCTCGTCTCATGGCTTTTTGGTCCAAGGAATCTGAAATGACCAGGTGGCAGATGTGGGTTAAAGTTTAGGGGAGCTCTTACTCTATACCCCAGTAAAGTGTTCCCCATCTGGAAACCAGAGCAGACCTTCAGACATACAAAGCTTAAAGTTGCAGAGACAGGAAATGAGTCTCCTAAATGGGTCACTGAGAATGACAGTAAGTGATGGCTCCGTTACTTTCACCCCTTAGCTTGCAGACCATGTGTCTTACCTACTGCACACACAACACCATAGAATAGTATGATCGTCCATTCGGGGTGTGCTCTGGGTTCTGGGGGATGACTCTCCATACTCACAGGGTGTCATGTCGAAGCTGTCTCTACCAGGCTGAGCAGAGGCTCCAGTGCTATGAAGACCCAGAAGCACACTACAGCTATTTTTCGAATAATGCACGATTTTCCACTACAGATGGCATGGCCTTGTTCCAGAACTCTAGGGATCTATGTTGTTATGCTCCTATCGGGACTTGCCACAAACTCGTAGCGTCTTTTCTCACCACAGATATGTCTGTCATCAACGTCTGCTGGGTCACATGACTCCAGACGTGGGACTGCTCGTACCACAGCCTGGAGCTGCTGCAGAACCCTCTCCTGCCTTGGGCCCCTCTCAATGCTGGCAGCCATCCTTGGCACTTGGCAAAATGGGTTGCGGCAGTATTTGTCAAGTGTGGAATATATTGCTTAAAGAACCCAAAAAACGCCTATAAGATGTTTTGTTTCCTTCTGATGTGTGGGAGGTGCAAGATGCAACAACTTGTGGTTTCCTTTGGAGGAGATGTCCTGGTGTGCCCCAAACCAAACCAGTGTACTAAAAGCTTCGCTGATAGGTAGTCCCCGCCTTCTGAAGCATGTCTGTCCTGTCAAGCCTTCCAAATCACTTGCCACTTCTTGTCCATCCAGACTAATTAACGTGATGTCATTGATATAATGGGCCAGTGTGTCTCATTGATATAATGGACCGGTGTGGACTGGGTGCAGTGGCTTATGCCTGTAATCCTAACACTTTGGGAGGTGGAAGTGAAAGGATTGCTTGAGCCCAGGAGTTTGAGACCAGCCTGAGCAACATAGAAAGAACCTGTCTCTACAAAAAATAAAAAATTAGCCGGGCACGATGGCACATGAATATAGTCCCAGCAACCCAGGAGGCTGAAGTGGGAGGATTGCTTGAGTCCAGAAGGTCGAGGCTGCAATGAGCTGTGTTCACACCACCGCATGCCTGGGTGACAAAGAGAGCTTGTCTCAAAATAATAATAATAATAATAATAATGGATCAGTGTGATGTTCTATGGAATGAGGGGATGTTCTGAATCCCTGTAGTCTAAAGTTTCTCCACCTTGGCACTATTCACACTTTGGACCAGATAATTCTTTGTTGTAGGGGTTGCCCCCTGCATTGGAAGATGTTTAGCAGCATCCCTGACCTCTACCCACTAGATGCCAATAGCATGCCCCCTCCCAGTTGTGTCAGCCAGAAATGTCTCCAGACATTGCCAAATGTTCCAGCGGAGAACCAGTTTCACACTATATTATGACAGAGAGTGGCAACCTTAGCACACACATAGGCAGAACTGTGCATGAATGCTGTTTTCCATCCTACGGGATTGCAAACTGCTTCCAATTACCCCTCCTACTAGAAGTGGACGAAGAAGCCACTTGCCAGATCAATAGCCACACACTGTGTACCTAAGGCTGTGTTGATCGACCCTAGCAGAGACACTGTATGTAGCACCGCAGCTGCAAGTAAGACTGCTGCATGGTTGTATTGATGAAAGTCTACTCCCCGCCTGGCGCAGTGGCTCACACCTGTAATTTCAGCACCTTGGGAGGCTGAGGTGGGCAGATCACTTGGGGTCAGGAATTTGAGACCAGCCTAGTCAACCTGGCAAAACCCTGTCTCTACTAAAAATACAAAAATTAGCTGGGCATGGTGGCACACGCCTGTAGTCCCAGCTACTCAGGAGGTTGAGGCAGGAGAATCACTTGAACCCTGGAGGCAGAGGTTGCAGTGAGCAGAAATGGTGCCACTGCATTCCAGCCTGGGTGACAAAGTGAGACTCTGTCTCAAAAAAAAAAAAAAAAAAAAAAAAAAAAAAAAGAAAGTCTACTGTCATCTTCTAGAATTCATCTGAGTTTTTTTGTTGTTGTTGTGTTGTTGTAGGCACTAAGCTAGTGAATTGGATAAAGATGGGATGAGGACTCACCACTCAAGCATCTTGGGTCTTTGAAGGTGATGCTAATTTCTGCCATTTCCCCTAAACAGTGATGCTGGGTTTGTTTGTTTTGTTACTTAATCAGGATGGGGGACAGTTTCAGAGACTTCCATCTGGGCTTCACAATAACCTTTAGACCAAAGAGCAAGGAACAGAGTATGAATTCTGCCAGTCATGTATGCCCATCCCAATTACAAATTCTGGAAGTAGGGAACTGGGTGGGTTCATGGATTCAGTGCATCTACTGTGGTCAAAGCTCAGACCAGGATTCTATTGATTTTCTTGGTCCCATCTGCTCCTACCCTAACAGGAGGCCATGATGACACTTCGGATCCCTACATATGAACAAGTCATCTTGAACCCTTGTATCCTGTAGCCAGTAATCTTAGAAATGTCTGGTTTTCCTTTCACCAGGGTACAGTAGCTCAAACAAATGGCTGCAGGTTCTTTTGCAGAGGAATGGGGTAACCACTACCATGTACATTTGCCGTGTGTTGCAGGCTGCTACTTCTTGGAGATCAAGTCTCTCCTTCATTGAATGGGTTCTGGGCCTGAACTCTAGCTCAGTAAGGGATTGTGGGCTTTTACTGGTGCAGTAGCTCCAGCCATCCTTGAATTCTTTTGGCTGTGTATATTACATAATACTTGCTGGGTGCAGTGGCTCATGCCTGTAATCCCAGCACTTTGGGAGGCCGAGGCAGGTGGATCACCTAAGGGGGAGAGTTTGAGACTAGCCTGACCAACATGGAGAAACCCCATCTCTGTTAAAAATATAAAATTAGCTGAGGGTGGTGGCACAAGCCTGTAATCCCAGCTACTGGAGAGGCTGAGACAGGAGAATTGCTTGAACCCTGGAGGCGGAAGTTGTGGTGAGCCAAGATGGTGTCATTGCACTCCAGCTTGGGCAACAAGAGCAAAACTCCATCTCAAAAAAAAAAAAAAAAAATTACATAATACTCTTTTTGGCTGCCTGTCTATCTTGCCCCTGGGAACATCATGTTCTAGGAGCCATTTTTATAGCTCTCTGCAGGCTCCCTACTTGCCACTCTGACCTTGCTGCTCATTACAATAATTCTGCCCACCTTGCCTGTGATGTTTAAGTTCCACCACTGAGCCTCTATTCTTTCAGGATCCCATCTTCCTTATTGCTCTCAGGGAGACCAGTCTGTCACGGCACCTCCTCCTATCAGCCTTGCTTTACAGCGGACAGCACCCTTGAGGGTTTCAACCATGTCCTCAGCCCTCTTCCCAGTGCATGGTAAATGGGCAGTCCTCTGGGCTTTCCCAAAGAACATAGTTAGCAAGTCACTTCTCTGGCTTTATGTAGTTATCCATTCTAGCACGCCCACTTCCCTAAGTTTTTTTGTTTGTTTTTTGTTTGTTTGTTTGTTTGTTTTTTGAGACAGAGGCTTGCCCTGTAGCCCAGGCCGGAGTGCATGGCGTGATATCACCTCACTGCCCTCACTGCAACCTCCACCTCCCAGGCTGAAGCTATCCTCCCACTTCAGCCTCCCTAGTAGCTAGGACTACAGGTGCATGCCACCATGCACAACTAATTATTTCTTGTAGAGATGGGGGTCTCGCCATGTTGCCCAGGCCGGTTTCCAACTCCTGGGCTCAAGCAATTCTCCCACCTCTGCTTCTCAAAGTGCTGAGATTACAGGCATGAGCCACCTCACCCAGCTTCTCTGAGTCTTTTGGTCCCATCTTCTACCATCTGCCACAGCAGTTCTGGCACTTCTAGTTTACCTGGTGTGAGCCCTTGCTTTTTCCAAGCTTCCAAGAGCCATCCTAACAGCGAGTTAGCACCATCTCCCGGGGTTCTTGCCAGGTGGTTAAATCCTGTATCCTTGGGGGTGGCTCCCTCGTTGCTGAACTCTCCCTACCCGGCTTCCTCCTCCACTGCCTTTGATCCCAGCACCCTCGCGATCCAGTCCCATCCATCCTCTTCTGATGTCTGCCAGTGAACATTGGCTGGGCCCTGCAGCCTGTCTGTCATCCCTTTATTCTCTTAGTATGACTGAATTCTGTTGTAACTTGACTCTAGATACTGGTCTGGGGGACAGAAAAGGAGGTGGCACAGATTGTCTTGCAAGCCAGAGGCCTCTGCACCGGCTTCAAGCCAGGGAGGGTTTTGCTTGCCTTTAACAAGGAGTGAACCACCCTGCAGGCCCAGAGGGTTTCAGAGAATTTAGGGATTCAAGATTTTCAAGTGCAACAACCCAGATGTCCCCATCCGTATGTCATCGATGAGCATCCCTCTTTCCAATCCAGGCTCTGACCTTGGAGTAGCAGACTTGCCAGAGTCGAGAATTCAGCCTTCTCTGTAGCTCCATTTATAATTAAGTTCTGGGCGCGATCCTCAGCTTTTTCTGTCCACGAGCTGCAGGAGATGAGAGTCTCTTGATACATGCTGCCAAGGAGGGCCTCTGGATCTCACACTTCACTTAAATCGGTGATTAATCACCCCAGCTTTACATGGTCTTCGTCCAATGCATTGGAAGGCCCCCAGCAATCACTATCTGGTTTTTTTCCCCTTTTTTACTTTATTTTTTGAGACAGGGTCTTGCTCTGTCACTCAGCCTGGAGTGCAGTGGTGTGCTCACCACCCACTGCAACCTTGACTTCTTGGGCTCAAGCGATCCTCCCTCCTCAGCCCTCCAATTAGCTGGGACTACAGATACACGCCACCACCTTGGCATTGTTCACATTTTGGGCTGCATAATTATTTGTTGTGGGAGCTGTAAGATTTTTTTGTTTTTTTGGTTTTTTTTTTTTTTTTTTGGTTTTTTGAGACAGCGTCTCCCTCTGTCATCCAGGCTGGAGTGCAGTGGCACATTCTCGGCTCACTGCAACCTCTGTTTCCCGGGTTCAAGCTATTCTCCCTGGCTCAGCCTCCTGAGTAGCTGGAATTACAGGCGCCCGCCATCATGCCTGGCTAATTTTTGTATTTTTAGTAGAGATGGGGTTTCACCATGTTGGCCAGGCTGATCTCCAACTCCTGACCTCAGGTGATCCACCCAGCTTGGCCTCCCAAAGTGCTGGGATTACAGGCACCTGCCACTGTGCCCAGTTAATTTTTGTATTTTTATTAGAGATGGGGTTTCGCCATGTTGGCCAGGCTGGTCTCGAACTCCTGACCTCAGGTGATCTGCCTATCTCAGCCTCCCAAAGTGTTGGGATTACAGGTGTGAGCCACTGCGTCCGGCCGCATTGCAGGATTTTTAACAGCATCCCTGACCTCTACCTCCTACGTACCAATAGCCATGCCATCCCCCTCCCCCACAATTATGACAACCAGCAATGTCTTCAGACATTCTTGGCTGGCTTTTGTTTGGTTGGTTGGTTTAGGTCGGGTTGGATTTTTTTGTAGAGGCAGGATATTGCTAGGTTGCCCAGGCTGGTCTTGAAATTCTGCCCTCAAACGATCCTCCGGTCTTGGCCTCACAAAGTGCTGGAATTACAGAGGGGTGAGCCACTGTGCCTGAACAGCAATCACTATCTGACTCCATAGTTTTTATAATGATTACTTCCCCCAAACCTCTCAAATGGCTGAGATATATGTGCCAATGCATTCCCTTCTGTGGATTTTCCATCCCAGTTCACCATGCCTGAGAGTTTTAACAACTGCACTGCTATAGCACAACACCTACCCCCAAGGGATGGGGGTCTCATTGCTGGACCCAGCAAGTAATGCAACTCAAAAATCCCATTGAACAATCTGCTTCCCATGACCTCTTCCAATACTAACTGCCTTCCATCAGAACTCAGAGGGAGGGATTTCTGAAAAGGAGAAAAAGAGCAGAATTAGACAGAGGGAGAAGTTGAACCGTGATGCGGTGGCTACAAAGGCCCCAGACACTACTGCAGGGAGCCCTGGGGCTCAGATGAACCTTCAGAGCTGTTTCAAATCAAAGAATCCTATTTGATTCTCAAAACAACCTTACAAGGATGGCGCTATCATTATCCTCCATCTAGAGATGAGGAAACTGAGCTTAGAGAGGTAAGTGACTTGCCCAGGATCACACAGCTTTAAGGGGTTGAGCTGGGATTTCCACCCAGGTCTTTCACTCTCTAAAGATTCCTTCCAGGCCGAGTGTGGTGGTTCACACCTGTAATCCCAGCACTCCGGGAGGCTGAAGCAGGAGAATCCTTGAGACCAGGAGCGAGACCAGCCTGGGCAACATAGGGAGATGTTCTCTCTACAAAATATTTTTTAAATTAGCTGGATGTGGCGGCATGCACCTATAGTCCCAGCTACTCGAGAGGCTGAGGCAGGAGAATCACTTGAGCCCAGGAGTTGGAGGTTACAATGAATTATAATTGCACCACTGCACTCCAGCCTGGGCAACAGTGCAAGACCCTGTCTCAAAATAATAATTAAAAAATTTTTAATAAGACAACAAATAAAGCTTCCTTCCAACTTGTCCTCCCCAGTCTCCTAGGGCCTCGGAGTTCTCTGTTGGATACTCTTCATCCGGCTGGCAGAAAACAGGGCAGCAGACGGGATGTTGTGTGGGAGGTACCACAGGCCAGGTGTGGGCACGCCAGTCATCACTTCTACCCATATTCCACTGGCCAGAACTCAGCCACGTGGCCCAAGGTCGCTGTCTACAAGGAAAGCTGGCAATGTAGTTTAGCTGTGCGCCCAGGAGCAAAGGAGAAATGGTTTAGTCCAGTCTCAGCCCTGCCCTGAGTATGGGAGTGCTGAGAGCCAGCAGAGCAGAGAGGGCCCATCTGTTTCATTAATTTGCTGTTTGTTCTTGCGCTGAGGGTGGAGGAATGCCCACAGGAGCTAATTTAGTTGGCAGCGAAAGGGAGTGAGTTGGGAGGTGCCCATGGGTTCTGGTTTATCAGCCCGGGCCCGGGGAATGTAAGGAGCAGCCATCTCTGAGGGACACCGGGCCTGAAATCCAGGGATTCAAGTGCACAGGCGGCCCTGGGGGGTGGAGGCTGCTATTACTCCGTGGAAGGGAGAAGTGAGGCCGGACGGTGGGTTGGCGGGATTCACCTGCCCCAAGTGAGCCAGCGGGTCCTTCACAGCTCAGGAAAGGGGTCAGGGATACCTGATAGCCTCCCTTCTTCTAGGAGTTTCTGTGAGGCGTGTGGAGCCAGGCCTCAGCTCACCCCACTGTAGGCTGCATCCAGATGAGGTGGGCCAGGGCTTCAACAGCAAGCCAGCCATGCTCCCCTGCGGAACTGGGGTGGAAATGTAGTACTAATCTCCTCCCTGCCAGAGCCCCCAAGGCCTCCACCCTGGCTTCCCATGTCTCTGGGCACAAAGAATCATGATCCAATTTATTAGAACAGAAATTACTGCAGACAGAGCCTGCTCTCTTGGTTTAACCAGCATTTCCCAGCATTATTTCAAAGATGCTCAAGGTGAAAACCTTGGGGTTAGGGTAGGCATTTTTGGAGGCTGGGTGGGCGGTCCTTGAGGTCAGGAGTTGAGACCAGGCTGGCCAGCAAGGTGAGAGCCCGTCATACTAAACATTCAAAAGAGTGGCCATTATGCTGGTGGATGCACCTGTAATCCTAGCTTCTCAGGGAGGGCTGGGGCAGGATAATTCAACCCAGGAGACAGAGTTGCTGTAGGCCGAGATCCCAGCCACCGTCCTCCAGCCTAGGCTGACAAGTGAGACTCTATCTCAAAAAAGAATTAAAAGAAAAAAAGAGATGTAAGCCCTGACTTCAGCCTGAATGCTTGCAAGCTCTGCCCCCTTTGCCAATCTGAGCCTCCAGGAGATGGAGATAATAAGAGGAACTTGCTGCCACGTGGGACTAGCTTAGGGATTACACAGGATGATGTGTAAGCACCTGCCACTTAGCTGGTGGTTTAAAAATGCAACTCTTCTGCTTCCCCTCTAAGACTCATTCCCCAGGGAACACCCCCCAACACACATCCATGTGATGTCATCAGAACTTTGCAAGCAGCCACCTTCCACGGATCAGGAGGTTCAATGCTACCAACAGCAGGAAGGACCGAGATAGCTCAGAGGCGAGGCTGGAGCTTCTCTCCTCCTCATTATCTTGAAGCCAGAAGTGCAGCTGTCACTCGGCCCCAGCGCTGAGCCCTCTTAACCTGTTCCCATTTCCAGCCTCTTACCCACTTGTAAAGGTGCGGGCAGAACGCTTGATTTCCCTGGGCTCTTCTGGCTCAGGGCCCTGACCACGGCAGCCGCTGAAGATGGCCTGCTGACAGTGTGATTACCGGTGACCTTCAGAGCTGGCTTGGTTAGGAACATGATTTATAACCAAAATTACAGGGAATTCTATTGCCGGAGGTCTGGGGGACTGCAGCAGCCACCTTCCAAAGCAGTCTCCACGCCCCCAGCTGGCTTCCCCCAGCCGGGAAGAGGTGTATAAGGGGACCAAGAGAATCCAGACCAGCTAGGGATAAATCAGAACTCTTGGTCTTATTGGCTGTGTGACTGGGTAAGGACCCAGGCTCCTCAGGCTCAGCTCCCCCATTTGCAAAATGGGGGTGCTCCTATAGCCTGCCTCAAAGGGCCAGATGGGCTCAAGTGAGATAATACCTAGAAAGTGCTGGCATGGGCCAGGTGAGGTGGCTCATGCCTGTAATCCCAGAACCTTGGGAGGATGAGGCGGGCGGATCACGAGGTCAGGAGTTTGAGACCATTCTGACCAACATGGGGAAACCCCATCTCCACTAACAATATAAAAATTAGCCAGGCGTGGTGGTGCATGCCTGTAATCCCAGCTACTCAGGAGACTGAGGCAGGAGAATCGCTTGACCTCGGGAGGTGGAGGTTGCAGTGAGTCAAGATAGCACCACTGCACTCCAGCCTGGGCAACAGAGCAAGACTCCATCTCAAAAAAGAAAAAGAAAAAAAAAGTGCTGGCATGGATGGTACCTGGCATGGAGCGAAGTGGCTCCACTTACTCAACCAGCGGGAATCATTACTACCAGTAAAAGAAGCCTCGACAGAGACAGTCCACCTGCCCCAACGCCAGAGCTCCTTGGAATCACGCCTGCTCCCTCCTTGTTCTCCCAGGTGACTGGATGGGCTTCTGGGAAAAATAAACCGTGGGCAATTCTTGGTGGGATTCCTCAAGCCCAGAATCCATTCGCTGTGATCAGTACCTGGTCAAACTGCTTGTGAGTTCTTTTGAATGTCACTCCTGTCCTGACCTGGGGGGGACAATGAGTCAGTCCCGGGAACACTGCAGTTAGGTCAGGCACTGTAACTCTCGCCTCCTATGGGCAGCGCTCCCCAGAGTTCAAGCTTTTGTCTTAGGCCAAACAAGCCCAGGCAGGCACTGAAACAGACAGGTCACTGTGACCCCAATAATTGTCCTTGCCAGGGATAAAAAGTCTTTTGAACTAAGAGCAGCCGCAGCCCCAGGAGCTGAACAGGAAGAAGATTGCACCTGGCCAGAGAGCACTCCCACACACACACCATACAACACACAACAACACACACAACCCACCACACACATCCATCCACACACCACACACACACCATACACCACACAGCACACCACACACACCACACAACACACAACCCACCACACACACCCATCCACACACCACACAACACACCACACCCATCCATACATCACACACACCACACACCACACCACACACACCACACAACACACCACACACACACATCCACACATCACACACCTTCCATAAATACCACAATAACACAATTTATTCACATAACACACACACTATACACTATACAGTAATAATTATGCATATGACATTAACATACACCCACTACACACACCCATCCACACACCACACAACACACCACACAATACCACACAACACACCACACACACCTTATACACCACACAACACAACACACACACTCCCATCCACACACCACAACACACACACACCCATCCACACAACACAAATACACCACAGACACTACACAACACACCACACACAATACATTAATTACATTCACCACTCCACACACCACACACACCCATCCACACACCCACACACACAACACAACACACAACACACACACCCATCCACACCCACACACACCACACAACATACCACACACCACACCACACACACCATACACCACACACACCACACAACACACCACACACGCCCATCCACACACCACACAACACACCACCACACACCACACAACACACCACACACACACCACACACACACCACACACACCACACACCACACACACACCCATCCACACAACACACAACCCACCACACACACCCATCCACACAACACACACACCATACACCACACAGCACACCATACACATGACACAACACACAACGCACCACAACACACCCATCCACACACCACACAACACACACCACACACACAACACACAACACAACACACACACACCCATCCACAAACCACACAACACACCACATACACCACACAACACACCACACACACCACACACCACTCCACTCCACACACCACTCCACACACCACACCCACACAACACACACACCCATCCACACAACACACACACAACACACACACCACACACACCACACAACATACCACACACACCACACCATACACCACATACACCACACAACACACCACACACGCCCATCTACACACCACACAACACACACCACACACCACACACACCGTACACCATACACAACAAATAACACACCACACACCACACATGTCCATCCACACACCACACAACATACCACACACAACACACACCACACACACCACACCACACACACCACACAACACACCACACACCACACATGCCCATCCACATACCACACAAGATACCACACACCACACACGCCCACCCACACACCACACACCACACACACCCATCCACACACCATACATACCCATCCACACACAGCCCACATGCTCATCCACACACAGACACATCACACACACAGCCCAATAATGCTAATCTTTCGTACCACATTCACTGAAGGGCGAAAACGCGAAAGCGTTTCAATGATAAATGCAAAACGGTTAAACACCACCTTCCTGATCTCGAACGTAGTTTTGAAATTCCAATGTCCTAAACATCTCCACAGCCTATAAAAGTCCCAGTTCAAGTTGTCTTAGGCCAAACAAGCCCAGGCAGGCATTCTCAGAAACAGACAGGTCACCGTGACCCCACACAGTCCTGTGATAAAAGTCTTTTGAACTAAGAGAAGCCCTAGAGCGTGAAGGAATACCATCATCATCAGGAAGAAGATTGTTCCTGCCACAGAGAGAGCAATTCCCCACACACACCACACATACAACACACACACAACAACACACAACACACAACCCTACCCACACACACATCCATCCACACACCACACACACCATACACACACACCACACACACCAACACACACCACACACAACACACAACCCACCACACACACACCACCCATCCACACACCACACAACACACACCACACACACACACCCATCCATACATCACACACACACCACACACCTCACACCACACACCACACAACACACCACACACACCCATCCACACATCACACACCACAACACACAACACACCCATTCACACAACACACACACCATACACCATACAGCACACCATACACATGACACAACACACAACGCACCACACACACCCATCCACCACACACCACAACACACCACACACACAACACACCACACACACCATACACCACACAACACAACACACACACACCCATCCACATACACTCACACAACACACATACCCATCCACACACACACCACACACCACAGACACCACACAACACACCACACACAACACACACACACCACTCCACACACCACACACACACCCATCCACACACCACACACACAACACACACAACACACAACACACACACCCATCCACACACCACACACACCACACAACATACCACACACCACACCACACACACCCATACACCACACACACCACACAACACACCACACACCCATCCACACACACCACACACCACACACACCACACACAAACACACCACACACACCACACACACACACCACACCACACCACACACCACACACACACCCATCCACACACAACACACAACCCACCACACACCCATCCACACAACACACACACACCATATACACTACACAGCATGTCAAGTACATATGACACAATACACAACGCGACCACACACACCCCATCCATACACTACACAACACATACACCACACACAATATACAACACAACACACACACCCATCCACAAACCACATAAATACACCACACATATACACCACACAACACACCACACACACACCACACACCCACTCCACCTATTACCACACCACCCACACACCACACTCCACACAACACACACACACCCATCCACACAACACACACACAACACACACACCACACACACCACACCAACATACCACACACACACCACACACACACCATACACCACATACACCACACAACACCACACACGCCCATCTACACACCACACAACACACCACACACCACACACCATACACCACACACACCACACAACACACCACACACCACACACACCCATCCACACACCACACAACATACCACACAACACACTACACACACCATACACCACACACACCACACAACACACCACACACCACACATGTCCATCCACACACCACACAACATACCACACAACACACCACACACACTATACACCACACACACCACACAAATACACCTAAGCACAATTCACACATGCCCATCCACATACCACACAAGATACCCACACACCACACACACGCCCCACCCACACACCACACACACCACACACACCCATCCACACACCATACATACCCATCCACACACAGCCCACATGCTCATCCACACACAGACACATCACACACACAGCCCACACGCTAATCTGCACACATACACCACACACACACCACACAAACACACCACACACACCACACATAACCATCCACACACGTCCATACACATAAATCACACACACGCCACACACACACCATACATAGCCATCCACACACAGCCCACATGCTCATTCACACACACACACACCACACACACAGCCCACACTCTCATCTGCATTCCCACACACAGCCCACACGCTCATACACACACACACCACACATGCTCATCTACATACACACACCACACACCACACATACACCACACACACACCACACAACACACCACACACACCACACACACCCATCCACACACACCCACCCACACACACACCACACACACACCACACACACACAGCCCACACTCTCATCTGCACTCCCACACACAGCCCACACACTCATACACACACACACACACCACACACGCTCATCCACATACACACACACATCACACATGCTCATCCACATACACACACACACACACCACACATGCTCATCCACATACACACACCACACATACCACACAACACACCACAAACACACGACACACACCATACATACCCATCCACACACATCCATTCACATGCACACCACACTCATACACACACCACACACATATACACACCACACACATTCATCCACACACCCATTCACATACCACACACACCCATCCATACACACCACACCCATACACACACAACACACTCATTAATACACACACACCACACATACACATCCACACACACCACACACCACACACTCCACACACCCATCCACACACACGCATGCACGGGGGGGCGCTGTTTGGCAGAGGCTTTGCCCCCTGCACCCTCTTCTCCAGAATCCTCCCATAACCTTCCCTCTGTGGGCCTCCCTCGTGGGTCTTTGGAAGCCCAGATCTGGCTTGAAGCCGAGGGACTCTGCTTCCTCTGAAAACCCCACAGAGAGTGAGCAGGATAACAGCAAGATGGTTCCGCCGTCAGTGTGACCAGGGCCCACCCACAAGTTGCCGATGTTACCTTCCCTCACCCACCCTGGGCTCGGCTGTTCAGAGACTTTTCACATTCGAGTCTGGCCTGATCCCTGCCTCAGCCCTGCCAGGGAAGTATCAGCTCCCATTCACAGCCAGCCTGCTGAGGATCAGAAAATGCAACTACCTGGTTCAGGATCACCCAGCAGGCTGGCCTGGGGCTGCTACTCACACCTCTTCCACTGACTCCCCATCTAGTTCTCCTTCCAATCCTGCACCAGACAGGGAGGCCAGATACAAAGGGTAGCAAAGCACTACGGTAAGGAGAACGAGCTTTCTGGGAGGAGCCTAGGAATTACCGCTAGTTCTCAGCTCAAGCAGCTCGTTTGCTATTACATAAAAAGTTACTTTTTGAGATGAGTTCGCTTGTCACGCCTAGGTTGAGTGTGCAGTGGCCGATTCGCTCACAAGCTCTACCGTTTTACGGTATTCTCTTCCTGCTCGTTTCCCGAAAGGTATGGATAATTACAGGCGCTTTTCGCCTCGCCTCAGCTAAGTTTTTGGTATTTTTAGTAGAGACGGGAATCATTGCAGCAGTTGTGATGGCTCATCTTCCTGACTCGTGATTCGCCAGCCGTTTCCTAAAGTGTTGCTGATTGGCAGGCTGAGCTACCGCGCTGCTTCAGCTGTACAATATTTTTAGAGGAGACAGAGAAGGAGCAGTGGAGTGCTGGCGATGAATGCTCGCTGGCCTTCCATAGCGATGAAGATTTCAAGTGTCCTGAGGGTACTACCTCCCCGTTTTCTTTCCAAGCATGGTGTCACTTTGCTTCAAGATTCCAGCTTTTGGCCTGTAAAGGGGATAATATATAAAGAGTGACAAAGACAAATTCAACGGCCTTGTGTTGGTGAAGTGTAATTCGAGCTAATAATGGCCAGGCCGCTGCAGTGCTGCTCAAGAAATAAAAGCTGTTATGAAACATATCACGTGTTATTGCTCGCTACCATCATATTGACTTTTCTTTAACCCCAAATGTAAGTGTCACAATTGAGCAACAAAAATTAGAAGGCATGGTAGGTGCTCTGTAATCCCAGTTACTCGGTGCTGAGGCAAGAATTGCTTGAGCTGTAAAGGGATAGAACTTGATTGGAACCTTCTGGCAAAGCACCTTTCTGGGCTTCCTCTGAAACCCCACAGAGTGAGCAGAATAACAAAGCAAGATGAACCTGCCGTCAGTGTGACCAGGCCCCAACTCATCAGCTGTCGATGTTACCTTCCTCACCCACCCTGGCCTCGGCCGGGGTTGCCTGCAGCATCTTCCCTGCTTTGCCCCTTGTGGGTGTATCTGGGCTCCCAGTCACAGCCACTGTTGAGGATCAGAAAATGCAACTACCTGGTTCAGATCACCCACAGGCTGGCCCAGCTGCTACCACACCTCTGATCATCTGCTCTTCCACCTGCACCCCAGACACAGGGAAGGCCTGCTCAGGGATACAGTACCAGCCATAGGAAATTCTGAGTCTTGGGGGAGGACTGCACCACCTGTCCAAATAGCCTCCTCTGGCAAACCTTGCTGCCAAGCATGGAGTTAGTAAATATTCTTTTTGAGACTATCTCGCCTGCCCAGGCTGGAGCGTGCGTGTGCAGGGGTTGATCTCAAGCCACTGCAAGCTCCACCTTCCTTCCTGGTCGCCTGATTTTCCTGCCTCATTCTGAGAAGCTGGATCAAGGCATGCCGCCACTCTGCCCAGCTGGAAGCTTTTGTATTTTTAGTAGAGACGGGGTTTCACCATGTGTTAGCCAGGATGGTAGGTCTTGACCCCTGACCTCGTGATCCCACGCCGCCGCCTCCTCCTGTGTGCTGGGATCACACACACCACGCCCGCCAAAAATCTTCTTTAGAGACAGAGAAGGAGCCAGTGGAGGCCAAGGATGAATGCCTGGTTGGTCCTTCCAGAAGGATGAAGATTTCCAAGGTCCTGAGTGGGTACCAATTCCCCTCTGCTCTTCTTCCAGCATGGTGTCACTTTGCCTTCCAAGATTCAGTTTTCTCATCTGTAAAAAGGGATAATATATAAAGAGTGACCAAAAAAAAGACAACCAACCCTATTCAGGTTGGTGTGAAGTGTAATTGAGCTATCACTAGGTCAGCTGCAGAAAAGCTGCTCAAGAAATAAAAGCTGTTATGAAACACATTCACAAAAGAGGGTTATTGCCTGCTACCTATTTACATTGATCTTTTCTTAACCCAAAATGTAAGCATTCATTAACTGATGCCAAACAAAAATTAGCTGGGCATGGTGGCAGGTGCCTGTAATCCCAGTTACTCGGGAGGCTGAGGCAAGAGAATTGCTTGAGCCAGGAAGTTGGACGTTGCAGTGAGCCAAGATCTCACCATTGCACTCCGGCCTGGTGACGAGAGCGAGACTCTGTCTCAAAAATAAAAATAAAACAAACCTGTAAATTTCATGTGGAACCAGATAGGGTGTGTGTAAATAAAGTAGTATACACATTTGTTACCATGTTGATTTCCCTTTGACATACGTTTTCTTGCTGGGCACGGTGGCTCACACCTGTAATCCCAGCACTTTGGGAGGCCAAGGCTGGCAGATCTCTTAGCCCAGGAGTTTGAGAACAGCCTGGGCAACATGGTGAAACCCTATCTCTACCAAAAATTTAAAAAAAAACAATTAGCCGGGCATGATGGTGCACAGCAGTACTCCCAACTACTTGGGAAGCTGAGATGGGAAGATCGCTTGAACCTGGGGGGCAGAGGTTGCAGTGAGCCAAGAGCATGCCACTGCACTCCAGCCTGGGTGACAGAGCCACACCCTGTCTCAAAAAAAAAAAAAAGAAAGAAAGAAAGAAAGAAAAAGTGGCCAGGTGCAGTGGTTCATGCCTATAATCCCAGCACTTTGAGAGACCAAAGTGGGCAGATCACCTGAGGTCAGGAGTTCAAGACCAGCCTGGCCAACATGGTTAAACCCCATCTCTACTAAAAATACAAAAAGTATCTGGGCATGGTGGTACACACCTGTAATCCCAGCTACTCGGGAGACTGAGGCAGGAGAATCACTTGAACCCGGGAGGCAGAGGTTGCAGTGAGCCAAGATCATACCACTGCACTCTAACCTGGAAGAGAGAGAGAGACTCTGTGTTGAAAGAAAGAAAGAAAGAAAGAAAGAAAAGAGAGAGAGAGAGAGAGAGAGGGAGGGAGGGAGGGAGGGAGGGAGGGAGGAGAGGGAGGGAGAAAAATCTTTTACGTGGGGATTCAATGAGACAGACTGGCTTAGCAGTCTTGTTATTTCTCCTAATTTGACCCTGACACACCCAGCTACAGCTGTCCCAGCCTCCTGTCCAGATCCCAGCCAACCCCGCCCTCATGGGCAGCTGGTGGCCTCCGTTCCTGCCACACGAGTCCTGCTCTGGAGAGGATGAGGCCGCTGGCTCTAACCCTGGATTTTATGCTGAATCCCAGCCTCATCCCATGAAATCACATTAACTACCTGGCTTTGAGCATTCCTTTGGGTGAGCCTCTTCTTTTTCTCTTCTTCCCTCTTTTCCTAACCTTTCTCCCAATCCCAAAGAAGTTGTTCTTCTTTCTCACCCCACTCTTCATCTGTTTCCTTTGCCAGCTCCTCTTTTGTCACCATTCCTCTCCCCGCACCTGCTCAGGCTCACTCCTCGGCCCTCCACACGCACTCAACGTTTTTCTCTTTCAGAGACATCATCTGTCCACCTAGCTTTTTCAGCCTAACAAAATCAAAAGAAACCTCCATTTTAAAGTTATAAGGAAAGAACTAGCATCTGAGAGTGGAAGTGACTTCACCAAACGCACACAGCAAACTGATGGCAAAACACAGTTATCCATCAATTCCACCCAGTAATGAGCTGTGATTGCTTAAGATGAATAGAGTTTCTGTCTGGTGATGAAAAGCTTCTGGAAATGGATGGTGGTGATGGTTGCACGACAGTGTGTATGTATTAAATGCCACTGAACTGTACACTTCAGATGGTTAAAATGGTAAATGTTATGCTATGTATATTTTGTCACAATAAAATAAAATAAATAGCTAGATGACAGTGATGCATCTACTGATCTTCCGGTAGTTAGATCCCAAGACACCGGCTTCCCAGTCCAGAGCTCTGACATGCACACTCCAGTCATTTGCTGTTGAATCCCAATCCTCATGTCCAGACCTCAGCAGCTACAGTCTTCCACCGAATCATCCACAGCCCCAACAACAGTGACCACATATTGAGCAATTCTCCTGCCCTGGACCAGACGCGGTGCACGGGGCATTCTGGGCAACCTCTTGCTTGAATTTGGATGCCCCTCTGGCGCAGCCCTCTCCTTCACACCTCCTACTTTTTTGGTAGGCTCATGTCATCTTTCTTTTCAATATCTGCCCTACTGGCTTCTTCCCTTTGCTGCCGACCACCCCCGCCTCCGCCCCAGCTCACATAAATTCTGTTACAGCCACCCAGTTCCTTCTCCACCTCTGTCTGCCTCCCGCTCTGGGCATCCTAATCAGACCAATCAGCAAGTCTCAGAGCTGGACAGGACTTTTGTCGGGCACCCTTTTCCGACGTATAAATACTCTTTACACAAAAGTGCCTGTGGTGTCAGACTCAGACACATCCAGGAACCTGCAACTGACCACTCCCCAGGGCCAAGCTCCTCAGCATGGTGTTTGGGGATCAGATGCCTGTCTGCTCCTCCACCTGCCCTCCAAACAGATAACATGCCTTATTGCTGTGTTCCCACTATGTAGCCAGGGCTGGCATTTAACAACTAACTCTGTTTTACTCAAGCAGTTATGGACTGCTATTGATGGATATACTGTGGGAACAAAAAAGATATGGTCCCTGCCCTCACAGAGCATAAAATCTAAGCAGAAGGACAGATTCACCAGCATAGGAATAGACTTCTAGACATGACAACCATTGATAAATGCTAAGAAGAAAAAGATGGGGATGTTATGAGAGGAATTAATGGTGGAACCTATTTTGTGTAAATGTTTGATGAACTAACAAGTCGAAGAATGAATTCATTAAATCACTAGATCGATGAATGCTGAAGAACTCTGATCATACAAGAACCAGTTGTAAGCATGCATGCTGGAGCCAGACTGCCTGGGTTTGTATCCTGGATATACCACTCACTAGCTGTGTGATCTTGGGCAAGTCACTTAACCTCTCCATGCCTAAACTGCCTTGCTAAAATGTGGGATAACAATAGTATCTCAACTCATAGATTGTTAGTCAGTTTTGGGGGGTTTTTCTGTTTTGTTTTGTTTTTTTGAGATGGAGTTTCACTCCTGTTGCCCAGGCTGGAGTGCAATGGCGCAATCTCAGCTCACTGCAACCTCTGCCTCCCAGGTTCAAGCGATTCTCCTGCCTCAGCCTCCTGAGTAGCTGGAATTACAGGTGCATGCCACCACGCTTGGCTAATTTTTGTATTTTTAGTAGAGGTGAGGTTTCATCATATTGGTCAGGCTGGTGTTGAACTCCTGACCTCAGGTGATCTGCCCACCTCGGCCTCCCAAAGTGCTGGGATTAGGGGCATGAGCCACCGTGCTTGGCTGTCAGTTTTTTTTTTGTTTTTTTTTTTTTCAATCTATAACAAACAATCTCAAAATCTCAGTGGCTTATAACCTCTATATTCATTTTCTTTCTCATGGATCTGTGGATCAGCTGTGGCTTTCCAGGACCTGGCCAGGATTGGACTGGGCCTGGTCCAGTCTTGGCTCCAGGCCACAGGTTGTGTTCAAATCAGCTCCACGTATCTCCTCACTCTCCATGGACCAGCAGCTTCCCCGGGTCTCTCTTTCTCACAGAGAATCACAGAATTCTCATAGGAGGGTGAGTCAAATCTACCAAGCACATTAAAATCTTTGCGAACGTCATGACTCCTAACATATCATTGGCCAAAACAAGTTGCATGGTCAAACCCAATATCGGTAGGCATGTGTATTAATCTACTTGGGCTGCCATGACAGAACACCAGACTAGGTGGCTTAAACAGCTGAAATTTATTTACAGTTCTGGAGGCTGGATGTCCACAATCAAGGTGCTGTCAAGGTTGGTTTCTAGTGAGGGCTCTTTTCCTGGCTTGCAGACAGCCACCTTCTTCCTGTGCCTACATATGGCCTTTCCTCTGTGTACCTGCACCCCTGGTGTCTCTTCCTTTTCTTTTTTTATTTTATTTTATTTTTTTATTTTATTTTATTTTTTGAGACGGAGTCTCGCTCTGTTGCCCAGGCTGGAGTGCAGTGGCCGGATCTCGGCTCACTGCAAGCTCCGCCTCCCGAGTTCATGCCATTCTCCTGCCTCAGCCTCCCGAGTAGCTGGGACTACAGGCGCCCGCCACCTCGCCCAACTAGTTTTTTTGTATTTTTTAGTAGAGACGGGGTTTCACCATGTTAGCCAGGATGGTCTCGATCTCCTGACCTCGTGATCCACCCGTCTCGGCCTCCCAAAGTGCTGGGATTACAGGCTTGAGCCACCATGCCCGGCGTCTCTTCCTTTTCTTAGAGGATTAGGTCCCCACCCTTATGACCTCATTTAATCTTAATTATGGACACAATTTAGTCCATAGCAGGTGGGGAAATATACTCTCCCTACTCTAAAGGGAGCTCCTGCCAAGTCACATGGCAGAGGGTACAGGGGCAGAATTCTATACCAGGGAGTAAAGAAATAGCAGTAGTAATCTCATCTGCCACAGGTTGTTACAAGGAATAGAAACATTCACTTTGTTTTTGTTGTTGTTTTGGGTTTTTTGTTTTGTTTTGTTTTTTTGATAGAGTCTTGCTTTGTTGCCCAGGCCAGAGCGCAGTATCGCAACCTCGGCTCACTGCAACCTCTGCCTCCCGGGTTCAAACAATTCTCGTGCTTCCGTCTCCTGAGATCCCAGTCTCTCCTGGGATTATAGACATGTGCCACCATGCCTGGCTAATTTTTTTTATTTTTAGTAGATACAGGGTTTCATCACATTGCCCAGGCTGGTCTTGAACTCCTGACCACAGGTGATTCACCCACCTCAGTCTCCCAAAGTGCTGGGATTACAGGCATGAGCCACCGCATCTAGCCAAAAACATTCACTTGTGTAAAGTGTGTAGAACAGTGCCTAGGTTTAGTAAACTCTACACAGGTTTGGCTATTTGTTATTTTGTAGCCCAGCTAAAATACATACTTGTGTGATGGTTTCATAGGGATATACATAGTCAAAGGTATCAAAATGTATACTTCATATGCATGCAATTCATTGCATGTTGATTATACCTCCATAAAGCTGTTTTATAGACAGAAGAGATGTATTTATTTATTTAAAAATAAAGGCCTTGCTCCTATTTTATGAAACTGGGCAAAAAGGAAAAAAAAAAATCAAGACCCCTAAATGCAATGTGGCAGGCTGGATTTGACCGTGCCTCTGAAAAAGGGCATTAGTGGAAGACCTGATGAAATGTGAACAAAGTCTGAAGTTTTATTAATAGTACCGTATGAACGCTAATTTCTTACTTTAGTCAGATGTTGCCATGAGAGGACGCTGGATGAAGGTGTACAGGAACTCTGTACTATCTTGGCCACTTGTCTGTAAATCTAAAATGATTCCCCTCAAAACCGTAAGAACAAAGAATCTCCCCACCCCTGCATGGTCCCCTCCTGCCTCTCACAGGGTGAGGAACTGCTGGCTTCCGGACCTTGCCTTCATGTCCTCTGGCCTGTGAGCTAACCGCCAAGCTCGGATGTCAGATCTAAAGTAATAAACACATGATACCATTCTAATGAAAAGGAGACGCTCGGCTGAAATGAAAAGGCCAAAATTACCCAGGATTTTGCAGGCCTCAGGCTGCTTTCCTGATGGCCTAGAGTCACTGGTGGTCACCAGCCCCTTGTGGCTACTGAGCACTGGAAATGTAGCTGGTCCCAAGTGAGATATTCTGTAAGAGTCAAGGTTTTGTACAAAAAAACAGAATGTAAACTATCTCAGTAAGTTCCTATATTGATTATTGGATTAAATAAAATGTATTGTGAAAATCAATTAGACTGGGTATGGTGGCTCACACCTGTAATCCCAGCATTTTGGGAGGCTGAGGCGGGTGGATTGCTTAAGCCTAGGAGTTAGAGACCAGCCTGGGCAATATGGCAAAACCCTGTTTCTACTAAAACACAAAAATTAGCCAGGCATAGTGGCACGTGCCTGTAAACACAGCTCCTCAGGAGGCTGAGGCATGAGAATCGCTTGAACCTAGGAGGTGGAGGTTGCAGTGGGGTGGAGATGGCGCCACTGCACTCCAGCCTGGGTAACAGAGCGAGACACGATTTCAAAATAAATAAATTAATTGAATAAATTTCACTTGTTTCTCTTTGCATTTCTTAATGTGGATGCTAGAATTGTTTAAATTGCATATTATGTTGCTATTGGGCCGTGCCAGGCTAGAGGAAAGAAGGTCCTGTGAGGGTCAGAGGAGCATCCTGCCTGGAAGTCTGGAGAGCAGGGTTGGGCCCGGCTCAGGCCCAAAGGAGAAGAGGGATCCAGGGAGCCAGAAGGCCAGTGTTACAACCAAACCTAAACCTGTGATGTCAGAGGTGAGCAATAGTAACAGAAAAGAAGTGGGATTTACACAAGCCACTTCATGCAAATCTAACCTTTCCACCTGCCAAGCAGTGAGACTTTGTTTATGACAGCAGGCTGCCTAAATTAGAACAGGCCACAATCACAACAGCATATTGAAAAGACCATCCCGGGCCTGCCACCAGCATCCTGGGAAGGAAGCTGCACCAGCAGGGTCACCCCACAGAGACCACCAGACATCTGTGGCTGTCCACCAGAAACTTGTTCCCCTTTTATCTTCTGTCTGGGCAGCCACGTGACTTGGGAAGACATGCTCATTGGCACTTCAGAATCACCCTTCCCATTCAAAGTCCAAAGGGAGAAGGTGGCTTCTCTTTTACCATGTGTTCATATGTACAGTCCCAGGGAAGGATTCTGATTGGCCCAGCTTGGTCATGTGTCCTTTCCTGGGCCAATCACTGTGGCTGTGGCTATGGCAGAGGCACAGGGTTGTAGGATAATGTGATTGGCAGCCCCTCCAGAAGCAGATGGAGTGAGGAAGGACTGAAGAGAGAGCAATTCTCCAAAAGAGGGCAGGGGTACATGATTCAATCTGGGTGGTGATTTGTCAGAATAAGGTGAGAAGCAGGACAGAAAACAAAAATTGGGAGACCTCCTCTACCCATCTACAATCCTAACTCCAACTAGGGTGGCATCTTCCCCACGCATCAAGGTAAACAGAGCATCAGCACTTTGAGAGATCACTATACCAGGGTCAGAGATGAAACCCACAAGGCTAAGTCCCAGGGGCTTTCCTCTGTGTGCATGCACCCCTGGTATCTCTTCCTTTTCTTATGAGGACAGCCGTCTTATTGGATTTGGACCCACCCTTATGAATTTCTTTATTCTTTTTTTTGAGGGGGGGGGCGGGGGAATGGACAGAATCTCACTCTGTCACCCAGGCTGAAGTACACTGGCACTATCTTGGCTCACTGCAACCTCTGCCTCCTGGGTTCAAGCAATTCTCCTGCCTCAGCCTCCTGAGTAGCTGGGACTACAGGCGTGTGCCACCATGCTCAGCTAATTTTTGTATTTTTAGTAGAGATGGGGTTTAGCCGTGTTGGCCAGGCTGGTCTCAAACTCCTGACCTCAGGTGATCCGCTTGCCTCAGCCTCCCAAAGTGCTGGGATGACAGGCGTGAGCTACCATGCCCAGCCTATTCTTAATCATGGATGCAATGGCAATGTAGTCTATAACCGATGCAAAAATACACTCCCTGTGTCAGGCTGTTCTTGCATTGCTATAAAGAAATACCTGAGACTGAGACTGGATAATTTATAAAGAAGAGAAGTTTAATTGGCTCACAGTTCTATAGGCTGTACAAGAAGCATAGGGCCAGCATTAGCTTCTGGTGAGGGCCTCAGGAAGTTTACAATTGTGGCCAAAGTGAAGGGGGAGCAGGCATCTCACATGGCAAGAGTGGGAGCAAGAGAGATGGAGGGAGGTGCCACACACTTTTAAACAAGATCTTGAGAGAGCTCATTTACTATCTCAAGAACGGCATGAAGAGAAATCCACCCCATGATCCAAACACCTCCCACCAGGCGCCATCTCTAGCATCGGGGATCACATTTCAACATGACTTTTTTTTTGTTTTTTTTTTTTAGATGGAGCCTCGCTGTGTTGCCCAGGCTGGAGTGCAGTGGCACAATCTCAGATCACTGCAACCTCCGCCTCCTGGGTTCAAGCGATTCTCTTGCCTCAGCCTCCCGAGTAGCTGGGATTACAGGTGTGCACCACCATACCCGGCTAATTTTTTTGTATTTTTAGTAGAGACAGGGTTTCGCCATGTTGTGCAGGCTGGTCTCGAACCCCTGGCCTCAGGTGATCCGCCTGCCTTAGCCTCCCAAAGTGCTGGGATTACAGGCGTGCGCCACCATGCCCAGCCTCAACGTGAGATTTAGAGCTATATCAATCCCCCTCCTCTAGAGGGAGCTCCTGCCAAGTCACATGGCAGGGAGCGCCGGGGCCAAATTCTACACCAGGGAGTGAGGCAGGAGGGAAACCATTCTAGGGTCAAGGAACTGCACAGGTCCTGACTCCCGCCCAGAGCAAGGACTTAGTTTTCTCCCCCTGACATTTGTGTCCTGAGCTTCTGCCACACGATGGGTTCTGGGCAGGACACTGGGAACCCAGAAATAGAGGAGGTAGGTTTCCTATTCTCAGGCGGTCTCTGACTGTGGGAGTAGAATGAGGAGTGGAGAAAGATGTCAGTGGGGACTGGCACCCATCGGGGGGATCCCCGGCTCCACCCCTACGGGGCTGCCCTGCCCCTGCGTGGCACATGCTTCTGGTAGCCCAGGGCTGCCTCCCCAGAACCCACCGGTGATGTCAGCTGACAGCAACCTCCCGCCTCCATGCGCTGTGGGTCAAGAGTCCCTCAAGGCAAATGCAGCCTAGAACGCAGGGGAGTCAACACCCGCAAGGGACCCTCAGCCAATCGGGAAGGGAGTCAGTGGATGCATCTCATACTTCCTGTCCGCTGGGAGCCTCTCCGCCCTTCTCAGGAAGTCCCCGTGGAATCAGCACCCGTGGACCACAGCAGTAACCTCAATATGGCAGCCTCAAATGTCTTCTCCTCCTTCCCTGGTTCTCCTAACCCCCGCCCCTCCCTCAAGCCTGCTTCGCAATTAAACTACCAGTGCTCAACCACTTGTCTCAGGCTCTAATTTGGGAGAGATGGACCCCAGCTAAGAATCCAGGCACGCGCTGGCACCACAGGGATGCCCTAAGATGAAATGGTACATCATTCCTGCCTTTGATAAAACCAAGTGTAGGCCAGGCACGGTGACTCATGCCTGTAATTCCAGCACTTTGGGAGGCCGAGGCGGGCAGATCACTTGAGGTCAGGAGTTTGAGACCAGCCTGGCCAACATGGTGAAACCTCATATCTACTAAAAATACAAAAATTCGCTGGGCGTGGTGGCGCACGCCTGTAATCCCAGCTACTCAGGAAGCTGAGTTGAGAGAATCATTTGAACCCGGGAGGCGGAGGTTGCAGTGAGCTGAGATCGCACCACTGCACTCCAGCCTGGGTAACAATGTGAGACTCCATCTAAAAAAAAAAAAAAAAAAAAAAAAAAAAAATTTATGTGCAGTACTCAGGGGTCAGGGGCCAGCCCTCCTTGATTCATCCCAGCCCTCGGTCCCCACTAGCTCTACGTCTCACCCCAGAGTGGATCCCTGGCCAAGGCTACACCTGCCTGGCACTCAGCACAGCCCGACTGAAGCTGCTGGGGAAGGGCGGTGATGCCAAACATAGAGAGAAAGTAATTTCCCATTTTCCACTAATTGCTTTCTGCAGCCTGGCCCGTCCCTCCTGCTGTCCCTCCTCCTCCTCCTCTTCTCCTTTCTCCACCTCCCAAGGACAAGGACACAGAGATACAGCCCCCCTGGGCCCAGCTTGTCTCTCTCAAAATGAGTTTTTGAAATGTAATTCCGGAGGTGACAGTTGGACTGTGGCTGACACGGCCCCCAGGGGAGGGATGCTCCGTGCAGCTACTGGGAACCTTGGGACTCGGCCCATCCTGAGAGGCTCCCAGGCTGGGAAATGAGCCCTTGCACCCTCTGCTCCCTCTTTCATTCATTCACGCCTCACCTCATTCACTTCTTCACTCAGGTTGTCCTTTCACAGCCTCCGTCAATCACCATGGCGGAGATGTGTGTCCAGCCACCAGAGCCACCCCTCCTCCATGTTTTCCAGCCCCCTCTCAGGGCCATGTGACTTGTCTGGCCAAAAGGCTGCAAGTGAAAATAACAGGAGAAGACCGAGTGTGGTGGTTCACACCTGTAATCCCAGCACTTTGGGAGGCCAAGGCGGGCAGATTACCTGAGGTCAGGAGTTCAAGACCAGCGTGGCCAACATGGAGAAACCCTGTCTCTTCTAAAAATACAAAAAAAAAAAACCTAGTTGGGCGTGGTGATGCATGCCTGCCATCTCAGCTACTCAGGGGGCTGAGGCAGGATAATCGCTTGAACTGGGGAGGCGGAGGTTGCAGTGAGCGAGATCGCGCCACTGCACTCCAGCCTAGGTGACGGAGCGAGACTCCGTCTCAAAAAAAAAAAAAAAAGTCACAGGAGTCACTTTCACTTCTAGCTGAAACATGAGGAAGCCAGTGTGGGGCCTTCCCTTCCCTCGTGCCTGCTTCGGTGACCCTCGGAGTCTCATTTCCAGGTGCTACAGCCACGGGATGAAAGAGCCCCCATGGGTCTGGGTCTTCGGCCTTTATGCTAGACAGAGCACCCCCATCCCTTCTAAACCACACTGAACATATAATGTGAGAGACAGGGGTGAAGCCTAAAGTTTGGCAGTGGATTCATTAAGCAGCATAGCCCATAGTCATCCACTTCTTCACTCCCTCAAGCATTCCCTGTCCCTCTCCTTCCCTTTCTTCCCTACCCCTGCAACACACCAGAGAGGGGGTCCCTGCTGGGTCTACGGAAGCCAAGAATCCTTCCTCTAGCAGAGCTAGGTGGCCACACTGGGCTGATCGATCGATGCTAATAGTGTCTGTAATAGCCACAAGATACACAGAGACTGAGGGCAGTAGCTGAACACACAAGATCAGGCTTCCTGTGGCTTGAAAAACTACCTAAAGAAATGCTTACTGGCCTGGCGCAGTGGCTTATGCCTGTGATCCCAGTACTTTGGGAGGCTGAGGCAGGCGGATCACCTGAAGTCAGGAGTTCGAGACCAGCCTGGTCAGCATGGTGAAGCCCTGTCTCTACTAAAAATACAAAAATTAGCTGGGCCTGGTGGCGCACGCCTGTAATCCCAGCTACCGGGAGGCTGAAGCAGGAGAATCACTTGAACCCAGGAGGCAGAGATTGTAGTGAGCCGAGATCACGCCATTGCACTCCAGCCTGAGTGACAAGAGCAAAATTCCATCTCAAAAATAAATAAATGAATGCTTACTGATCCAGTGGGTGTCCCCAAGTCACACTTTCCCACAATGGCACTGGTGGCCAAGGAAAACCCAGGACAGGTCATTGCAGATGAACTGGCATCGTGAGAAGAGGGGTGGGGTGAGGAGCTATCTACAAAGTATCCCGCTTTAAAGAGCTGCCAAATGCCCCATCCCAGGCTCACAGATGAGGAAGCCTTGACCCAGCAAGGTTCTCAGGCTTACCCAAGCTTCCATGCTTAGCACCGAGGGCCCCAGATTCCCACTACAACCCCGCCGGCTCCCAGGGCCAAGAGAACATTTTAGAGAAGTGTGAGTGCCCAGGCAGATTTTCTGGAAACCCTGACTAGATCCCTGTGTCTCAACCGAAGGCACCCTTCATTAAGCACTTCCTATGCGCAGAGCCTGAATAAGCTTCTCCAGTAAAAATAGAAGAAATAGACGCCCCAGGCCCTGCACGGGGCACTAACCAGCCAGCAGAAGGGAACTGATGAGAAGTGCCCCCAAGAAAGGGGCAAAGGTAAAATAGCCTGGCATTGTCATATAGGCACAAAGGGTCAAATCCAGCACGAGGTACGAGGTCTGTGCTTTGTGGTGGCAGCTTCCTTTCCTTCCCTCTTCTCAGCCTTGTCCCTTCCTGCTGAAGCCCAGGGAGGTTGCCCTCAGTTCACCTTTAGCTCCTATGGTCAGAGGCGTGTGAACCAGAGCAACTCCATCTTGAATAGGAGCTGGGTGAAATAAGGCTGAGACCTACTGGGCTGCATTCCCAGATGGTTAAGGCATTCTAAGTCACAGGATGAGATCAAAGGTCGGCACAAGACACAGGTCATAAAGACTTTGCTGATAAAACAGCTTGCAGTAAAGAAGCCTGTCAGTCAAAACCCACCAAAACCAAGATGGCAACGCGAGTGGCCTCTGTTCATCCTCACCGCTACACTCCCACCAACATCATGACAGTTTACAAATGCCATGGCAACGTCAGAAACTTACCCTATGTGGTCTAAAAGGGAGGCATGAATAATCCACCCCTTGTTTAGCATGTAATCAAGAAATAGTCATCAAAATGGGCAACCAGCAGCCCTCGGGGCTGCTCTGCCTATAGAGTAGCCATTCTTTTATTCCTTTACTTGCTTAATACACTTGCTGTTACTTTATGGACTTGCCCTCAACTCTTTCTTGTGTGAGATCCAAGAATCCTCGCTTGGGGTCTGGATCGGGACCCCTTTGCAGTAACACCCCCAAACCCTTTATGCTGCACAGGGCTCGGGACTCTCCCAGGCCATCCCCTGCTTTACCTCCACGTGCCTTTGGGAGAGTTTCTGTGACACCCACACCAGGGAGTGCCAGTTGAGAAAACCATGGGCACATTACAGCACCTGTGCCAGGGGCCACCTTACATTGAAACCCCTCCTCTGTCACTCCAGCCCCTTTTGCTCAGCTGGCTCCTTCTCAAGCTTCAACATCCAACTGAGGAGTCACCTCCTCCAGGAAGCCTTCCCTGTCTCCCCTCTCCTCGAGATTGGCCCTCCGCAAGTTTAGGCCGCCCTCACCAGTGTAAATGGTGCCCTGTAAATGGTGCTTCACTCCAAGCCTTGCTGGGTTTGTTCGACTGTTTGTGAGTTTTCTTGCCCCAGCCGACGGTGAGTTTTGTGACCATGAGCAGGAGCTGAGTTTTGTTCATTTTCAGGTCCTCCCTGCCTAGCACAGGGCTTGGCATTCTGGAGGGCTCCATAACTTTGTCGGACATAGTCACAGAGGCACGACTATATGAATAAACTCTAGACAAAGGAAGGACTGTGAAACCCCAGGCATCAGGAAGTGAGTGGGGAGTGGGGAGCAAGTGTGTGTGGAGGTGGGGTGCTGTTGCTGTTGCTGGGGGCCCATGTCATTCAATCCCTTCAACCATACCACACAGGTATCCCCTCCCTCCCATCTGTTTGCAATTTCATGACAATCTTGGTATTCTGTTCTATTGCCAAAGTACGCACCAGACCATGTGTTCGGGTTTGGGGTTCATAAACTCCAGTCCTCACGCTGGTAGGCAATTGAGCCTGCTCATGGCAATGAACCAAAAGCATTCAAGGCATTTCGGAGGGCAGGCCACAGCGCAGGAGGTGGAGAGAGGAGGGCAGTCTTTTGGGGACCCCTGCCCCTCCTCATTAATCTTGAACTGAGAAGACGTTAAGAGACATCTGGTGCCTGCAGCACGCCCACTGAAGCTGGGCCAGGTCACATGGCACTGCAGCCTGTGAACAGGAAAATTAGCTGCTGCCATCATTGACCACCCACCTCCATTATCCAAGGGGCTGCTTGGAACAGGTGGAGGAGGGAGGCCAAGGAAGAAAGGTGAGCTCGGCCACACGCTTCCCAACTCGGAGGAAACTCCCATCCCTCACGTTTGGAGGGTCAGCTTTGCAGCCCCTGACCCGTCTGCAAGGAGAATCGGCCATCCCCACCCCTGCCACAGGCTCTGTTCAAACCTCTCTTACCATCCTCGCATATTTGATTATGTGTCTGTGTGTCTGTCTCTTTTACTAGTTTGCAAGCCTCTTCTTGCGAGGACTGTGCCTTCATCACCTGTGTACCATGTACTTGGCAATCAAAGTTTGATGGCTAAATTAACTGATGGATGGATGGATAGAATGAGGTCTGCCCAGGAGATGCATCATGATAATGGTTTTGTTTTGTTTTTTTTTTGAGACGGAGTCTCACTCTGTCACCCAGGCTGAAGTACAATGGCGTGATCTTGGCTCACCACAACCTCCACCTCAGCCTCCCAAGTAGATGGAACTACAGGTATGCACCACAACACAGGGCTAATTTCTTTTGTAGAGATGGGATTTCACCATGTTGGCCAGGCTGGCCTCAAACTTCTGACCTCAAGTGATCTGCCTGCCTTGGCCTCCCAAAGTGCTGGGACTGTAGGCATGAGCCACCGTGCCCGGCTGTATAGTTACCATTTTTGAGCTCTTACTATGTGCAAAGTGCTATGCTAAGTCCTTTTGATGTACATTTTTTCATGTATTAATAACTCTTCTAGCAGCCCTCCCAGTAATCGTAACCAAGTTTATGATGAGAAGACAAGAAGACTGAAGTTGAGACTGTGTGGTCGATGTCACATGGCTGGAAAGTCTCTAAGCAGAAACTCAAAGCTAAGCAAGGTGAGTGCCTCTCGATTCCAAACTCTTAATCCCTCTGGCTTACAACCTTCCAGTGAACATACTGTCTTTTCCCTGAGCCTTGATTTATCTATCCATAAAATGGGGATGGTGGTGCCCACCTTGCAGATTACACACGTAAGGGTACAGCAGGAACACTGTAGCTTCCAGGTTCCCAGGGACTGTATGTCTTTCTGGTTTCTCTAATTTACACTCATAGGGCCCCCATCCTGGTGTCCGCCTCCCCCACAGTGGCTCCTCCACTTCGCCTGCATGCGCCCTGCTTTTCCACAACGATGCAAATTATAACAGGTTTATTTTGTTTTCTTTTGCTGCTAGGTGCCACCCCATGCCCTCCCCGCCAGCTCTCAGGGACACAGCTTCCTTGTGTTTGCAGGCAATCAGTCAAACTACAATTTTGAGTCGTGCTCACTGGTCACCAAGCTTGCCGGGGACAGCCGGGGATCTCTTTTCAGCACCCCTTCCCTGGCTGCCTTTTCTCTCCTCTCCTGACTGTCTCCCTTGAATTCAACAGGTCACAAATATGTAATGTATCAATCTCACTTCTCTGAAAGCAGCAGGAGATCTCACCGGCCATAGAGAAGGCCTAACGGCTCCACGAATCCCCCGAGCACCCACAGTGGCCGAGGTGCTGTCAGAATCTGTGAGAGCTCCAGGCTCAAGGCAGACACCAAGGCCACTAGGACCGGAGCCCAAACTCCGCATTTCTGTTTGCAGGGATAGGTGGTGGAGGCCTCCAGATTCTCCAGACAGAGAAAGGCTCAGGAGGCGCTTTCCTGGAAACGTGGCTGAATGGAGAGCAAGTAAACATTCTTGGCAGGTGTAGTCTGTTCTATCAGAGCAAACTTCTTAGAAGAGGAGGAATTCTAACTGACGTTGAAATGAGGTGGGGGCCAGGTGCAGTGGCTCACGCTTGTAATCCCAGGACTTAGGGAGGTTGAGGTGGGTGGATCACTTGAGGTCAGGAGTTTGAGACCAGCCTGGCTAACATGGAAACCCCGTCTCTACTAAAAATACAAAAATTAGCTGGGTATGGTGGTACGTGTCTATAATCCCAGTTACTCGGGAGGCTGAGGCAGGAGAATCACTTGAACCTGGGAGGTGGAGGTTGCAGTGAGCTGAGATCGCATCACTGCACTCCATCCTGGGCAACAGAGTAAGACTCTGTCTCAAAAAAAAAAAAAAAAAAAAAAAAGAAATGAGAGTGGGGACAGTGAGGAAGTCTGGTTGGGAGCAGAGCAAAGAAAAGGAGGTATTTTATTAGGAGTGAGAGAAGGAGGTGGTGAGGAAAGGATGAGAGAACCCAGCGGTGTCTGGCCAGCTGAAGGAAAGACAGGAGAAGCCACTGGGCATGGTGGCTCACGCCTGTAATCCTAGCACTTTGGGAGACCGAGGCGGGGGGCGGGGGATCACTTGAGGTCAGGAGTTCAAGACCAGCCTGGCCAACATGGTAAAACCCCGTCCCTACTAAAAATACAAAAATTAGCTGGGTGTGGTGGTGCATGCCTATAATCCCAGCTACTTGGGAGGCTGAGGCAGAAGAATCACTTGAACCTGGGAGGCGGAGGTTGCAGTGAGCTGAGATCACACGCCACTGTACTCCAGCCTGGGCAACAAAGCGAGACTCCATCTCAAAAAAAAAAAAAAGAAAGAAAGAAAGAAAAGGAAAGAAATGAGGAGGCTGTAGAGTGGGATTGGCGGGGAACATGGGCAGGGGTTGCCTGGCTGCTGGCAGCACACATCAGAAATCAAAGGCAAGGGTACCAGGGACCACAAGGGCAGGAGTGAGGGGAAGGGGCCTCAGCGGCCACCACAGTTGACTGAGGGGCCAGCCCCAACCCAGAGAATGATTTCCCTCTCCAGAACGAAACAGCCAAGACCTGGGAACGAATGGCCTTGCTAATTGGCCATTTTGTTTTTTATGTATTTTCATTAGCAAGATAAAATAACAACTCGTCATGTAAC